>NC_056689.1:61955455-62268745 GCF_018350215.1 Panthera leo
GCAACAGAGACACTGGCCTCTTGGGGCCTCAAATCTCTACCTGGTCTTTTTTCCAAATAGCTTAAAAAATGGCAGCTGCATTAGATTCCTGTTTTGCAGGCTGTGGACAGAAGGTTGCAAATTCCCACGGCTGTCCCTGTTAGTGCCTTGGGTGCAGATGGCCGGGGCCAAGAGTAACTGGAAACAGGGTGCAGGGTCTTAACATACTACCCTGTCAGCCCTCCTAGAGATCGTCTATTGATATCCAAGTAAAGACTGGACCTAGGAGGAAAAATCTGCACTCAAATCGATGTTTGTGTTGTCTTTAACTTAGTGTCCCTGGAGTACTTCATCATCCTCTTGGCCATTTGTGGTGATCCAAAAGTAAGCTGCAGGGCGTCCACCAAACCCAGGCCATAACCTCACCAGTAGGCCCCAGTTGGCATGAAAGCAAACCAGCTTCCGGTGTGGGATTCTTTCCTCCGGGCTGTAGGGCCTGGATTTCCTGGTGGGGTGAGGCTCCCAACAAAGCCCACTGTTTTCCCAGGACAGGCCCTGTAGATACCCCCAGAGGTGTGGACATGTGGGGTGTCCTGCACCCCGAGCCTCTGGGTCCTGGACACTTTACAAGACAACAGCTTTTGGGGGCAGGCTGGCATGGTCTGAGGGGATATGTAGGGAATACTCGCTAATGAGCACTGGGGCGTTCTTCAGCATCTCATAGAAGGAGTCCACCGTCTTCCGGTAGAGACTTCGCTGCAGGACGAAGGGCCGGAAGAGGTTGAGAGGCTCTGCCCTGCGAACGGCCTCAGGGAGTCCCATGGCATTGGGCACCTTGCGGTTGCCAATGAAGAAGTGATGGAGCTTCTTCTCCAGCAGGCTCTTCTCCAGGAATCGGAGCAGCTCGTGCAGGCGAGCATCGAGCTGCCCGGCCTCCCAGTCGGCGGGCCGCCGGGAGACCAGCAGGTGCAGGAGGGCTGTCTTGAGGTGGTAGTTGCTGAGCCCACTGGGGCCAGTCAGGCGGCTCTGCTTGGACAGCAGGAAGGAGGCGATCTGCAAGCAGCTGAGGTGACAGGCACCCTCAGGCAGCGCCTTCGACGTCATCCTGAGGAACTGTCGCTCGTAGACGGCAAAGGACAGGAGCCAGTCAGTGCTGGATGCCGGGGCGTCCCCAGAGGGCTCCCTGGGAAGGTGTGAGACAAAGTACAGGTCCGAGTCGTCACACTGGATCACAGGAATCAGGTTGAAGGGCATGAACTTCCCTGAGCGGAACCTGATCTTGAGGGACCCAGGGGAGTCCAGCTGACCAAATGCCAGGTCGAACTCGTATTTGTGGGCAATGCGGTGCCAGGCTCTGGTGAGGGCCGTCTGGAACCACTTCATGACCTGCATCGCGTCCAGGTATGGGGCGCCTCTGGCACACAGCAGGGTTTCCACCTCGCTGCCCGGCCGCGCCAGGCTCTTCTTGCCGTGGAGGAGACACAGCATGTCTTCCCCGAGCTTGGTCTTGTCGCAGATGCAGCCCAGGGGATCCTCGTCGGCCCGGACCACCTTGATCCGGCCGTAGCCCTGGCGATCCAAGGGCACGGGGTGGCGGGAGCAGCAGAGCTCTGCATGGAAGTGGTAGGGCTCGGGGGGCATGAAGGGCACGAAGAGGTCGCACAGCAGCGGCCTGTCCACCTGCCAGTTCTCATACATGCTGTCCACGCCAATGAAGTCCTCCACCTCCATGTCCGTGTCGCGGTTGCAGAGGCTCCTCAGGGCCTCCAGCAGGTCATCCACAAAGCCTTCCACAAACTCCCGGGTGCGGGCCGCGTCGGCCGTGGCCCCCCGGATGCAGCGCTCATAGAAGTGGTCGAGCGTGCCCTTGTTGGGCAGGGTGAGGCCCCGGAGCGGGGCACCCTCCAGGCCGGGCAGCTCGTCCTCGTCCCCGCCCAGGCACTCGGGTGAAGGCGCGTCCTGGTGGTCCTGCCGCCACACCTCGATCACCAGGAAGAGGATCATGCACAGGGTGCTCCACAGGTCCCAGGCCGTGCGGCTCTCGTTCTGCTGCTGGCCTTCCTCCTCCACCCTCTCCAGCGCCTCCTTCTCGGCCGCCAGCCGGGCCACCTCCTCCTCCAGCCGCAGCTGCTCGAGTTGTAGCTTCTCCTGGTGCGCCTGCATCTTGCGGATGATCTCCTCCTCGTTCTCGGGGACCGTGGCGTTCTCCCGCGGGAACAGCAGCGGGTGGTTGATGATGGCTGTCACCACCACCAGACACACCCGGAAGAGCCCCAGAGCCATGGCTGCAACTTTCCTGTCACACAGAGACACAGATCAACGGTCACACCCAGCGTCTCTCCGTGAGGCTTCTTCCCCGGACCCTCACACCAACCCCTGCCCCATGGAGCTGGTGAATGTTTTATGGTTCTTCTCCCACCCAACCCGCGGTCTCCTTGTGTGCTTCCATGTAGCCTTGGAAGAAAGAACTGCAAAGAGTCCCACACCAGCAATCCTGGCTGAGCAACCCACAGAGACGGCCCTGTTTCTGTCTGCCCAGGTTTTCCTCTCTCTGGCAGGAGCAACCCACTTTCCCCAGCAGTCAACCATTTTCTGCTCCCTGTCCTATGGCTTGGGTGGATAATTCCACCCCGGCTCCAGGGAGGAACATACAACTCAGGCCCAAGCTACTCCCTGCCCCGACAGTGTGGATTCAGTGAGGAGCAGAGGACCTCACTGGGGCCAATGGGAGGGAGGACCAGGTAGGATTTGTCGGGGCCAATGGGGAGAAAGACTTGCCCTGTGGCCTTCATTTGCCAGGGAACAAGATTATAGCTGCCGGTGGCTCTCCAGCTGCCTCAAAGGGGGGACTGCTTGAGAAAGATGCCAACATAGACAAAAGCAGACTCTCTGGATCCATTGCCTCTGGACTTTTAAAATCATATAAATCAATGATTTCTTTGCTTTGTTTCAATCAGTTTGAGTCATTTTTCTATCACTTCAAACCCATCTCCCCCCACTGAATTCCTTGTGGCAAAGGTGTCTTTCCTCAATGCAGTAAAGCCTAGTGGTTGAGAACAAGAAGGCTGAGTCCCAAGCAATTAGCTGTGTGACCTTGGGCATGTCAACACATCTCTCTGAGACCCAGTGTCCTTACTGTACAAGAGGAAAGCCACGGTAGCCACAGGGTCACAGTACTGATGGATGCCGTGACCCGTGAAAAGTGGGTACACAGCAGTGGATGGTGAACAGCATATATTCATCCAATAGCAAGTGCTTTTGAAGCAGTTTTGGGCCCTTGTCTTCCCCCGCTGTAAACCTCTCCTGATACGTGAGGCCTCACCCCAAATACAGACACTGACCTCCTGGCCTTCTCCTTGGTAGAGCTCTCCCCAGGGCCATCTTGGAGACAACCAGAGTGACTGAGCCATTGGATTTGCTCTCATGAATCTTCTAAACTTTAAATCTGACTTCTTAGTGTGAAGGGCAATACTCCATTCCTCCAGGACAAATGGAGTTTTAGATCTCAAGCGACTTTTAGGGAAGAGCTAACCCCATTCAATCCTGGGAGTTTGTTAGCCACGCAAAACCTTGGCCCCATCCCAGACCTACTGAACCAGAATCTGCATTTTAATACCATCCACATTAAAGTCTGAGCCTTCTATTACACCCTCTCCTCTCCTAGGCAGGAAGCTTGAGAAGTAACAATGGGCCTTTTCCATACTTGCCCTGCTCCCCCTGCCTGGGACCTCAGCTAGGAGGGCAAATGGCCAAATGAGGTCGTTGTCAGACAACAAAAAACACAGAGGGCTCCCCTGGCCCCCTGTATGCCAACACATGCTGATAGGAGCTTTTCCACTTTGCTTGAGCCCCATTTCTTAACCTTCAACTTGCACCCTTAAAACCACTTGTTCGGGTTCTTACCCTAATGGTGCCAAGGAACAGGTATGTGTCATCAGGTAAAGAAACCTCTGCAGATTCTGGCCAGCAGTGCCAGGATGTACACAACCTGAGTTGCCACACTTGGGTAAAGCCCGCTGCTCAGATGTGACTCCATCCTAGACGCAGCTGGACACGCAAGCAGGAACCAAAAGAGGGGTCCGCCTGCAGCCGAAATCAGTGTGCACACACACTCAGGCCTCAGGGGTGCACTTGAGGAGACGGAGGACAGGAGAAAGTGGAGGAAGTCAGACCGGAAGGTGGGCGGGCTGAGGAAAAAGTACAGGGGGCAGCTAGCCAGCTTTTCTTCCCCAAGACCAGGAGCAGTGTGCTAGAGAACTGCAGGAACAGGTCAGCCCTGGTTTCCACATTAGAGACACATCAATGGAAAGTTTTGCCAGGGTGGTCCAAGGCTGGCTTATTAACACGGGTCAGGGTTTTAAGATAAAGGTGTGCTAACAGGCAGAGCACCAGGCAACAGCCAGTTAGCAGGTAATTTGGGGGTGTTGAGGACCTTGAGGGCCCCTGTACTACAGGCCACCTTTGGGCACGGCAGGCCCTGACAAGTCACAGTAATAATCCTGGGCAACCCCTGACCCGGGAGGTTAGTCTTCATGCGAACTCAGGATAGGCTGCTACCGAGTGGGCAATGGCACCATTGTCAAACCTTAAGACTGGGAAGTCTTCCTCCTCCCTCCCCAACAGCTTCCACAGGGCTACCTGTGTGCATCCTCGGGCCCTGTTCAAGGGCTGTAATGGCCTCCTTGCACTGCGACAGGCAAGGTTCAAAGCTCCAAATGAACTGGAGCCATCGACTCTGTGTGCAAGGGGTTAAGAGGACGGATTCCAGACTAGACAAGACAGAGCCCAGCACATGCCATGTGACCTTGGACAAACAACTCAACTTCGTAGACCCTCAGTCTCTTCATCCATAAAATAGCAATAATATCTGCCGTTGCAAAGCTTGAACGAGGTAATGCATATAAAGCACTAAACCAAAAAAAAAAAAAAAAAAAAAAAGCTCTTAGCTTTCCTCAGAGCAAGTTTTCTTATAAAAGTGTAGCTGTGAAGTGATGGGATGGGCAAACACAGTGAACCTGCCTGCAGGGGTTCCTGATGGGCCACACAGATGCCTCTACAAGGTACTCCGGAGGATGCAAGTGGCCCACAGTACCACGGACAGTTGGACAGCTGTAGGGTTACAAGACTTGCTGGGAGCCCGAGGGAGAGGGTGGCAAAGTGGAAAGAGCCTGGGCTATAGAAGCAGACAGGCTTGGGTTTGAAACTTTACTCCTTGCTGAGTGGTCTTGCTTCTCCAGGACTCCACTGCTTTACCCGTGAGATGGGGCTAACAGCAGACCCTCCTTCACAGGGAGGTTGAGTTAAGGGAGATAATTCATCTCAGGTGCTTGGCACAGAGTAGATGCCCTACAACATCAGGGCCTTCCCCTTAGGCCTCTGCAGGCCTCTGTTTTCTCACCTGCTAAGCACACCCTGCCAAGTCCTAGGAGTGCGGAGCAAAGCACGCTCAAAAGTGCTGTGAAAGCACAAAATGCTCCCCCAGTATTGCTGTCCCTTGGCATGCCACTCTGCCCACCCTGCCCTCCAGCAAAGGGGAGAAGCCTCTGGAGGCCTGGATCCTCCTGGAGGTGGAGTTCTGACTCAGTCCTTACTTAAACCGCAACTCCCTCCCAGGGATCAGATGAGGTATAATTTTGCTTTTAACGTGTGGATAGGCCGGCTCTGCCTATGGCACCCTAAGGGATGGCGAACAGGCCGTGGCCGCTCAGTGCTCACTAGATGGGGCCGGGGTGGATCCTCTACTTTTCCTCCCCAAAACAAACCAAAGGGAACACTTCCCTGGGGCCACCGAGCCAGAAGAATGAGAAGGAACCAGAGTGGTGTGAGTCTTGTTGGAGACCAGAGGGACAGACAGGTATCTGGGAGCCTCTCCCAGAGCCATGGATATATATGTGCGCCTCCCCCACCCTTCCCGAAGGGCCCCTTTCCCCCAATTTGAAAACTGTCCACCTCTGCATTGGCCCAAGGCTCTCAGCTCTACAAGGCTGCCCCAGGCATGTGGTCCAAGACATCGATTGGGTTTGGCTTGAAAATCAACTTGGGTTCCTCTGAGGGCTTTTGTCTGTCTGCTTGCCAGGAAGCCAGCAGGAAACCTGCTGAGTTCCTCTCCACCGCTGCCCTTGCCTACAGAGTGCAGTGGCCCATGCAGGTCACAGCTAAACTTAGCCTGGCAAAGGGCCAGGGTCACGAGGCAGCAGGGGCTGGGCAGAAGGCTGCAGGTGCTCAGCCCAGACTAATGGTTTTCTCAGACCCTTATTCTGAGCCCGGCCGGAAGCCTCAGACTCTGGGGGAGAAACCCTAGATACCCTCTCTATTCCCTGGGGTCTGTCACTCCTGCATCCCCCCGCCCCCACAATCACAGCTTAATCCAATGAATGCCACTAAGAGTTGTCTAATAGATATATGCTTCTGTTTATCAAGCCCTCACTAGGATGTGCTGGGTGCACAGTGCCCCCGCCCTCCATAACCTTCCACATGGTGGGTATTACCCTGGTTTCACAGATGGATTAACCAAGCCCAAGAGACAAAGAAATTTTCTAGCCACACTACGAGAAAAGGCGCAGCCAGGTTGAGATGCAGTCTGTTCTGTGTGCTTCCACTTGCACAGCCCAAGTTCTTTCCACCCTGCTATGTTTACAAAGCACCTACTACGTGCAAGGACCATGCTGGATGCTGCAGGGCCCACACAGATGAGGGCAGCATGATCCCAGGCGGGAAGAACACCACAGTTCATGAGCGGAGGCAGACAGCCACCCGGGACTGTCACAGAACAGAATGAGCTGTGGGCATAAACGGCACATGAGCAGTAGACCACTAAAACGCAGAGGGAGAGAGTTTCGTTTCTGTTCTTTGGGGGCTCCTCCTTGTCTGTGGACCTTCCCTGTGCTCACTGGCTGGGGAGATGTGGGTGTGTAAGCCCTCAGCTCCATATCCACCCAGTACCCTCCTTCCAGACAAATTCCTACAACAAACTTGAAGCAGTGAGAGCCTGTGTCCAGCCCCACGTGTTCATCAACACCCCTTCTGCCCCACCAGCCGCCTACCCCCACCCAGAGCTAGCTGGCTGTGGCCTCAGCAGCAGGGGTGCCCAGGACCCATTTCTCAGCAGCCAGCAGTCCCCCGGGATGGTGGTTCTCAAAATATGGTCCCCACTAAGCAGCACTGCAATCACCTGGGGATTTGTTAGAGATGCAAATATTCAGGTGCAATCTCAGACCTGCTGATCAGAAATTCCAAGGCTGGGGCCCAGCACCTGGTGTCTTAACAAGCCCTTCGAGGGGGGTGGGTTCCAGTGCCCACTCAAGTCTGGGAACCAGCCTTGCCCAAGCCAGGCAGGTCTCCAGGGAAGAGGAAGGTGTGGCTCCTGCAGTGTCACGGCAGCCCTGACCTGCAGCTTGCCAAGGCCTTGCCCCACGCCCAGCCTGTCAGGTGCAATTAGCTGTGCTAATTACAACAGCAAAAGTGGCCCAGTCCCTGGCGTCATCTTCAGAGCTGAAAGGAACAGCTGAGGTCGTTTCTTTATGAAACAAAACGAAGGAGGTGGGTTGGTGACAGGAGAAGCCACCTGCAGTCCAGGCCCCGTGGGGTTACTGGGCCCTATCCCACTGCTTAGGCTCTGCACCCTCTGAGGAGCCAGGGGCCAAGGGAGACCAAGCTGTTGGTAAGTTTGGGCTGAACCCCTACTGTGTCCCTGGTCTTGTGCAGGTACAAGGTACACAGTTGTTTGGGAGAAATAAAGCCACAAATTTAATAAAGTCAGAATTCAATGTTGTACTCATCTAAGCCCCATTTTATAGATGAGGAAACTGAGACCTAGAGAGGAGGCGTGCCCGACGAGGAGGGCAGGGTGGAGGTGGTCCTGGTAGGCATCACCCTGTGGACCCTCACAGGGGTTCCCGCACAGACCGCAGAGAAGTGGTGCTTCTACTTCTGCCAAAATTTACAAGGCTGAGCACTCTGCATACATTTTGTCATTTGATTTTCAGAACATTAGTCAGGTAGCTTCAACATCCTATTTTGTGAAGAGACTGACGACAGAAAGGTCCACTGTGTGACTTCCAAGATTCCCTGTCTGCAGTGAGCCTGTCCCCCTCCTTCTGCTCTCCCTCCAACCTCCCAGGGCATGAGCCCTACCACCTGCCAGGCATCACTGCCAAGGACGACTGCCCAAATCATCCAGGGTTGGCTGTGCCCCGAGTTTCCCAGACCTTGAGGAAACAGGACTGTAAGGCTGAATGCAGAGCACGAATTTGACCCTGAGTCTTTGTGGTGGTTTGGGCCCCATGAGCACGCAGTCTGTCTGAAGCCCTGGGGGGTTCTCCTCCCGTGGTCTGGCCTGTCTTACCTGTGACTGCACGCCTCCCTCTAGCAGAGCCCACACCGCACACTGGTGTCAGACAAGCTTCCCTGCCCAGCCCAGGGCATCTTCATTCAGGCCCAGCTCAGGGGCCCTTCCTTCGGGAGCCTGCCCCTTGGTGCAGGCCACCTTCCTGCTCTTCCCTTGTGTCACTTCACCCACCAGGCCCTGCCTTCCTGGCTAGTTTCAGCAAGTTCCGAAACTGAATGTCCTCCTGCCTCCTTCAGCACCCATTGCAGCTGCCCGATATGTTGGAGCGGACTTGATCACGTATTAGGGAGGAGACAGCCACTGCGGGAGGGACATATGTTCACAACCTCTTTCCTCGTCACCTAACTCAGGGCCGGGGAGAGGGGCACAGACAGACTCAGCACAGATGGCCCCCACCCTTCCAGGAGAAGAGTCCTTTGCAGGAGAGGAGAACGGCCTCACCAAGAGCATCTCTTGCTTCGGTCCCTCTTTGCCTGCACCTCCATGGGGGTGGGGACAGGGGAAGGGCTGAGCAAGGGGCTGGGCCAAGGTGGCCTCAGGCCTGGGTAAGACAGGGAGGGGCAGGCAAAGAAAGGAAGTGAGGAAAGAGGAAGGAAGCGGCCCAACAAAGCATCATTGAGAAAGTGGGTAGGGGGGGTGAGGTTCTAGGCCCCAGTGCCTCCCCTTCTCAGTGTCCTCCCAGCCACACCCATCACCTTCCACCCACCCCTCCCCCACAGCAGGACCTTTGCCTTGGCCTCTAACCAGGCTCACCTTCCTCCCGCCTGCCACCCTCATGGCCCCTGGGTCCCCTCCCTTATCACCTTTCAGTCACCCTTCCTGAAGGCAGGGGTTGTAAGAGCACATGTGGGGGACGGGGGTGGAGAAAGACCCCCACAGAAAATGGGCAAGCCTGCAGAGGCTGCACATCTAAGGGATGGGGATGGAGTGGATGGAGTCGCACAAGCTTTATCTAAAGGCCAGAGCCGTTACATCCCATGTTCTGTGTGCCAAGAATGGCGTGATCTCGTTTGTTTTTTTCCCCAAGAGATTTTGGGATTTTATCCCAAGATAAATCTGAGATCTGGATTTTATCAATATCCCTCAATTTTACACTTGTCGGGTGCTATTTCAAAAATTCTTTGAAAACCATGGAAGCCAAATAAAATGTCAGCAGGCCACCTAAAGCCTATGGGCCCTGGTCCACAGGCCCCTTTCTCCTGTCCAGTTCCCCCTCCCCCTCATTAAGCATCCCTCAAGGCTGCCCTTGACCCTGGGACTCCTTACTCTTCCCCCTCAGCAGTACCAGCACCTACTATTTCCTCTGTGAACAGGACTCCCTGAAATAGCCCCCTCGGCTCAATCTTTGTCCCCAGTGTCTCCCAGTCGTCCCAGCAGCCACCCTCTGAATAATCATACCCGGCATTTATGGGGGTTGGCTGTGTGCCAAGCCTGTGCCAGGGATTTACATAAAGGGCTTCCCCACAGCCTCTCCAGGAACTAGAAGAAAACAGAGACTCTGTAGCTTAATGGGTATGCACTAAGTAGCACCTGGTATTACTGTCTGAGGTCTGTGGTCTCCTGGACTGGAGAACTGGATCCCCACTGTCCCCCCAAACCCCCTGCCAATCCAGGGGAGACCCATACTGACTGAGCAGAGATCTGGGCTAGGAAGAAGCATGGGTCAAAACTGGGTACTGGTAGGGGTAGGGGAGAGGGCAGAGAGGTGAGGTACCCCCCACCCCTCCATGCCCAGTGGAGAGCCCATAGCAAAGTTTACACTGTGAGGGGAGAGGTCTTCTCCCCAAGGTAAGGTCTGCTGTCTTTGCCCCATGGCCACATTGGCCAGACTCACAGTGGGTGCCCAATCACACCGGCCAAAGCGCTAAGTTTCCTCAAGGCCTACTTCTGGAAGAGGAAGGGGTTTCCAAAAAGTCACCAGGATGCCAACCCCATTCCCTGGTCCGGGGACATGCAGCTGGCCAGCCCGAGTGCAGGAGGGACAGGGGCCTGGACTCCGGGGATGTGGGTGGGAGAGCCCACATCCTTCCTGTTCCCGCTCCTCCATCGGCAGCTCATGTGCATCCCTTGGCACGCAACGGACGGGGACGGCGGGGAAGCCATCAATCTCCCAGGAAGGACACGGTGTCCTTCCGCCCAGCCATGCTGCCTGATGCCGATGCCCCCACAGCATGTCATGGGAAATCACGGCGTCCTGGGACAGACAGGCCGAGGCTCAGCACCTCACAGGCTAAGGCACTGCAGTGAGGCTTGCAGGCCACAGAGACAGGAAGGGGCTCCCCCAGCAGCCGTGAGTCTGGGCCCACATCCAGCTTTCTCTCGTCTGTGCTCCCCAGGGCATCTCGAATCCAACATTTGCTGCAGTGTCTTGAATGGTGGCCCTCAAAAACATAAATCCATGTGCTAACACCGAGACCCTGTGAATGTGACTTTAGTTGGAAGGAAGGGTCTTTACAGATGTAATTAAATTAAGGATGACGGAGACGAGCTGGCCCGGGATTACCCAGGTGGGCCTACAATCCAGTGACAAGTGTCTCTTAAAACAGAAAAAGAGAAAAAGGACACAGGAGAAGGTAACAGAAGGCAGAGGCAGAGGCTGAAGGGAAGCTGCCAGGCCCGGATGGCCTGGAACCACTGGATGCTGGGTGGGGCAAGGAGGTATCCCCTCTTGCAGCATCCGGAGGCAGGGTGGCCCTGCGGTGACCTTGATTTCAGACTTTGGGCCTCCAAAGCTGTGAGAGGATCATTTCTGTTGTTTCACCATCCAGTTTGTGGTGTTCTGTCAAAGCAGTCTTGGGAGCCGAACAGAGTCTCAACGCACAGTGCAGCCTCCTTGCCCCACCCAGCTCTGACGCAGCCTTTGCTCCTCGCCTAAACTCGGGGCTCCCCACCCCAGCTGGCAAGGACCTTTGCAAACAGCTCCTCTGAGCTCTAATTCCCAGCCACCCTCGGTGGCCTCTGCCTCCCTGGAGGTCTCCCTTCCCCCATTTCAGTGGGTTCCAGTTTCCATGTGACACAGGTCAGAGCTTTGAGGCGACGTTCAGGGCCTGGCCCCACCCAGCCTTGGGGGACGCCTCAGTTCCCTTCCTACTGGCCCTGGCTGATTCAGATTACTGACTGTCCCCCAAACACCTCCTGTGCTGCCCCAAATTCCCTGCACCGCGTCCACACCATGCAACCAAAACCCTGCCGGACAGTCCTCACACGAGTCCATCTCAGAAACTGCTTCCAAGAGCCTTCCTGAATCCTCTCCACCCTCAACTCCTGAGAGAAATCTTCTTTCTTGAAAGGGACACAGAACAAAGTTGGGGGAGGCGGGAGATGGCATATTTATCAAGTCCCTCTGAGCACAAGCAAGTCTGGTGCCTTGTGTCTGGTGCAAGGCATCTCCAAAGACGTCCCATGGTGGGTACCCCACAATGCCTGCTCCCCTGCCTCTTAGCTCGGCTCGTCGGTGCAGTGGCCCCACTGCACAGGCAGGAGCCCAAGGTGCTGAGAGGTAGCGCAGTCGCTCAAGGTCTCACAGGCTAAGAGCAGAGGGGCCAGGCACCGCTGTCTCCCCAGTTTACCCCACCCGCACCTCTGTCGTAGTGAGCTCCCTGAGCTCTGGTCTTATCCCACTGCTTCCAGCCCTGCCTGTTCATGCGCCAAGGACACGTGCGATCCTGGGGACCCACCAGCGTGCTCACATCCTGCACTCTAGAGACCCCCGCTTTCAAAAGAAGGCACCACACGCACCCTCCATTCTTAGGAAGGATGCATTTCCTACAGCAAGCAGGTGTGCACCAAAGCATGTCCCTTGATCCCGGATTCCCATCTCAGACTTCTGGACCTGAAATCATAGGGGCACATGAACAATGGGAACACAGAGCTAACCATCTCTCACAGTGAAGCAGCCCTCATACACCGTCAGATGCTGACTTGGCTTGAGCTAGTATTTCTCAGAATTTCCCTCTGCCTCGGGGCCCCATCTCGCCCACAAGAGCACCGGCTGAGAGGGAGCATGAACACCCACCTCAGGCAGCGATGCCATGATGCCACGGCTCCCCAGACTTGTCCCCCTCCTCTCCCTCTACCCGTGTCCTCTACACCCCCTGCCCCCAGGCAGCGAACGCTCAGACACTTTGGCTGTGGGGCAGGGATGGGGGGAAGGCAGGCTGCAGGGACAGAAAGCAGGTTCCGGACAACAGCAAACATGCTGGCTCAATGTGGAGGGTATTCAAGGGGGCTGAGCAGGAACCAGAGAGAAAATACAAAGGAAAACAAAGTGGAGACAAAGCCCTCCCTTGGCCACCCTGCCTCCCCTCTCACAGATGAGCCGGGGATGGGTGGAATGAAACAGACTGCTGGGCGCCACCTCCCTTGTGATCCCTGGATGAGAACAAAGAGAGACCTGCTCACAAAGACAACCTGGCCTTGCAGGCAAGGGCAATGGCCCCCAGGACTTTTCCATAGCCACAGAAAGGCCAGTTCCCCGTCCCACCCTCCCCATCCTGCCGCCTCTTACTCACGTCCTGGCTTGAGGGATTCTGGCCCCCACACAGTGAACAGGCCGTTCTCCCACCCGGGTCCTCTGTGGCTTGGGCGGTACCTGACACAATGCCTGGGCCCCAGCTGGGCTGGAGAGAGGGGGAGAGGGGTGGGGAGGAAGGGAAGAGCGCTGGGCCTCCTGTACGTATGTGTACACACACACACACACACACACACACACACACACACACACACTCTGTGCCTGCAAAGATCTAAAACCCCTTTCATCTTAATAAAGGGAAACAGCAAGAGACACAAAGAAGACGGAGGCCAACCCAGTCGTAAAAAACTTAAGAGTCTGTGGCGGGCCTCTGTGCTGCTGCAGGAACCCGGGCTGAACACCAGAGCCAGAGTTAGCCTGCCTTCCCCCACCAGGGCCGCCACAGTCAGGGCCAACCAGTTCTCCCCGTCCCGGAAAGCAGAGGGCCGAGACCATAAAGCCAGGAGCAGTTGGCAAAATCACCCCCGGAATCATCTAGGACTGCACAGGGTCCCCTTCCCTGTGAATTACACAAAACGACATCCAGCCACAGGGATGGACTGAAGCCTGAGCCCTGCCCTGGTTTCTGCCCGGGGCTGTGCCTGGCACGTAGTAGGTGTCCCCAAACAGGTACAGCAGGTACGTGCGGGTCAGGCTGGGGCAGGCAGCAAGCAGACACTGACAATGCCAAGTTCACAGGACACACTCCACCCCGAGGCCACCCAGAAACAGCCCAAGGCTCTTCAGTTCAGAAGAGCTTAATGCTTTGTAGAGGCTTAGTGTACAGGGGCAATGGAGCCAAGGTCTAGAATCAGAAGGCCTGGGTTTGAGTCTCAAGTCTCTCACTTATGGTGACAATAGTACTTCCTCAGCATGGTAGTCACATACATGGTCGTGCTCCGTAAAGGACGTTGTTATCTTGGTGTTGGTATGGGTCTGTCTCTTTTGATTTGTTAAGTCCTACATCTTAGGGAGTCCTCTAGGGACTGGGGGTGGGGGGTGTTGGTCAACATCCCTGCAGCACTCCAGAAGCCTGGGGACTTAGTCTGGTTGTCTCCTAACCCCCCTGTTTCTTTGAAAGACCCCAGAGGCTGCCACAGTGGGACAGCAGGAAGCTTGGCCCCTGGGGAGACTGCAGCTCACCCCCCACTCCCACCCCAATATGGCAGCATCAATAGAGACAGCGCCTCCACCCCTTCTGAGCACCTAAAAGGAGAAACCAATGCTGGTCCCTGATGCCTGGGCATTAAAGAGAGGTGCAGGCCATCCACAAACACCTGCTGAATGGGTGAAGTCAGGACCGGGGAAAACCCTCACTGCATTTACTCCCAGGAGCAGGAATCTGAAATGGGAGTGTAGTGGGAGATCCCTGATGAAGTAACTTGTAAGTTTTTGTTTTTGTTTTTTTTCCTTGGGAGGCATTCTGCAGTCAGAAAGTTAGCAAAGTGCTAACAGTTGTTAAGCGCCTTGGGAAATGTGAGCAAAACCCCTTGCAGATGCAGCGCTGGAGACAGACCTCAGCGGCCTCAGGACTGGACGGCCTGCATCTAACTGCAGGCTGACTCACCACTGATGTTTACCGAGAAGATGACCCAACCCAGGAGTGAACCGTTTATCTGACCCTCAGCTGCCTCTGCCCTTGACACCCACTTCCTTGCTTCAGAGTCTTATAGAAATGTAAGATAAATGGAGGATTATAGGGTTCAAAGCAAATTAAATAAGAGAAGTAGCAGAGGAGCAACCCTTGAAGAGTGGCAAGCCGTTCTCCCTTTCTGGAAAAAAAGACAAGCAAGCCCCATGGCCCTGACACCCCATGGGGGGATTTAGAAAATAGTGACCAATGTGTAACATTTATTGACATTTTAGCATTGTGCAAGAGGCTTTACGTGAATCATCTTCATAATAAACTTCCAAAAGAGGCACTATCCTCATTTTACAGAAAAGGAAACTGAGGCACAGAGTGGTGAGGCCACTCGCTCAGGATTGGGGCTGGGATTTGAACTCAGGACTGACTTAAGCCTCTGGTCTTCCCATGATGCTGTGCTGCTCAGTGACCTGGTATCTGTGAAATATTACAGTGCACCTATGGGCTTTCCTGTACTGTTTTGGGAAAGAAGGTGACAGTTTAGGTGAAATCTGGGCATGAAGCAGGGAATCAGACTTAATGAGCTTTCAAGGCTCCTCCCACCCAGAGATTCTGGGAGTGTGACTTGGGATGTCTGAGACCACTATTCACCCGAAAGGACGGTGCATTGGGAAAAGGGGGTGATGGCCCTCCTGGCACTGGGTAGCGTGTTTTGGTGGGAGGCGTCAGGGAGAAAGTGGCATTTTGGGGGCAGCACGCAGTGGGGGAGCTGAGGGATCCCTCATTCTCTTCCTCTCCAGCCCAGGCTCGCCTGGCTGTGGTCCTGCCCCTCTGGAACAAAGTCTCAGTGAACAAAGGACCTTTTCATGAACTGCAGGCGGGTCCCCTGACTACTACTAAGGTTATTGAAACAGGCTCCCAGGAGAATAGTCTGTTAACAGCACATGGTTTTGTGCCAACAAGCAGGACTCAAATTATGACAACACCCTCCCTATGGTTTGGTGCAGGCTGGAAGGAGACTTTCCTGTATCCACCGCAGGGGAATGACATGGGGGAGAAAGCAGGAGCAGCCCAGGATAGCTCCAAAGCGCAGCCCCCTGCCAGGCAGTGAGCGTCCCACCAGGTCATTCACCTGGAAGTGAGTCATTTGAAAATTGTGGCCTTGGTACTTTTTCCAGGACTTGCATCTGAGGATCTTAAAGTGCTCTGTGTGTTCTCTGGTCCTGGCTGCTACTGTTTCCATTAAACAGGCAGGGAAACTGAGTGAGTCACACAGCAGGAGGGAACCAGGAGTGGGCGGTCAGCCTACTGTCTTCTAGCCTTGGACACTCTGACTTTGAGGGATTCAGTCCTCTGGCAGGACATAGTTGATACCCATGCCTGTCACTCCCCAGATCTCGGGTATAGTTCAACTGCCTGCATGAACTACTGGGGAGGAAGGGACTTTCCATGGCTTTAGTTTAAGCCACTTGAAAGTCTCTGCATTTTTTTAAAAAAAGCTTATTTATTTTGAGAGAAGGAGAGAAACAGAGAGAGAGGGAGGGGCAGAGAGAGAGGGCGGGGCAGAGAGAGAGGGAGAGAGAGAATCCCAAGCAGGCTCTGCACCATCAGCGGGTGCTCGAACTCAGGAACCATGAGATCATGACCTGAGCTGAAATCAAGAGTCGAACGCTTAACCAACTGAGCCACCCAAGCGCCCCCTAAGTCATCTGAAATCCTATGGGGCATGCTAGAGCTGGTGAGAGGTGAGCTGGGAGACCTTGCTTCTGTTCCCAGCTGGTACCAGTTCCTGGCGCAGCGGATCCCAGACGTTCCTCCTCTCTGTGTGCATTTCATGATAAAGCCCCATGAGGCCAATGAATCCCTAGCACACTGCCTTGCACATTGTAGGTGCACAGTAAATTCTTGCTCAAGCAATGAATGAAGGCTCTCTTTTAAATCAGTCCCTGTAGTGAGGACGTGGGCATCCTTGTTTCCTACTTTCCTTTGGGGGTGAGGGTGAAGAACGGAAAGCCACTTTCCTGATCTCCCCATCACTACACCCCTACCCCCCACGCTCCCCTTCCAGATTCAGGTTGTAGAAGGGAAACCCAGAACCGCGGAAGCTGCCAGAAGCCCCTGTAAGGAGTCATGCTCTTTGGTCCAAGTCGCAGCTCAGAGATCTATTCACTCAGGCCAAACCAAGACCCAGAGACCTACCACCAGCTGGCTCAGACGTCTGAACTGTAGCCCCTCCCGCATCCCCTTGCCCAGCCCCTGAAAAACACACCTGTGGAGGTCACACCTTCTATGCTCCCTCCTTTCAACATGTGTCTTACAGTTAGGATGGCTCTTATTCCTCTCTCTACCTTAAGGTGGAGGTGTTGCCATGGGCAACAGTGATGTCACCTACCAGTTACTTCCATTCTGCTGATGTCAAGGGGTGGGCCACCTGGATGGATGGAGGGGGAATACACTTTCTTTGGGAAAATGTCACAGGTCCCAAACTGCTGAGGAGGACCCTACAGACCTCTTGGGCACTCCCAAATGACCCTTGTCCTCTCCCAGAAAACCTAACCCTTCTCTCCCATCTGGATGCCTATTCAGGCCAAGACTCAAATCTGATTCTCCCTCTCCCAGAGCTGGATAAAAGGTCAGGACTAGAAGCTTTGTCCTCAGCTCTGAACAAACCACAGCTAGGGCACCAATGAGCTCCTTCCTTCTATGCATCTGGGACAGTCTGGGTCCCCACAGCCTTGTCCTTCAGCCAGACATCAGTGGCACTAATGGGGAAGCTGAGGGCCCAATTCGGCAGAGAATGTGGATCCTCGAACAACCTCTACTGTCTTTAAGAGCTCATACTAGCCAAACTAAAAGTCTGTGCCAGGCACAGTGCTGAGTGCTTTCTATGCGTGTCCTATGAGTGGTTGTCCCCATCTTACCAATGATGAAACTGAGGCTTGAAATAGTCAAAACACTTGCCCCAATACAGAGAACGTCCATACACTGAGCAGCGGAGCCAGGACTCAACTCTAGTCCACCCTACGAAGGCTCAGGAGGGTCACACCTCCTTGGTGCCGGGGCACCCTGGAGACTGTGGCTTACTAAAGATGAGCCACGAGGGGGCCTGGACAGAGATTACAGAGAGCCCTTTAAATCCAAAGAGGCCATTTGGGCAGGCCAAGCTGACCTGAGCCAGCCAAGGCAAGGTGCCTTAGTACTGCTTCACGCCCGTGCGCATGCAGGGGATGCTCTAAGTGGCCAGTCTGGGGCCTTTCACTTCCCCGAGCATCTGCGCTGATCAGGACCACGTTTCTTTGCTCTGTGCTTGGCTTCCTGTTAACCCAACCTGGCCGCCGGACCAAATCGTCTTAATTTGCATCTAGCATTCACATCCATGGCCTGGCCTTCCAACCCTGAAATGTACAGTGGTTAGCTTATGCAAATGAAACTATGTAGCTGGGAGCTAATGCTTATAAAGCACTAAACAAATTAAGTAACTAAAATAAAAGTAGCTAAATTATGCAAGAGGGAATGGAGAAATGCTATCAGGTAAACACTGTCCTCGAGGCACTGGCCAAGGAGACCTACACAGCCAAGCTGACTGGAGTACTGCTCTACCAGGCAGGTATCTCTCCACTGCTGAGAGGGCCACAGGAGTGAAGAGGGGCCCATGCTATTGGACTGCCCTGCTTTGCCAAGCACGAGCTGCCCGGATCTTTGGTTTCCCATGTGGCTCTCCCTGCCCTGCTTTGCCAAGCACGAGCTGCCCGGATCTTTGGTTTCCCATGTGGCTCGCCCGGGACGCAGGTACCAGAGACCATCTAGTCTGCATGATGGTCACACGTCTTCCAAATTAATAAAGTAGCATTCTAATTTGTACACCCACTCTTGGGAGCCTCTGGAGGTGACACAGTAGTCCAGGTCCAAACCACTCTGAAAACTGTGGAGATGGGGTTTCTGCACGGGCACAGCTAAGAGCTAGACCTTGGGCCAAGTGACAAGATCCAGGTAAACACCACCCTTTATGGCAAATCTGTGAAGGCACCAGCTGGTCCTTCCCAACAGAGTTGGAGGCATCCTCATGGGCCAAGAAGCTTGTTTGTTTAAAATACTGTCTAGAGACAGTATGTAGTAAAATGCTCCATTCCAGCTAAGTAAGTGCTAACATGTATCCTGTGGAAAATAAAGGATCACATATATGGAGCTGTGAAATGGAGTTCTGGGAAAGATTTCCTGAACAAGTTTGGGAAGGGCATTTGCAGGCGAGTAGGACCTGGACAAGAAGGAAAGAGGGAAGAGATGGGGATTGGGGGTGGGGTGGGGAGGGCTGGATCAGCATGTTTGGACAGTTGCCACCTCTGGCCACTCCTGGGGGCAGTCTCTGCCTAGGTCAGGGGCCCCAGGTAGCTGTGGCCTTCTCCCTCTGCACCACACCCAGGTGGCACTTACTCATCACCCTCCCATCGGGTCCCAAACTGGATTTGCCACCTCACAATGTCCAGTGATTAAGAAGGAAAGTCATTTGATGCTGGGACCAGGCCTCCTGTCAGCCATCAAGACTGAGCTTGCTCTTTTTTTCCTCGCCTTTCTGCCATCAGATGAGTTTTCCATTTTTCCTCCATGTGAGCTGAATGGGTATTTCTTCCTTTGACAAAGAAAAAAGCAACTGCTTTTTCCTCCTTCCCACAAGGACCCCCAACCAAACTAGCTTTTTAAGCTTAAACTGCTTCTTGCTCTGTGAATGTTCAATGACTGGGGCTCAGCTTCCAGGCTCCTGAACACTTTACTTCTCTGTGCCTTTGTTTCCTCCTCTATATGAGGATAACAATACCTCCACATAGGACTACTATGAAGATTAAATGAATTAATGCAAAGAAAATGGTTTTGGAAAAAAAAAAAAGCTTGACAAATAAATGCTAAGCCCTCAATAATTGTTGGTTATCAGGACTGCTGGGTATGGTTGCACAGGTGGTGTACTGCTCAAGAACCTGGCCGGGGTGCGGTGAGGATGAATCCAGTTCACATGCCAATTGCCCAGCTATGAGCCTTGGCCATGCCCATCAAGACGAGGCCCCAAGGTGGCATCCTAAATGTCACCGAGGTGCCACCCCCTTGCTGAGAGGTGTATCTTACTCTAATTCACACAAGGGATGGAATAGGCTAGCAACAGCCCTGGCAGTTATTGTCGATCGCTGGCATTCCCAGATAGATCTCCCTCCAGAACAAGACCGGATTAGAGGGGGGTCTGGGATAGACTGGTCTCAGCCATTAAGGTCCCACTCCTCAGCTGCCCAGCACTCTTGGAGCACTCGCCCCTCCCTTGGGACGCTTCTCGGTTGAAGTCCCGCGGCATGCCCTACTACTTCATCCCTACTGATCCTCCCACAGTTTTGGATTCTGAAGCAACTGTCTCCTTCATAATTGCTGACGGCCACTTGTCTCTGCTGACACTGAGAACTTCCAGTTGCTGGCAGGTTACTCCTTACTTCTTATAAGATCCATCTCCCTGCCTCTCCTACTCAGTGAGTCTTTGAGGTCAGACAGAGGAAGTCTTCCCCTTTCCTCAAGTGACAGTGCTAGAGAGTCCTGAAGGCCACAGCCTCATCCCCCTCAGCTTCTCCTCCTGGAGGTAAAATCACCAGTTCTCTCCCTTCTCCCTCACAAGATGCGCCCTGCAGACGCCCCTCGCCATGCCATCCCCTCTCCTCTGGACCAGTTCCCTTTGGCAGTGCTGCTGTCCCTGGCAAGAGGCAGCATGGAGAACTGAGCTCAGGGGCTCCAGCAGCCTGACCCCACCCTTCCATGGGCTCCGCTGGTCACTGCCTCCCACTGAGGCGTGTACCCCCTCCATCGGATGGAATTTCCCACTTTCTTTCTCTTCTTCATCCCGGGGGTTCCGGAAGTTAAAAATACAAAACCAGCTTTCTCCCAGGCAGTACTTTCTTTGGTGGGCAATTTTGCCAGAAGCCTCTACCTGGAAGTTCTTCCCCAGGTCTTGCTCTCAGGTAAAAAGTTCACCCCCACACCCTCTTCTTTGTTTCCCTTTGAGCACGCAGGAGGTGGGAGCCATTCCCAGTAAGGTGACAACTTCTAGGATGATGGCATCAGGTTAAGAGGTCAGATCCTCGCCCACTGAAAGCCAGAGCCTGAAATGGATGCATCTTTGAAAATTATGGAGTAAGAGGATGGCATCTGAACAAAAGCCTTTCCATCCACTGCGAGAGAGCAGAGAAGAGACTCCGAGTAACCACTTTATGGTTACCCGCAAGTGGAAAATATGAGGGCTGAATGGCCTGGAGCAGCAGCCTGCACAGGGAATTAGCAAACAATGAAAGCCACTTAGGCACGTAGGCTGGAAGGAGGACTCAAAAGCACAGCCTATTATGTTATTAATAAAGAGATGAATGGCGGCAATTCCATCTGTGGCTGCCGAGGCGTTTTTCACAGCCAACCTGGACCTGTAACTACACCAGGCTCAGACCAGCTTCACTCAGCAGCCTCTTCGAGGTAGAACTGGTTTGTAAAAGGGAAGGGCCCTGGGTCACATCCAAAAGAGTAACAAGAAAATGGGATTCCCAAACGGATTTAGATCTCAAAGACCAGGGTCCAGGATCTGCCAGTATCTGGGGCTCTTCCAGTTTTGAAAGGGGGGCGAGGGGCTTTTCACACCAGGCAGAGGATGCAAAAGGCAATGTGCCGTCCCTGAGTGGTTCACTGAAATATTTTCCCTTCCTGGCTGGCAGCCTTTTGGTTTTTAAAGAGCATTTCGGAAGGGATGCCTGGCCCTGGGGCTTCGGAGTCCCTTCACCTGGCAGCCAGAAAGCTGGAGACACTAGGAGGGGGATGGGGATGGGAGTAAGGGTCAGGCGGCAGAAAACTATCTGCAGCCACAAGAGAAAGTTCGGCGCTGTGTGAGGTCCCCTCCACTAATAGTCCCTTAAGAGGAAGCCGGCGAAGGCTTCGCCCGACCCCAGCAACCTCACAACTATAAACCTTACACCGGGAAAAAACAAGCTACACGCCTACTACCCCCTTCTAGGAGTGGCCGGGCCTGTCTCTCTGCCAGAGCACTCTGCTCAGACGGTGATAAGTAACAGGGCCACGGGGTCCGCCGCGGGGGCTGGAGCGGGGCCTGGGGCGCGCGGGACGTGCGGCGCCGGAGACCACGCGTCCGCCTCTGCACGGGCGCCGCAGCCGGGTCTCCCCCAGGCACCCAGCCTGGGGCCGCGCACCGCCCACTCTCCCGCCGCCCGCACTCCACGCCGCCACCTCGGGTGCAGCGCCGTCGGCCCGCGGCCCCCCACCCCCACCCCGTGAGGTGGACGCGTCGGACTTACGCTGCCCTTAGTCCCACGCTCCCTCGCTGCAGGGACCGCGCCAGCCCCGCGGCGCGCGCGCGGGTCCAGGGCCCGGAGGCCGCTGTTCTCGGGCGGCTTCCGTCGAGCGTCCCTCTCTGCACTTAGAAGGACTGGGGGCGCGACACCCCAGCCGGCTCCCGCCTGCTGGCCTCCATCAGCGCGGCCCTAAAGGCGGCGGAGTTACTCATTTCCTGGACGTCCCAGAAACTTTTTCCTCCTTATAAGAACAAAACACCCGCCTCTACTCGCGGCAGCGGAAACTTCTTAAGGAGGACCGCGCGGGTTGCGGCGGCCGGCCCCGGGGTCGCCGTAGAGGTCGGCCCGTTGACCCCCAGAAATTTCAGAGAGGCCAGCAGGACTGGAAGGTGACCGGCAGAGTCGGGCTTTGGCCACCGGAGTAAACTTGGGCGGGTGGACAGGGAGTCGGGCAGGACGCCCTTAAAAGTCGGTCTGGGCCGGCGGAGTGCAAGGGGTTAAATCACTGCTAGTGGGCCGAGCGTTTTCCCGCGGCGCGTTTCACGGGCGGCGGAACTCCGGGGGCCACCTCTTTTGTCCCCGGGAGGGAAATATAAATTGAGCCGCCACGCCGGCCCTTTTCTTTTTTTTTTTCTTTTTTTTTTTTTCTTTTTGCGGCTTGAATGTATTAGAAGAACTCACCAAACTGAACGAGAAGCGAAAGCATCGTAGTCTTTCTTCCTGAGTAACCCTGCACAAAGGAGAATGATGACCACACGGGTCTATCCGTAGAGGGCGCTTTAATGTCCAGAGCCTGTTTACACTTGTGGAGTTAGCCCTGAAGGAACTGAGGCCGGGAGGGACAGCAGCAGCAGCACCCTGGTGGCGCTTAATGGGTTATGAAATCCATAACCTCTTATTTTCCCTTTGTGACCTGCTCCAGTGCCACAGCCAGTGGAAGTGGCCGGCAACGGCTTGAATAAATCCTGAATTAAGTGGCTTTGGGGGAGTCAAACGCCACCGAGGGCACCTTGGGGGAAATTATGAGAACACACTGTCCAAATGATTATCACCACTGCTACTGCTGTCGAGTCTTAGATCACCTACTTCCTTCCCTCTTCGCGCCAGCCAAATAACTTTAACACTCGCCTGGAAGACATTAGGGAGAGTCGGAAAGAGAAACAGGCAGTGAGACAAAGTCCTAAAAATAGACCCCCTGGCCCTTGGCCCAGGTTACTCTTGTTTTCAAATTTTGCTGTTGCTCATAGCTCTTTCCTTACGTCAGGGACAATTATGAAAGAGTTTTGGGAGCTGGTGGGGAGGCATGGGGAATGGGCTTGTAGGGGCCAAGGGCAGGCTGCACCAAGAAGGGCCAGTTTGGTCTGAACATTATTTTGAATTAAAAGCAAGGAAACCGCAGCAGATTTGGGAAAAGCTCTTTACCTCCCCCTCCAATTGCCTGCCCCACCAGGAAGAGAGCTATTACCAGAGATTTCTCTTTACCTAAGAAGTTTCTCTGCATAATAAGGCAAGCTTTCTTTTCCAAACTTCTCCTTTTACCTCCCTGCTGAAAGTCTTTCTCCCCTTTGTCTCCTTAGGCCCCTACCCCTCTCCTCTGCTCCCATAAGCTCCTGTTGCCTCACTGCCTTCGGAATTTGCGTGTCTGCATGGATTTCCCTTACATAGGAACCTAAATCTGATTTTCTCCTGTAAAAAAAATCTGTCAGCTGTCGGTTTGACTCTTAGTAGAATCAAATGACTAGTAGAAGGACCTTAAAGGGCAGAGAAAATTCTTCCTCCTTGTCAAAGTGATCTGGGGAAACTTTTGTGAAAGAGCTATGTATTTCCAAAATGTTTGTGAGGCGGATGGATAGGGCACTCATTCTCTCCGAAGCAGGCAGAAGAAATTCTTGGGGGGGGGGGGGGTAGGAACACTGGCCTGAGCACCCCTACATTGCCTTATAATCCTTTGAGTAAGAGTTCAGGGTTATGTATGCTGGAATGTGAAGGTTAGTACTGAAACACCCTCTGGGATTGCCATCCAGCCTGCAAAGCTCGCTGTGTATATTTCTTTATGGAAGGAAGATTTATTAGATTTGTCTTTCTTTTAAACCGGACCGTTTCACTCTCTGAGACCTAATGGTCACCTGCACTGGTTTCCCTCTGCTCTCAAAACAGAGTCCACTATTCTAAGCAGGCACACAGGCGGTTCATGAATTGGCCTCTGCTTATCTCACTAACCTCACGTCTCACTCCATATGCCACCCCAAACTCCTTGCAGTTCCTGGAACTTGTGCTTCTCAGAATGTGATATAGGGTTTGTCCCCACCCCCACACTTAGATAGTCACATGTGCTCTGTCTTCTGCACGCAACCTTCTCCCACCTTGTTCTCCAACCTGTCACCCCCAGTGCACACACACTTTTTTGGGGAGGTGGGGGGCCTGGCTAAGGTGTGCTCAGGCTTTAGAATAAGCAATTTCTCTTTCAGGAAGTTTTCCTTGAACCGCCATGCCTCCATTGGAACCCCCATCTATGCCATGTGGTTTCCATAGCACCTTGTGGTTACTCTACACAGTTTTTTTTTTTTTTTTTAATTTTTTTTTTCAACGTTTTTTATTTATTTTTGGGACAGAGAGAGACAGAGCATGAACGGGGGAGGGGCAGAGAGAGAGGGAGACACAGAATCAGAAACAGACTCCAGGCTCCGAGCCATAGGCCCAGAGCCCGACGTGGGGCTCGAACTCACGGACCGCGAGATCGTGACCTGGCTGAAGTCGGACGCTTAACCGACTGCGCCACCCAGGCGCCCTCTACACAGTTTTTAAAAGACAGGAAAGTACAAAGATTCAACTTCTGGGACCATGAGGGACTAAGAAGTACGGGACCATCTGCTTCTAACAGAACTGCTGAAAAAAAGATAGCAATGCATGAAAGGAAGAAAGGAGGAGCTCGGGGGGTGAGATGAGAAGAGAGAACCCAGAAGCACCCATCTGTGTTTGAGGTGAAAATAAGCCCAAATGGCTGACTGGAGGTGAGTACTCACTCAGGCCTTGGGTTCTAGAAAGGCAGAGATCTGGACTAGAGACCCCTGCTCACAGCTGGGACTGTGCAGAAGATCTTAGTGACTAGAGAATGGAGAAAAAATTTTCCCACTTGTTCACGGTCACAGCAAGGAAGTTTGTGGTTTGGTGCTCTGGATGAACTGATGTTGTCTGCCATAGAAATCGAAACCACTGGCCCAGCTATGGCAGCATAGGTGTGAGGCCCCAGTTTACACAACCCATGTGGTGAGGGAATCTTGAAGTCAATACAAAACATAAAAGTTGGTTCCAAAGTGATGAATCTCCTTAGTTCCTGTCAGAAGTGAATGCAAAACCCGGATGTTTCTTCTGATCCCTCAGGGAATAAACAATCCCCCATGGAAAATGAGCTTATAATAAGAAATTACAAACTAGTAAGTGAACCAATGAGGGATGAGATTGGTAGGTATAATAAACAAGAGAATTAGCCCCTTAAGGACTTGAGACAGGGGCACCTGGGTGAATCAGTCAGTTGAGCGTCCGACTATTGGTTTCAGCTCAACCCTTGATTTCACGGTTTGTGGGTTCAAATCCCACATGGGGCTCTGCACTGGCAGCACAGCACGGAGCCTGCTTGGTATTCTCTTTCTCTCTTCCTCTCTCTCTGCCCCTCTCCCACTTACACTGTGTTTGTTTCTCTCAAAAATAAATAAACTTTTAAAAAAGGTACAAATACAATATATAGAAATAAAAGCATAGTCGTTTACATTTTTAAAAACTCAGTGATTGGTATTCTTTTCTTATTAGGCAGTAATAATATATCAGTCAAAACTCCAATAATAATACCTCATTAAAAAGGGGAAAATAAAGAAAAGGGACATAATAATTGACATGGAAATGTTGGGGTTCAGAGCAAACAGTCAAGAAAGAGTTCTTGAGGGGTGCCTGCACGGCTCAGTCAGTTAAGCGTCCAATTCTTGATTTTGGCTCAGGTAGTGATCCCAAGGTCGTGGGATAAAGCCCTGAGTTGGGCTGCACTCTGAGCCGGGAGCCTGCTTGGAATTCTCTCTCCCTCTGCCCCTTTCCCCTGCTCATGCTCTTGCTCTGTCTAAAAAAAAAAAAAAAAATTAAAAAGAATTCTTGAGATGTCTTTGGTGCCAATAGGTGGTTTTATTTTATTTTATTTATTTTTTAAAGTTTATTTATTTTGAGAGAGAGAGAGAGAGAGAGAGTACATGAGCAGGGGAAAGGTAGAAAGAGGGAGAGAGAGAATCTTAAGCAAGCTCTGCACTGTCAGCACAGACCCAAAATGTGGCTCGAACTCGTGAACCCATGAGATCATGACCTAAGCTGAAATCAAGAGTGGACACTTAACTGACTGAGCCACCCAGGCACCCTGCAAATAGGTGGTTTTATTAAAGCACAAGGACAGGACCTGTGGACAGAAAAAGCTGTACTGGGATTGTGAGGAGAAATTGAGCATATACCATCAGGTAGGGAGGGGGTTAGGTATAACATAAGTCTCTAAGGAATTTTGGAAGCAAGGTTTCCAGAACCTGGAGGGGGGCTAGCTATTGTTAGGAAAAGGCTATTTGTTTGTTTATTTATTTTTAAAAACTTTTTTTAATGATTTATTATTTATTTTTGAGAGAGAGAGAGGGGCAGAGCATGAACAGGGAGGGACAGAATCTGAAGCAGCTCCAGGCTCTGAGCTGTTGGGGCTCGAACTCATGAACTGTGAGATCATGACCTGAGCTGAAGTCAGACGCTTAACTGACTGAGCCACCCAGGTGCCCTAGGAAAAGGTCATTTATCACTGCCTAATAAAACCTTAGTCATGAGATGCTTCAGATGTAGATCAGTGGGCCCTATGCTTGGAGGATAATTGCTAACATGTATTTGGGGGGGTGGAGATTAAGGAAGTTTCCAAAGGAATTTTTAGAAGTTAAAGGAGACTTCTAGGATCCTGGAGGTCTGGATAGTGTTAAACTAAGATTGCCTTTTGCCCTTAGCCAAGTATCAACATTGGGGCAGTTGAGATCTAAGGGCAAGGTCGCTCCACTTATCTCAAGGACTTGTCAATGGGCTGTAAGTAGTAAGGAAATTTAATTTGATTTTTTTCTTTTGCTTTTATTCCCCACATCATCTCGTTCATGAATACTTTTTCAGAAATCCTAATGAAAAAGTTAATACAGAATTCCAGCAGTGCATCAGAATACAATTAAACACTTGTATAGCGTGATAAAAACGAAGGGTGAAGTTTGGCCCCAAAACCAATGTCATGCTTCAAGGGGAAACACTAGAAACCTTCATGTTTAAGTCAGTGCAAGATAAGGATGTCTTCTTTCATCTCTCTCTCTCTTTTTTTAACTTGTCAATTTGGAGTGTGATTGGTTTCAGGTATTAGAATCCTGACTATGATTTTGTATGTGTTTGATATTACTAGAGGTTTAAACAAATAGGGGGGTTATTTTTTTCAAACAAGAAGTCTGTATGTGGGTGGCTGCTTTGGTTGAATGCTTTGATAGTTTAGGGTCGGGTCAAAAGTAAGGTACATATTGGAAAACCATCCTCCAAGGCCGCTTTCCCCAATTTAGACTCTCAATGATAAAGTGTGAGAATGATGGTTGCCCCACATCCTTTCCAGCACTGGCACTTTCCTAACTTACATTAGTGTGCTTCTTTTATGGGTGAAAAAGATATCTGAATGTGTTGATGTGCATTTCTTTAATTAGGAGTGAGGCTGAACAGAACAGGGTTATTGGCCGTTTTTATTTCTTCATTTGTAAATAGTTATAACTTTACTCATTTTTCTGCTGGTCTGTTTTTCGTGTGTGTGTGTGTGTGTGTGTGTGTGTGAAGGTAAATGGAACTGTTTTCATAATCTCAGGTCGTACATGTGGCTTCAAATTCCGCATTTATAGGTGACTTGTGACCAACATCAGGCCAACTGCCGGGCACATACTAAACTTCACAGTCAAGAACATTGAAAAAAAAATCCAGACAAATATGGGGACAGATTTCCTGTTTACCCCCAGCTGTGATTATCCCAGTATGTGGAATAACATACACAACAATGGGAGAGACAGGAAGCCAATGCTAGTCACGGACGGAGTGATGGATGGTAAAAAAAACCCAGCATTTTCCTTGATTTGGTCGATCTCTTGCCATCATAAATTCACCTTTGCGTGCAGTTTCAAGAGATAATAACAAGTTGGTTTACAGAGCATTTCACTGGAATAGGCTGCTTTGCTGAGATGAGACCTGAGGAGTGTCCGTTGAACAGGAAGGATGATTTACATCTGGCTATTTCTTTCCCAGAGAAAAGAGGAAATTTCCTTGTGCTGGGAATCCCCCCGCTCTTCTAGGAGTGTTGGAAACAGCAGGTTAAAGATTATCTGTCAAAAAAAGTGAAGCCCAGAGAAACTGGGTCATATACTCAAGGTCACATTATTGTTTAGTGACAGTATAATAATAGGTAAAACTCATACTATGTGGTTATACTATTGCTTTAAGCACTTTACATATAACACCTCATTTAATTCTCATAATAACCACACACAGAAGGTATCATTAGCATTCCCATTTAACAGATGAAGAAATTGAAGCCCAAAGAGGCTAAGCAACTTGCTTGAGGTCACACAGCTAGTAAGTGGCAGAGCCGGGATTTAAATCAGGCACTATGGCTCCAGAATCTTGACCTAAACTACTACCTTGTATCTTTCTGTTCGAAGTAAATCCCCTTCAAATGTACAACTGATGGGGTTTTGGGGTGATGGTGGGGTTTGGAGCCAATGGCCAAGAAAGAATTCTGGAAGATGTGTTTGGTGCAAAAAAAGGTGATTTTATTAAAGCATGGGGACAGGACCTGTGGGCAGAAAGAGCTGCACTGGGGTTGTGGAGGGTGAATGATTATATACCTTCAGGTTGGGAGGGGATTAGGGACAGCGTAAGTCTAAGGAATTTTGGAAGCAAGGTTTACAGGACCTTGAGGGGCTAGCTGTTGTTAGGAAAATGTCATTTATTATTGCTTAGTAAAATCTCAGTCCTGAGACCCTTCAGATGTGTATCAGGGGGCCATAAGCTTGGAGTATGATTGCTAGCATATATCTTGGGGAAGTTGAGATATAGGAAGTGTCCAAAGGAATTATATGTTAAAGTAGATGTACAGGATTCTGGGGAGTCGGGATAATGTTAAGCCAAGATTCCCTTTTGCCCCTAGCAACGGGTCATCTTTGAGGCAGCTGCGCCCCTAGAGGGAGGTCACTCTGCCTGTTTCAAGGACTAGTCAATGGGCTGTAGGCAGTAAGGGAATTTAATTTTTCATTTGCCTTTATTTCTCACCTCACCATGGCAAGCACTTAAACCCCCTTACATCTTGATGAAGGTGATATTAGGGCTCCAGAAAACGGAGTCTATATGCTTCTGGAGATTAGGCTATGGATGAGATTGCCTTTTTCTTGCAGTTTACTAAGTTATCTTGCACTTTTCTAAGTTTACTAACTAAACTGAAGGAGACTCCTGTCCTGCATGACTGTGATCTCTGCCAGTCAACCATTTGCTTTCTTTTCTTTTCCTTGTTCTTGGGCAGCCAGGAGTGCGGGAGGAATATCACACATATCCCACCTGTGGGGGTGGGGGTGGGGGTAGGGAGGTGCTGTTAGTCTGTACTTTGCCCTCAGCTTGCCTTATGCTCCCTCATCACTACACTGAATTTCCCCAAGAATGAGATTACAATAGTATTTAAACATTTTTCAAGCTTTTTTGAAAATACATTTTCCCTTAGAACCCAATATATTCACACATAAAAGTGTGTTATAACTGAAAGGCAAATTCCTTAAAAACAATATGCTTACTACATGTGACAAACTCTGGTATATTCCCTCTTCGTTCTCTACCCATCTCTTACGCTTATTTGAAAATGAAAAGGCAGGCCACAAATTACTAATGAGTCATGATCCACAGTAAGAAAAGAAATGCTTCTTTCTTTCTTTTTTAAAAAAGATTTTTATTCTTAAGTAATCTCTACACTCAGAGTGGGGCTTGAACTCACAACCCTGACATCAAGAGTTGCATGCTCCACCGACTGAGCCAGCCAGGTGCCTTATGTCATGAAAGCTGGTGGTGGTTTATACATGTTAAATTTCCAACCACACATAGCACTTGGAGTAAGGAAAACTGTCAGATAATTTCTGTCAGACTTATTTCTGGTCAGTAGGTATTCATTGAGCTTCCTGTAGTTAATGTCTAAAGATGGTACACTGGGACTTTAAAACAAATCACCAGGCTATATAACCTTAGGAAAACCTGTCTTCATTCATTCATTTATCCATTCATTCATTCATTCAATAAATATTTGAGCACGTACTATATGCCAGGCATTGTGCTAAATCAGGACTTGGCAATACTGGCTGGCAGGCCAACTCCAGAGTGCCACCTGTTTCTGTAAATAAAGTTTTACTGGTTCAAAACCATGCCCATTCATTTTTGTATTGTCTGTGGCTGCTTTTGCACTACAAAAGCACAGTTGGATATGGAGATCATGTGGCCTATGAAGTCCACAATATTTCTTAATCTGGTCCTTTACAGAAAAAGTACACAGACTCTGGTGCTAGATTCTAAAATACAGTGTTATTTTAGACTGGTCTCTGCTGTCCTGGAGGTTTGAATTGTCCTGCTTGACTTCAGCTGGGTTTCAGTCACCTTGGGGGGGGGGGGGTGGGGAGGGGTTTGAGGCTTTCTGCCTCCCTCCCATTGCTGCCTCTGAGAACACCTGTTCACAGTAGATGCCCCATAGTCATTTTCTACTGCTGAAATTATTCAGTAGATTTGGCAGCAAATATTGGAAAGAAAGAAACATACACCCAGGGTAGAAAGGAGAGTTTATTCCTTTAACATAACAAATAGTTTCATTTTATAGATGCCTATCTGCTGCTATGAGAAGCTAGTCGTCAACTTTTATTGAGTATCTACTGTGCATTTGGCCCTCTGGAGAAGAAAAAAGACTTGGTTCAAACTTTGGCCCTTGTGTTAAGGATAGGGAGATAAAGGAGATAAACGTATTTTATTGTAATCCTTAATACTTCTGTTTGGGGACCTGGTGCATACCTGAAGATGATTTTGGTTTACTACCTTAGAATCGCAAATGTTTGTATTCCAATACCTTTTAACTTCGCTTAGTCACTAGTTACTCCCAAGAGTAATTGCTCTATGCCTGAGTGGATAAGCTAATCCTATTTTTAATTCCTTCCTTCATCAAACTTTCTATTTTGACTGTCTCTTATGGGTCAGCACCATAGATATACTTAAAGACTGGTCCTTCTAGTCTGGTGGGAAAGACAAATAAACACATGGTTACACTATTGTGTATTGACAGAATGACACACAGGTCTTCTAGCAACACAGAGGAGGAGTACCTAACTAGGGAAGACTTCCTGGAGGAGGTGACACTGAGCTGAGTTTTAAAAAGGCTAACTGGGGGCAGCTGGGTAGCTCAGTCGGTTGAGTGTCCAGCTTTGATTCAGGTCATGATCTCATGGTTGGTGGGTTCAAGCCCCACGTAGGGCTTTGTGCTGTCAGAGCAGAGCCTGCTTCAGATTCTTCATCTCCCTCTCTCTCTGCCTCTCCCTGGCTTGTGCTCTCTCTCTCTTTTTCTCAAAAATAAATATTGAAAAAAATTAAAAAAAAAAAAAGAACAGGCTAACTGGACAAAGAAGGAGACATAGGATATTCCTGACACGGGATCAGCATATGTAAAGTCTAGAGATGTTTGAAAATATAGTGTTTTCAGGGAAGAGCAGAAATAAGACAAGGGATTTGTGCTTTGATGTTTTAAAGGAATTATTTATTTACTTATTCACTCATTAATTTATTTCATTTATTTATTCATTTGTAGTGGGAACAGGTTGTGTGGAGCTACTCAGTCTTTTTAAATAATCGGGTTAGCTGGTGACTTTGTGTAAGTCCTCCCTGGTTCTAGGAAGAACACCAAATTGCAGTCTTGGCCTGGCCTCTCCAGCAAGAGCACCAACTGAATGAACCAGTCATACCCAAAAGTAATCCGAATGGGAGAAGCGCAGTTGCTGTTAAGCCAATGAAATGCAAGGCAGGTTGGATAACTGCGTGGTTGTGACACTGTCATCCCCTTCTGGTAAAAATCATTGCCTGCAATGGCAGACCGCCCACTGCTTCCACTTCATGGCCAATCTTTCAATCTTCCTGATAAATGTGCCCCAGCTTTGTAGCCTCCTCCAGTATCAAGAGTGGAGTTTGTATGGAGATCCTTCGGGAACCGATGTCAAATGCTCAACAAATGTTCTGTTAAGTTTGGTCTGCAGCAGGCTGGAAAAGGAGCAGATTAAAGGAATAAAATATGGCCCGCACAGTCTTGGAGAGCACCAGCCAGCTGGGACTCTGTTCTGTCATCTAAGGTGAGCAGGGGGTCGGCTGATAAATGTCAACAATTTTCTGTAACATGTGGGCTTTTAATCTTCCCAACAGCCCGGGGGAGAAATGTTAGATATGATGACAGGGGCAGTTTTTGCCATGTTGTTTGGGGCCCCAAATGCAGTTTTGATACTAAATTCAAGCGACATCGCAAGAATGCCTGCATAAACAGGATTTGTGTTGATCAGGACTTTTGGGTTTTTGGGGGTATAAGCAATAGAAACTAACTCTGTCTAGTTTAAACAAATGAAGTCAGTTTGTTAGGAGGTTGTATCTAGCAGGACTCAAGAGTGTGGGTGTTCCCAGGGCTCCCCAGGGAGTTACCAGGCTCTGAAGAGGCATCAACAACCAGGGAGGCTCCTTCCCCCAACGCTCCCTTCTCTTGGGCCTGTGGATTCTTCCCCACGTTCATTTGCTTTATTCTTCCCTCTGTTCAGCCTACCTTTCTCTGCCTCTCCTGGGATTCACATACTCAGTTCCAGGCCCCAGGAATGAGTGGCTTGCAACTCTTGACCCCATTTATAAATCCCAGGAAAAATAATGGGATTGACCTCAGGTGGATCAGGTCTCTACCCGACTCTTCAGCTATGGCCCCAGGGAGTCAGATAGGGCCATCTATAACATTTTGGCATCAGGAAGGAACATACTTCCTGGGGGGAGTTACTAGTCTCAGAGAAAGGAATTGTGGGCTGTGTGGACTCCCTCCAAATTGGCTCCAGGACCTCTCTGATCCCTTGCAGGAGCAGATTTCCTTTAGGGCACAGTTGCTTTGCATCGTAGGCTGGGACTTTCCATGCAGAGCCACATCTCAGTGTTTCTTTCTGCTTTTCTGGAGTTCTACAATGTATCTTCACTGGGTGCTACTAAAGAAGTGAGTGCTATGTACAGAAAGCTGTTCTTATTATGAGTCACAACACACAGCTTAGAAATCCTAGCAGGGTGCCATAGGAAGCACTTATATCCAGGTTTAAACAAAGAGTTTGCAGAGGTATTACAGTGCATGATCATATATTCAAGTTATCTGGCAGAGTGAATGGATGTGTTCTTGGCTGTCCCTGGTCTTTGAGTTTGCAGCCATGCCTCTGTTATTCTTCCAAACCTCCACCATTCACCTACCCTCTTCTCAACATTAGTGTCCACTGGCCCCTGAGAGGGACCGCACCATCCCTATAGCAGGACTTTTACATTCTTGCCTTGGTATGTGCCCAATGCCACTTCCCATACTTGGGATTCCTTCTATTTTCTTCCATGACTCTCTGAGCCATCTGTATCATTTAAGGTCAAGGTCAAGGGCCATGTCTACCATGTAGCTTTTCCTAATATGCTATCCTTCACTGTTCTTCCTTATTTTAGAGCTCATTCAATAGACACTTACTTAATAGTTGTAAACTGAGAGGAGTGATGGCCATTTATATTGTTTTTTTCATCTGCCATAATAAAGTACCACTGACTAGGGTGGCTTAAAGAGAAATTTATTTGCTCACTGTTCTGGAGGCTAGGAGACCAAGGTCAAGGTGTCAGTGGGTTTGGTTTCTCCTGTGGCCTCTCTGCTTGGCTTGCAGATGCCCTTCTTTTCACTATGTCTTTCCTCTGTGTACATGCGTCCCTGGTGTCTCTTTGTGTGTCCAAATTTCTTCTTCTTGTAAGGACACAATTCAGACTGTATTAGGCCCACCCTAATGGCCTTATTTTAACTCACAAAGCCCTCATCTCCAGATACAGTGACATTCTGAGGTAGTGAGGTTATAGCTTCAACATATGAGTTTTAGGGGGACACAGTTCAGCCTACAATACCAATGGAGACAGGGCTGAACAAGATATACATGTACCTTGCCTTCTTGTTTGATAGCTTGTAGAGAAGACAGATCTTAAGCAACCATTTCCATGAACACATGATTAACTACCATTGTGAGAGGGTCCAAGAAGTCGAATACATGGTACTTGCAAAGGTAATCTGGTGTTGAAGGATGGTCAGGAAATCTCTCCCCAAGGAAGTGAAATCTGCAGGAGGGGTGGACGGGAGTTAGCCAGGTGAAGAGGGATGGTTGAGTATTCCAGACAGAAAGATCAACCTCTGTGAACTCCAAGCGGTGGGAAAGAACATGACATACAGGGAACTGAAAGAAGCCATTGGGGCAAGAAGTGAGCGGTGGGAGAAGGCACCAGAAGGTCAAAGGGGTCAGATGACACTGGATATTATATTCCGACATCCTCATTTCAGTGCTTACCACATCCCGCCTTGGAGTGTTTTACAATTTTTTTTTGTGTGGGGGAGGGGGTGCCATGCGTGTTTTGCTTCTCCTTATGCTCCCTTGGGAGGAGATCCTCGATTCAACTCCTTTTATATTCTCCACAGTAGGCAGCACAAGGCTGGGCACATAGTAGAGGCTCAGTAAATAAATTAAGTGGATGTAATGAGAAATGAAATTGATAGAAGCACTCTTACTTGTCTAAATTAGGGGCTGACCCAATCTTGGTGGATGAGCGTCTCCTGGAGGCTTTAAAAGGTGAGAACTTTTGGTAGTGTGATGCCACCTAGTGTTCCTTTTTATTACAACAACAAAGGGGAACAGGGTCTTCAGGAATCTGGAAAATTGGAAATGAAGCACTTTCTTTCATCAGCATACATTAATTTGTCCAAACACCCATCCTCTCATCCATTAATCCATCCAAGTTGATGTCACCTGCATCTCTTTCCTGGGAGTTGAACGTGTCATGTTCCTTTCCACCTCCTGTGGTTCCCTGATTTCCTTTGTTAAGGTCTTTTTGTCCTCATATTCTAAATAATGCTCTCAGGTATCAGTGTCTAGACTGACCCAGCACCCATAGTGCTTGCTGTTGGTATGGCATGTTCTAAATTATGCCATCATATTGTGTTGGGATTACTTGTAGATGGTCTTTTCTCTCTTTCCCCCAAAGCCAGATTGTGAATGCAAAGGGCAATGACTGTCTTAGTTGGCTCTGTGGTTCCTCTGGCCAGCCTTGTACTTACAGTGCAGCAGGTGCTTTAAAGAAGTGTTTTCTGGATTGAATTTCTGTCACTTTGGCAGGCCATCTGCTTGTAAAATAATCCTTCAGAAGATTCTTGGGAAATGGGAAGACATATAGCACTACAACTGATACCAATACAAGATATGGGTGGCCAGGGCCCTCTAGGTCTTTCTCTGTTATGTACCTTCAGGAATGTTATGGAGTCTCTCTGGATCACGATGGTATCACCACCTGTTAGTCCCAGCGTGTGATTGGATCTCCTGTAAACACACAAAGTAGCCTGAGCCCTGTTGCCTACCCTGTGTTCTCATTTCCATTAGCTTGGCTTGCAGTTTGGTTCAGCCTGATCCTCCAACTTCAGCTGCCACTTCTCCCATTGCCTCCATAGTGCATTATGCCTCTGCCATATTATGTCCTTTTTTGTCTACCAGATATATAGTCTCTGTTCATGAATGAGATACAATTATACAAATGTGAATTTTCCCCAAGTTAAATCATAAATTCATTAATGTTCCAGTTAAGATTTCTCATGAGGAACTTGAAAACATCCTGAAAATTATATGGGTTGATGGAGGTTCATGATTAGCCAGTGACGTTTTGACAAAAGAAGTAGGAGTGGGGGACTTGCCCTCAATCATGATGTCTGGCTATAAAACCATCGTGATAAAACCTTGTGGTACTAGCACAGGAGCAAACCACAGAGCTCAGTGCAGAACTGTCTATATTTGGGAACCAAGATGTTGAAAATGGGCTCACTCCTCTGAGAAAAAAAAAAATCGGATCCTTACCTCACACCATACGGAAAAGTAAGATGGGCTCAAGAACTGAATGCTAACAAGTAAAACCATGACACTAATGTAAGAAAATGATAGACAATACCTTTATGACCTTGGGGTTGAGAAGGACTTCTTAAATCATACTGGGAAAGCATGTAAAAAGTAAAACACACACACACACACACACACACACACACACACACACACACAATGAAGGGCTACAAAATGAAGGATTATTGTTTTACAAAGGACATGGCAAGCAAAGTTTTCAGTCTTTGAAAGCAGATTAATGTCCAGATTAATGTACAAAAACCTCTTGCAAATCAAATGAAAAAGAAAAAGAGCAACTGAAATATAGGTAAAGGCTATAAATAGACAATTCACAGAAGGGACTCCCAAGTGGCTTATAGATGTATGAAGAAATGTTCAATTTCACTAGGAGTCAGAGAGACGCAGAGTAAAGCAAAAATATGTTGACACTACTTCCATGATAATTGACAGAATTTAGAAAATTGGCTAATTAGATGAGTCAGTATTTGTAAGGCACTTAGAATAGTATTTGACACTTGGTAAACACTATGTGAGTGTTTATGAATAAACAAACTACAATGTGCTGGTAAGGATGAGAGTAGGGCCAGAAACCCTCACACTGTGCACTGGAGGATAGTGTAGAGCAATAATTCTGGTGTGCCATCTAGCAGTACTTGAAGTTAAGTACCCAGGGCTCCTAGCAGGCTACTGGGCACCATTGTGCCATTGGAAAACAGTGTCTACCACTGGGCAAATGAATTTGAAAGAGGAAAACCCTCTCAATAGTAATAGCCTCTCAGGTTCGTGACTTGACTAGGGAACAGAGCTTTTGGGGGAAGAAAAGGGCACATCTTCCTTCAGCAGGGCACATGACATAGGAAAGCTGTTTTCCAGCTCCCACTGGTGCATGGCTGGATGTCTTTGTGCAAGACAAGTTGCATAACCAAATGTGAATTGCCCTGTACATCCACTATAACTTACCAACCTCATTTTTAGGCATATGTTGCCAAGGAATTGCACATAGGTCCACAGGAGACCATGGACGAGGATGATTATCGCTGAGAGGTAGGGGTAGCCTTGGTATCCATTTGGGGAATGGAAGTCACATGTGTTGCTGTCCAATATGGAATACTGTGCAGCAATCAGAAGCGATAAACTAGGATTACAATACCAACTGCAAAAGAATAGATTCATAAAAAGAATATTGAGTGAAAAAAAGTAGAAAATAAGATCATCCTAAAGTCCCATATCATTAAAAAATACACTAATAAAAATGCATACACTTTTCAAAAATGCATATTCAAGCACAGTAGCATGAATGTTTATGGGGCTGAGGAGGGATGGGAGTAAGGATGGGGTTAAAGGGAAAAAAAAAACAAGAGGGGTTTTGCATATTTCATGAGCCAAGTTGTTTACCCTCTGTACCTGAAGGTTAAAGAGTGTGGAGGAGGAGGGGGAGAGGGAGACGAAATGATCTTGAGAGGAGCCCTAGATGAAAGGCAACTTTCCATGATGTGGCTCCACATACGTTTTCCAAGGGTGCTTCGAGCGCTGCGCCCTATTATTCTTACCACTGGTGACTAAACCCTTTGAAAGCAGGGTCTGTTTTCTCCACCTTCCTTTCCCCTCCGTATCTTGCACACAGTAGCTGCTTCATTAGGGTTGAGTTGACTCGAACGGAGATCATTTCTTGTTCCCGCGACGGAGTCTCTTTGTCACGGAGAGCAGAGCGTGGCTTCCGGCCCTTCCAGAAGCCTTTGATCCACCTTTCCATCTAGGCGTTAGTTCTCCTCTGGCCTTAGCGGCCTCCCAGCTCTGCGCCTTCTCGTTCCTCGGAGTTTCCAACTTCCGAGGGCACCTTGGGACTCCGCCCAGCCTCTCATGGGCCCCGCCCCTCACACCCTTGGTCCCGCCCCACACAGGGCAGTTTGCCTATGCCTCTTAGGACGCCTCCCGGGTGCCCTCCCCGGAGGCTCCTCCCCTTTCGGAAGTCCTCCAGTTTCCTCAGAGGGCGTGGCGGTTGCCTGGCGACGGGAGGACGCGCCGAGCGCCGGGTTTCGGCCCCCTGCGGGGGATACCAATAACGTGGCGCTGTTTTAGACGCCGGGGGTAGTGCGCAGCCCCATCCGCAGACTCCGGCCCGGTTTCCGCGATCACCGCAGAAGCCTCTGAGGCCACCCCCAGAGAGCGTCAGGATGGCCGAGGTCAGGAGTCAGTGCCCCTCTCTCTGTCGTCTCTCGCTCGTCCCCTCCCCATCAACCCTCTTCTGTCGACTTGACTTCTCCGCTGTCACATCCGCTGATTCCTACATTCCTCCCATCAACATCCTATTCCCCGCACCCGCAGCCTCACCCCACCCCTCAGTGTTTACCTCCTGTCCCTCCTTCAACTGGGTGGACACACCCCAACCCCACTCTTAAAACTGGCGCTGTGTTCAACATAGTATGAAATTCATGATTTCCCAGATTCACACATGACAGGCACCCACTCCTAGATTTTGAGCCATAAGGTTTTGAGCCCAGGAGAGGTACGTAGAAATATTGATGTCTCACTGATTGGAGGGACCTGGAGGAAGGCTTCATAGATACCCACTGTCACCCCTATTCACTGACCCTTGTCCACCTGTCACTCCACGATTCCCTATCATCACCTGCTGTGACACATCTTCATTAAGCTCTTCACCTATCACCAATGCCCCGTGTTGTCATTGACCACTGTGTAAAATCTTCTAGCCCACTTTGTAGCACACTCCATCTTCAGGCTCACCAATGAGGGACCATTTCTGTAGCTCTTTATTGATCCTTTGTCCATTAGCACCTTCATTTGTAATTTGGACAACCTCATGTCCCTGTCATCACTTGTCAGTCACAGTCCCCATTCACTGTGGCCATACCCTATTCCTCCATCACCCCTTCAGATCCCTCCCTCATCTCACACGTCACAGGATCGGTCCCAGCCAGGGTCAGCCATATAGTTTGTGAGGCTCAATGAAGATGCAGAGCCCCTTGTCAACAAATTAGTAAGAATTCCAAAGTGAGACAGCAGAGCATTAAACCAAAGGTGGGGCTTATCTGAACAAGGGGCCCTGGGCACTCTCAAGGTTTTATGTCTAGGGAACCAGACCAGTCCCCACTTCTCTCATCACCATCATGCCCCCACTCTTATTCCAGTTCCTTCTCATATCTCCTCACATCCCTCACCATTCCATCTCCTCCATATTTGGTCCCTCCTTCCTGTGGGCAAAGATCCCTCCTTCTCTTATCATACAATCCCTCTCCCACCCTCATCTTCCTCACTCTCAGGTAGGTGCCTCACACATCCATACTGTGGTGGCCACAATACTCACCCCATTACCTACACTCATTCGTGTCTCTTTCCTTCCCATCTCTTCCTCCCATTCCTTCTAGCTCTCCTTTAGTTTCTCCTTTATTTAATTTTTAGCATACCTTCCTTTTCTCCCTCACCAGTCATCTTGGTTCATTTCATTCTTCATTTTCCACACATAAGCCCAGATACCAATACCATTAACAATTTATTTCCCAGTCTCCCTTCTCCTGCATTATCTCCCCTCATTTCTTGCCTTCTTTTGTTTTTCTTCTCACTTGATCTCAGCCAGGTTTTCCTCACCTCTACTTCCACAAGTCTCCATTTCCACTCTGGCCTCATTTGTCACTGCAACTCTCTTGTCCTTTTTCCTTGTTGTTCTCCCCACTGAATGATATTCCCAACACCTACAACAGTGCCCGGCAGATAGTAAGCACTTAATAGACAGGTGTTGAATGAAGGAACATCATAGTTCCTTTCTGACCAGTTCATGTTGAAATCATGCTTCTAAAGTAGGTATCATTATATGCTCTAACAATGTAGACACCAAGACGCCAACTGGTTATGGGTCACAGCTCAGAGATGATTTTTGCTGTGCTTTTAGTAGTAGCATATATATGTATACACACACACACACATACACATATGTATCCATGTGTGTTGTGTATATATATACATATATATACACAACACACATATATGCATATTTATTTATTTTGAGAGAAGGAGAGAGTAAGCAAGCAGGAGAGGGAGAGAGAGAATGCCAAGCAGGCTCTACAAAGCCCATCATGGGACTGCATCCCATGAACCATGAGATCATGACCTGAGTGGAAATCTGGAGTCTGACACTTAACCGACTGAGCCACCCAGGTGCCCCAATAGTAGTATATTTTTAAAATGACAATATGAACAAATCTGTTCGTGAATGTTTTTAAAAAACCTTTTCTTTCTTTGACATTTTTCCATTCCTATGCTAAGTGCCAGGTGTACAGGGAAAACCTGGTCTGCAAACAAATCATCAGGCTAGTGATCAAGTGTTGGCATTAATACCATTTACACGGATGGAACTGAGAACATTGCTATGATAAATTTTTGTGTGTGCTCATGTTTAGCATCAACAAGGGGAAAACACAGGGCGGCAGCACCACCATATTTCCTTAATATGATTTTTTTCTTCTTTGTGGAATTGCTGTGTTGTGATGTTTACAGTAAGCTGCTTCTCATTGGGAAGAAAATCTCTCTGTTGAGTTTAACATTAGTGCTAATGTTATACAAAATGTTATAGGTAGGCTTGGTACTCCACATCTACTTTAAGATGTGGATTCTTTTTGCTTGCATGTAATCTTTAGAAATCAATAGTACAAGTGTTTTTGAAAACCAAAAATACATAGACTTTCTCTGTATTGGGCAAGACAGGCTTGTTAAGGCAGAAGGTAAACTAGACTGCTTACCCCGATTCTGCAGGGTGAATTTAAATTTTACTTTATTTTTGGGATTGGAGATCATCTCAGTTGATTTCTTTGATTAGCAATACAGTGTCGATCTTGGAGCTCTTTTTCATGTAGAATATCAAAGTGTAATGTTGCATACATAAATAAGTCCTCTCAAACTTTATCAGATCAGAAGTTTTGAGTAGGTCTGTGGGCCTACAGATTAATTCACTCCATATTCCTTAGAATGCCATTCACGGCCTCCAGTCTGTCTTTAACTTCCTGTCTAGTCTTCTCTTTCCTTCTCCCTGTCATACTTCTTACTCTTTAGCTAACTTGAGTTTTTTTTTTATTTTTTAAATATTTTTTTAAATTTATTTTTGAGAAAGAGAGAGAGAGAGACAGAATGCGAGTGGGTTGGGGCAGAGAGAGAGGGAGGCGCAGAATCTGAAGCAGGCTCCAAGCTCCAAGCTGTCAGCACAGAGTCTAACGCGGGGCTCGAACTCATGAGCTGTGAGATCATGATCTGAGCCGAAGTCAGACGCTCAACCGACTGAGCCACCCAGGCGCCCCGAGCTTTTTTTTTTTTTTAATAGAATTTATTGTCAAGTTAGCTAACATACAGTGTATACAACGCGCTCTGAGCTTCGGAAGTAGATTCTCATGATTCATCACTTACATACAACACCCCCAACTTGAGCTTCTTAACCAATCTCAAATCCTGGATACTTTCTGGGCCTGAGCCTTTGTTCAAGCTTTGCCATGGGCCAGGCATACCTTTTCCCTCCACATTCACCTGTGAATATTTCACTCTCCCATCTGGGCATACTCAAATACCACCTCCTTTAGGAAATTTGCTTTCATTCTTGCTGCTGGGAGTAGTTCCATCTTCCTATAGGTCCTTGTAGAATTTTGAATCCATTTTATGGCATGTATCAAATTCTGTACTTCCACTATCTGAAAACATACTCCATCAACTATTAATGTATAAATTCCCTGTGGGAGGGCTGTTTATTCCTTACCTTGGTACCTCCTACGAAGGCTCCCTCGTTCCAACTTACAAATAGCAGATGTTCAATAAATATTTGCTGAATAAATGAAGAAATTTATTAACCACCCCCATTCTTTTTCATTATTGTGCTGTGTCTAACAAGGAGAAGGTGTATTAGTTTACTAGGCTGTTACTCAGCCATAACAGAGTACTGCAAACATGGTGGTTTAAACAGTAGACACTTCTTGTCTCACACTTTTGGAGGTTGAAGTCTGCAATCAGGATGTTGGCAGGACCATGCTTCCTCTGAGACTCTAAGTAAAATTCTTCCTTACCTCTTCCTAGCTTCTGATGGCAGCCAGTGATCCTTAGCTTTCCTTGGCTTACACCCTGTTTCTGTCTTCACGTGGTATTTCTTTCTTTCTTTATTTTTATTTTGATGTTTATTTATTTTTGAGAGAGAGCAAGAGAGAGAACAAGTGGAGGAGGGGCAGTGAAAGGGAAACAGAGGATCCAAAGTGGGCTCCAGGCTGACAGCAGAGAGCCTAATGCAGTGCTCGAACCCATGAACTGTGAGATCATGACCTAAGCCGAAGTCAGATGCTTAGCCAACTGAGCCACCCAGGCGCCCCTCGTGGTGTTTCTTCCTTCCTGTGTTTGTGTCGCTGTCCAAATCCCATCCTCTACTTTTTTTGCATTGAGATAGAATTGACATGTGACATTGTATTAGTTTTAGTTGTACAACATAATGATTATATATATATATATATATATATATATATATATATATATTGCAAAATGATTATTACAATAAGTTTAACATCCATCACTACACATAGTTACAGTCTTCCCTCTTTTTATAAGGACACCAGTCTTATTGGATGAGGGCCCACTCTACTCCAGTGTGACCTCAAGTTAACTGATTATATATGCAATGACTCTACTTCCAAACAAGTCATATTTATAGGTTTATAGGTACTGGGTGTTAGAACTTCAACATACCTTTCTGGGAGACAAATTCAACCCTTAACACTAGGGAAATAAGAACTCTTGAGGTGCCTGGGTGGCTCAGTCAGTTGAACGTCTGACTCTTGATTTCAGCTCAGGTCATGATCTCGCGGTTGGTGAGATTGTGCTATTGGTGCAGATTCTGCTTGGGATTCTCTCTCTCCCTCTCCTTCTGTGTCTCTCCCCTGCACCCTCTCCCCCCACCCCCAAAATAAATAAAATAAACTGAAAAAAAAATCTTATTTAACTGACTCCGGGTTCTCATCTAAGTCATAGCCAGATGTGTTTGAATTGTATCTGTATGTCCAGGCTTTTTTTTAAAAAAAATAATTTGTTGTCCAGCTGATCATGGAAAGCAAATCTAGAGAAGACCTGTGAACATTGCACAAAGGGCATCTCAATACACCTGTGAAGATGACCTTGTCTTATCATTTTAAGAGATAAAAATGATGGAATAGCTTTTAGGGGAAGATTCCATATTTCGGATGGGGTTCATTGTGAGTATGTGTGATATCATGGTATCCACACCAAGATTCCGTATATCTGACCATAATATCCCTTGGCTTTCTTCTGCAGGATGAAGTGAAAACAAATCAGGGCTTGGAATAATCATAACAGATATCAAAATTTATTGAGTGCCTCCTCTTTGCCAGGCACTTGGCCAAGTGTTTAACATGAATGATCCTGTTTGTTTATTTTTTTGAAGTTTATTTATTTATTTTGGAGGGGGGAGAGGCAGAGAGAGAGGGAGAGAGACAATCCTAAGCAGGCTCCGTGCTGTCATCATGGCGCCCAATTCAGGGCTCAGTCTCACACCATGAGATCATGACCTAAGCTGAAATCAAGTCATGCACTTAACCGACCAAGCACGCCTAATGAATGATACTATTTAATCTGATCTTTGACACCATGTGGTAGGAAATATTATTATCCTAATGCATATGTGTACATATATACATACATCAGGGGATGAACAAGATGTCTTTCCATCATATAGTCTTAATGTTTCTGTTTTTTCAGTGATTTTTATTTTGCTTCTATGAAGGTCTTGTATTCATAGATAATAATAGCAACCCCTGAATAGTAACATAGACATATTGTAATACTCATTCCCCTTCCTGCTCTTTTGTACAGGAAAAGAGTGAGAAACTAGTGCTGGAAGAAACTGCATTTGAAGAAATCGAAAGGGATTTTCAGGAGGTTCTCAATGAACTTTCGGGAGATAAAAGTCTGGAGAAATTTAGAATTGAATATGAGAAGCTTCATGCTGTCATGAAAAAGTCTTATGACAATGAAAAGCGTCTGATGGCCAAATGCAGAGAGCTAAACGCAGAGATTGTGGTTAATTCTGCAAAGGTCGCCACTGCCCTGAAGCTCTCCCAGGATGATCAGACCACCATTGCATCCCTGAAGAAGGTCAGTGATCTCATAGAAACAGAGCCTAAGGAGAGCTGCCATAGATGCATCCTATATTTAAAACGTCATTCTTTCCTTACATTGGCAGCTCTAGGCTGGTAGTAAGTGAGTTATTAAGTAAAAATCTACATGATTTATATATTCATTAAGCCTAGGGAATAATGTTATTTTCAAAGGAAATAATTAGCCTGGTGAATTTCACTGGGCAGAAAATAATATAGAACCTTGCTGGCTTGCTTTCTAAGAAGTACTGGGTTAGCAGAAAGAATGAGAAGTAAGGAAATGTAATATTAGGGACCTTGGTAGGTCTTGTTTGATAGAAGATGAGTAATTAAATATCTCATGATGATAGCTTGTGAAGGATATTTTTTGAAGGATATTTTCATGTTTCTGCTTTTCCTACTGTTTTAGAAGAAATTGCCTTGAGAATTCCTAGATAGTAATTTTCATGATCTTGTTTCCTCCTTGATCCTCCCAATTCCTTATAATGGGAGATCAGGGATTCAGTCTGGGGGCTACTGAGGAAGCATGGTTCTACTTTACCATGGAGTTTTTCATCCTCAAGTGTGTTGCATTATTTTGAGGGTAAAATGTAAATGTTCCTTGTTGCTCTCGGGGTGATAAGAAGTTGAGAGATTTTAATTTATAATTAAAACCCGAGTGGTAAAAAATAACTCATAAACTTTTTAGATAATTCCCTTGATATCATACAATGAAACATCAGGCAATTTAAATGAATTTCCAAGACCAGTGCAAATTATGACATCTGTTATCTTAGAATTTACTTTTTTTAAAGTACTATTTTCTAATGTCATTTTCTTCTCTTTGCTGGAAAACCAATAAAAGAAGGCTTTAAATCATTGTATGATGAGGAAAAAAACCATTTTTTATTGCAAATTAAAAAACTGTAAATGGAAGTCATGAGCTGGTTAAAATATAATTGGTGAAGTTGATTTGGACAAAACTTCGTATAATTGTATTTTCATTTAAATACCCTTCATTTGTTTTGCTGAAAATAGTACATATCGTTGCTACAGAAAAATATACCCTGTAATTATTTTGAATCACTAAATTATGTGAAGTTACCCAAGACTCATCTCTCTTTCATGTAATGGTGAGCACGAATTTGTGTAAATACTCTCTTCCACTCATTTTATTCCTTGTCAACATAAAAGCAGAATGTTTTCACCTTAAGCTTATAGGTTCTTACCTATATGAAGGACTCACATTGCACTTGACAGAACTTAGCAAGAAAATGGAGTGGTGGGGTAAAACTGAAGGCTGTTACAACATTTACTATGCTTTGTTCACTTATTTGAATGGCTGTAATTCACTTTTAAGTATTTATGTTAATATTCCACATTGGATTTAATAATAGTAAGGAAGCCAAAACTGCATGAGTCCTTGTTCCCGTTCCCAGCTAGGGCTTTGCTTTTCCCCTGTGAGCATCTGATGAGAAGATCTGGGAGGGGATTTCTGGAATGGGAATTATCAAGGCTGTTATGTACAATTAGGTGACAGCAAAGACCACCTTGCTATGAATTGTTCTAAAGCTGACATAGCCATCCAGGACCCCTTACTTGAGACCTGACTACAAAATAGATTTTTTAAAAATTTGTAATCGATCAAGAGCTTCAGATTTAGGGCTTGGATCCAAGGCCACTCCTTATTTTTTTTTCTCCATAATATTTGGGCTTGGAAAACACATAGGCTTTCGTTTTTTAATTTTGTAAACCTATCTTAACATTTTTATTAGAAATATCCTCCTAGTTATAGTGGCCCTTGCAAGATGTGAGCCTTGTAACCCCACTCACCTACACAAGGAAAAATACCATTTGCCAGGACCCCTTCTAACACTGCTGTTCAGTATCGACTAGCTCATGTTGAACAATTTAGTAAGTCAATATAAATGGAATGCATAATGTATAATATATAATCTTCTTCCCCATAAATGACAACTATATTGGAGTTGTTTTATTATTCTATTTACTCAGTTTATCTTGCATCTGGATCCTAGTTTGGTTTTTCTCACTGATGTGCCGTGGCCCATATAGGAAATCGAAAAGGCCTGGAAGATGGTGGACTCGGCCTATGACAAAGAGCAGAAGGCAAAGGAGACGATCCTTGCCCTGAAAGAGGAAATAGTGAACTTAACCAAACTAGTCGAGCAGGGGTCTGGACTGTCACTGGACCAGGATAGCAAGTAGGTCATAGACTTGTTAATGTATGTTGAACTTGCTTTTGTGGACGCCCCCTTATTCAGCAGATGGCCTGGGGTTTGCCGTGTCACCTTGAACATTTTTTATGATACAACAGTCTTCTTCTTTGGTAGTTTCCCGGAGATTGTTTTCCATCTATTGCTATTTTTTGTTTTCAATGCTCCCTTTCTCCATACCCAAGAACTCATAATTTGTGATTATATTAAACTTTTGGCTCTGCAGGAATATGTACTACAATTTCAAAATGAGTAAATATTTTAGATTTCTTTCTCTCAAACTTGTGTGAAATGGAACTCGCTGCCTTTCTGCTCTGATTTCCAGCCCCTTCCCATGCTCTGAACCCCCATTAGTCCCATCACCATTCTTCTAACTTCTCTGGTTCTAGGCCAGAAAACAGATTCTAGACCGCTCTTTTAACCCTGAAAGCTTCGTCTTGTTGATTCTGTCTTCTAATCATCACTTGTGTCTATCCCTGCTCCTTATCAGCAGTGCTAATGCCTTGCTTCGGGCTCCCCATTCTTGGCTGGATTTGGCGATGGACTGTTAACTGTTCTAGCTGCCTTCAAGGAGACATATCCCCTCTTCACCATCTTCCACACACCAGATTAGGCTTCTGAAATGTGTATCTGAGTGCTCCCATCTCCAGCACATGTTCCAAACACCTTCAATAGCTCCCCACTCCCAAAGAATGCAGCCCAGTCATGAACATGTCTTTTAGGGCCCTACATAGATCTGTTCACCAGCCTTGCTAGACTCATGTCCCGAAACACCATGCTTGCTGATGCCTCAATACTTTTGATCATGCTGTTTTTATTCCAGGAATGCTTTTTCTTTATTTCTCCACACAGTAAACAACTATGCACCCTTCATGACCCATCTCAAACACCATCTTAATTTCATCACTGTTGGCACCTCTATTTCAACCTTCTCCCTACCCCTAGCCTCAGTGAGAGTCACTGTGTTCTCTGTTTCTGTAGAACCCAACATGTATCTCAAGTATGGCATTGATCACATTGTATCGAAATTATTTGTTGAAATACTTCACTCTCTGTTAGGCTACAAACTCTTGAAGGAAGACACTTTTACCTTCCCTCTAGGTGTCTAACACTGTGCAAGGCATGCAAAACCTTGCATTAGTTTATGAATCAGAAATGATCACACACTTCCTTAGGCATTTTTTTTTAAGTTGGCTCTGTACCCAGTGTGGAGCCCAGTGCAGGGCTTGAACTCATGACCTTGAGATCAAGACTTGAGCTGAAATCAAGAGTCGGACACTCAACTGACCAAGTCACCGGGATGCCCCTTCCTTAGGCATTTTTCACCAACTCTAACTGCTGCCTAGGTTTCTTATGTTTTCTAGATGCATTTATCCAACGTTGAGAGATAGTTCTAAGTGCCAGGGTTGGAGGAAGGAACAGGAAAAACAAAAAGAAGATGTGATATCTGTCATAATGGACTCTATTTTCTCATTAAAGAAGTCAAGCATCATCAGAGCAACTACTGAAGAGCAATGTGAGGGAACTGATCAGTTAGGAGTTTTAATGAGAGTTGGAGCACAGTGAGGAGGGGAACTGAAGAAACTATCTAGCCCTAACAATGTGCTTAGGTGTAGCTGTCTTCAGAGTAACCTCAGAATTTGAAGTTTTGTTTCTGGAGAAGAAGTTGAATGCAGTTCTGAAAGTTCCTTATTAAATACTTATGTTCTACCAAAGTTGTTGGTAAATAAACATTGTCAGAGGTGCTTCCAATGGTCATTTGATGACTCAGTAGTGAGTACCTCAAGTTCTCTATTTTCTCAACTCTCATGTGGCAGCCTTGTTCTAGACCTTCATTCTGCTGCACAGGTCAGATCAGACACAGTCTTTCTATTTCAAGAACACTAATTCTGCAGAAAGTCATGCCAAATCATAAATAATGTTTTTTTTTTTTAATGTGGAAGTAACTGGTTAACAATTCAAATCAACAAATATCATCACATACTCTCCAAAAGCTGGCAACATGAATGATTTCCAAATTTTGTTCTTGGGAACATTTTATCAGAGTTGCATCCCTTTGGTGGAAACTAATCTCTATGGGTGAATGATTAGAAAACTGGCAATGTGTATTATTTGTTTATTTTTATGCTTTATTTTAGACTTTATAGTTGTGATCATAGCCCTCCCTTGGGTATATTAAACAAATAATTTCTTAAATTAACATTTTCTTTAGGATTAATTACAAGAGTTGACAGTAGCTGTATAGTCTTATTGTAACAAATTCAAATAATACAGAGGTGTGGCAACTAAGGAGTAAGAATTACCCCTCCAACTCTTCCAATGCTATATTCTACTTTTCAGAGATAACCAGTTACCAATTACCAGTTTGGATCTATTTTCTTGGACTTCTATAAAAATGTCTATAAAACACATACATACACCTATATACAGACACTGTAATTATTTAAACATCAGAAAAGGGATCATGTTATATATATTATTATTGGAATGTCTTTTTCAGTTAACAACTCACAAGCAGCTACCATGTCCATGTCAGGGCATAAAGGTCCTTCTCTTTCACACTTAAATGGTGTTAGTCCTTGACCTCAAGTCTTTCCCATGAAAATGTGCTCAGAGGGTGATAGGAAGGGCTCCTGAGAAGATGGCCTTTTAGTCTGACTCCAGTGTTCTTCTTTTTTAGTATCCGAGATTTACTGAAGTTCAAAGAAGAAGTGATAAAGGAGCGAGACCAGCTCTTGTCAGAAGTGGTGAAATTACGAGAGTCCTTAGCTCAGACTACTGAACAGCAGCAGGAAACGGAGCGATGCAGAGAAGAGGCAGAGCAGACCATCAGTCAGGTCTGCTTTGTCATGGAGGGCAAGATGAAAGAACATTACCTTCTAGAAGTCCTTCCCATATTGTTCCTCTCTCAGATTTACCCCCTGGTGCCCAAATGAAGCATCCACAGGTCTGCTTATTTGTCTGGTTTGTTCTTACAAGAACAGTTATACTTGTTCATTTCTTCTCAACATTCTGTGTCTGAGAAGTCACTAAGACAGGGCACTGCTTACAGTTTTGGCTTAAGAATGTGTCCCTGGCAAAGGTGAGAATGCTCTGCATCTGGAGATGGTGCAAGTAGTTCCCTTGGCCCTTCTCCTTTGTAAGGACCTCTTTTGAACACTTTTTATAATAACCCAGGAGTCAAATAGATGATACACACATGCAACCCCTAGGAGATTACTTTGAGCATGAGATAACAGATTTTTCATAGATTTTTGACCATCCTGATAAAGCTATAATGCTTTATGTAATAACATCCAGGACTCATGTGAAACATAATTTAATGTTTAGGGTAACTGGCGACATTTTATTTAGATCCTATTGATAGAGAATTCGGTGAATTCTTTCAATGTTTAACTCTCCAGAATTCTGGGTTTCCCTATTTAATTGGATCTTATAGCATTCTTTGTGGATTTGTTCCCACCGTTAGGGTGGATGTCTGGTGTTAAGGCTCTGGAAAACAACACAGAACATTCTCGAAAAGTTTGAACGTTGGGGTTCAAAGATGACTGTCCTGCAGGGGAAAGGCTACCACGAGGTGACTGCCCCGAAACTAGAAGAGTTGAGATGAGGAGCAGCTCAGCTGGTTGAGATCTGTCCTGGGGAGGGCTTCATCCCTTTCCTCCCCTATCCTTCCTGTGCCCCTAGTTCCGACAAGAGATACAGCAACGTCAGAATGAAGCGTCACGGGAGTCTCGGAAGAAGGAAAAACTGGAGAAAGAGCTCAGGCAGATTCAGACAGACATGGACACCAGGCAGACGGAAATTAGGGCCCTGCAGCAGTATGTGCAGAAGAGCAAGGAGGAGCTTCAGAAGCTGGAGCAGCAGCTGAAGGAACAGAAGGTGCGCTGGGTGTGGGCTGCGCCTCGGTCCTCGCAAAGACAAGAAGGGGGCCTTTGGAACACTTTGAGTTTTCTCTGGAAAGGAGCAGACTCTCTGCACTAGAGATGTTGGTAACACAGCACTGGGCACTGCATTGCTCTTTGAAGAGCTCGTATGGGTATCTATGACCTTTTCTCCCCCAGCTCCAGCAGGTTAATTTCTTTTTAACATTCTGTTGATGTGTAATATACACATAGAAAAGTGTGTAAGTCAACAGTGTACAGCTTGATGAATTTTCTCCCCCTGAACATATCTTGGTCACCTGCACCAGGCCCAAGGAACAGTACGCCAGATGTCCTTTTGTGCCCCCTCCCAGTCACTCTCTCCCTTAAAGGTCACTTCTATTCTGAAACCTAAGCCGAGTTTAGTTTTGTCTGTTTTTGCACTTTGCAGAAATGCACTCATACAGTCATGCAATGCTCTTTTGTACTAACTTGCTCAATATTTTGTCTGTTTGTGAGATTCATTTGTGTTGCCACATGGTTATAGAATGGCACTATCCAGTATGGTAGCCACTGGCCATGCATTGCTATTTAAATTTAAGTTATTTAAAAATTTTTTTTTAATGTTTTATTATTTATTTTTGAGACAGAGAGAGGCAGAGCATGAACGGGGGAGGGTCAGAGAGAGAGGGAGACACAGAATCTGAAGCAGGCTCCAGGCTCCGAGCTGTCAGCACAGAGCCCGACGCGGGGCTCGAACTCACACGCCATGAGATCATGACCTGAGCCGAAGTCGGACGCTCAACCGACTGAGCCACCCAGGTGCCCCTAAATTTAAGTTATTTTAAATAAAATGAAACAAAACAAAATCAAACCTCAAGTGCTCAGTTGAACTAGTACCATTTCAAGTGCTTAATAGCCACAGGGCTAGTAGATAACCTATTGGACAGAACAGATAGACAACATTCACATCATTGCAGAAAGTTCTGTTGCACAGAGCTCAGTAGAACATTCACCGTCATAGTGTTCCTTGTGTGACCATAACATGGTTTATTTTTAAGCGGCTTATTTTTAAGTTTCAAGTTTAGGAACCCATATTGAGTCTATCTGCATTTTAAATATGGTGCTATTTTTAATATTTCCCCTATAACAGCAGTTGAAGGTAACTCAAATAGTAATAATTGTGCTCTGTCTTTTCTCATTTCTTAAAGAGGCAATTCATATACTTGAGAAAAGTTGTTTCTTGAAAATAGTTTCTCTTAGGAAGTTTTCAAAGAATTGCCAAGACATACAGCATTTTTTCCACTTAAAAAATAGATATTAGAACACATTTCTTTGTCAATTGCCTTATTAATATTGTATAAAGGCAGAAATCAGATGGGTAATACACATTGTGCAAGTATCCACAAGAAAAACGAGACTTCTTTGAGCATGAAATTCGAGAGGTTTTTGAACATCACGATTAAATTACAGTGCTTTGTTTAGCAATATCCAGGACTCACGTAAAACACAATTTCATTTTTAGCATAGCTGGCTGTATTTTGTTTGGTCCCTATTGATGGGAAATTGGATGAAGTCTTTCCATGTTTAAATTTTGCTTGCATCTAGTTATATTTTGGGATAACTGTCTAAACTATCTTCTCTCTCTTTTCCCTTCAGCGCATTTTCTCCCCCTCCATCCTCTCACTAGTCTGCCAATAGAAATGATGACTCCCCGCCCCGTCAAAAAATATAATCCTGTTTTTATAAAACTGTGTCTGCTGAGGATAGGCAAGGTAGGGAAGAGGAAACCCCATTGACACTGAAGTCAGGCAGATAGAAATCATTCCTCTGCCGTTCCACGGTTTTGACTTGAGTTGGATTTAAGGGGAATTGTCTCTGTGCTGGTGTTAGTGAATGGTTCTGTCCAAGAAAATGTTGTAGGCATGTTAATGCAGGATTTGCTTCTGAAGATGTGGCTTCCCAGCCCCACAACTGATAAAACCCGTTTGAATCTCTAGCTCATTTGCAATGATTATAGCAATTGTTGCATATGTGAAGCTTGCCAAACGGCAAACAGGCATTAAAATATTTATCCACCACCTGTGAACAAGACTTCCCAAGGCTCTCAGAAAAAAAAAATTATGCGCTCTGTGTTATTCATTAGAAGGTGTCATTTTCCTCAGCCATTTAACATTCATCATATTTGAGTGCATTAGTGCTTTCACCGGGGATAAAGAACAATTTCTACAAAGACAAAAAAAGTGTGGTTGCTGTGATCATCCCAGGAGGTTTGCAGGGCCTCCTGTGTGGATATGCAGATATTGTAATCAGATTAAAAGCATTAACCAGCTCATTATGCATCTTTCAGATATTGAACGAAAGAGCTGCAAAGGAACTGGAGCAGTTTCAGATGCGAAATTCTAAACTTCAGCAAGAGAATGAACAACACAGTTTGGTTTGTGAGCAGCTATCCCAGGAAAACCAGCAGAAGGCATTGGAGCTCAAAGTAAACACCAAGTGACTGATTTGTTGCCTAGCACTCCCTCCCTTATTCCCTATTTTATTAAAATTTTTTAATGTTTTTCGAATTTATGAGAGAGAGAGAGAGAAAGAGAGAGAGAAAGAAACAGATTGCAAGCGGGGGAGGAACAGAGAGAGGGAGACACAGAATCTGAAGCAGGCTCCAGGCTTGGAGCTGTCAGCACAGAGCCTGATGCAGGGCTTGAACTCAAGGATCTTGAGATCATGACCTGAGCTGAAGTCAGACACTTAACCAACTGAGCCACCCAGGCCCCCTCACTCATTCCCTATTAATACAGATTTGCTGTAGTGGTTGGAGCCGTTGGTTGGATAACCTGTATTAGCCTTGATATGTCAGAGGCAGGCTCAAGCCTACAGTGATTGCTTTCTGCTTGGAAGTAGATAGTTTGATGACTTTCATGCTCATAAAACCACAAACCTGAATATTGACCATATGATTATGCAAGTATTTTTGAGAGCAAGCTCAGATACTCATCTCTGTAACTTAGCCTTGCAAGTAACTAGTTGCCCTGAGCTAGAAACCATTTACATGAGTGAGTAGCAAAGAAGTTAGATTATATTTTACTACTTTTATATGGAGAAGGTAGAATGGGAGGGTTGGGGGATGGACTGGTACTATTGAGTATCTACTTCCAAGATTGTAGAACCATGATTTTTTCTTCTATACACTGTAAATTTCAAGACAGCCTTCCCATTCTTCTCCCTGTCCTCAATGAAGAGTGTTTGCAAATTATGTTTGGGTAACAGTTTTATACTTGGGTACATATTGTATACCTACGTGTTTGACAGAGCGACTTTATGTTTATCACTGATTCTGAAAAAAATCCATAAACCCTTCTCTGGTAATGTTAGGATACTAAGCATAAAATGAGTGACCTATCAAGAATGATACATAGATTTGATCAGTGAGTCATAACAGTTTTTGGTTCTTATGCCCTTTTGAAAATCTGATGAGAACATGGGTGTACGTGCGCCCCCCGCCCCCACGCACACACACACACACACACATACACACACACACACACACACACACACACACACACACACACTTATTTGCACATCTTCTATCCTGTTTTGAATGCAGTCTCAGGTTTCCAAGGTTTTTCTGAAGTCTAACCACGGGGTCTGGATTAATAACTACTGAATTACAACATTCTATTGTTCTAATTGGAAAGGGCCCTAGTTCAGCTAATTTCGACCATGTAAATCTGAGGCCGAGGAGTATTTAAAACAGTCCAGAGTAGTTTGACTTGAAACCATTCTTTATAAGAAAGCTGTAAATTGAAGCAGAAATGAAATGGCTTCTTAAAGCAAAATAATATATTAGCCCCTAAGGTAAAATTAAAGTAAAAATACGTATGCCATTAATTCTCTTCTTTGGTAACATGAATGGGGCACCTTGAAAGATGGAAAATTTTTGTTATCAGATCCTGAACCTATGGGATTCTACTTCTAGCAGTAATCTGAGAATGACATGCCCAGCTGAGTGCAGTTTCTTCCTTGTCAACAGCGGGGGATAACTGCTAATGTTTATTTGCTCTCTTTGCTTTTCCAGTAATTTCTAAGAACGGCAGATTTAAAAAATGAATTTGAATTTTAAAAAATTAATAAAACTTGAGGTCCATTGGCAAAAATCTGGTGCTTTCTTGTGCTAGAATTATTATTTTTGTGCCTTTTGCCAATATGTAGACTTGCCTATTGATGATTCCCTGTCCATGTATCTGTATGTACACCCACTGACTAACATCCTCTGAGGAAGTAGGGCCCTTTCTCTAGTGTGTGTAGTTGTACTTCAGTGGCCATGTGGGTTCAAAAGAGTATCTGAATATGTTAATAGCATGTCAACAACCTTCTGAGAGAGGGGTGCCTGGGTGGCTCAGTCGGTTAAGCGTCCGACTTCGGCTCAGGTCATGATCTCACGGTTGGTGGGTTCGAGCCCTGCTTTGGGCTCTGTGCTGACAGCTCAGAGCCTGGAGCCTGCTTTGGATTCTGTGTCTCCCCCTCTCTCTGCCCCTGCCCTGCTCACACTCTTTCTCTCTCTCAAAAATAAACATTAAAAACATTTCAATAACCTTCTGAAAGAGATCACTCTGTGAGTCCATAAAAATTGCTAATCAAATACAGCATTCGTATACAAAATTCACACATTTGTGATATGTACAACTCAGCATTCTTACCCTGTTTGATTCAACAATTCAGTGGTACCTTGAGACATCAGCTCTAATCAGTCTTTCCATTATTTTTTAGCTTATATAGCAACATATTTTATTCAGAGAATAGTTTTTCAATTTCTCTCAAAACCAAACAATGTGTGTTTTTGTTTAACCCATACAACAACTTTACACTAACATGGGAATAATTTCCTTTTATGGGTTCTGAGTTCACCATCACCTAGTCACTGGCACTTTATTTACTGAATATCCCTGGTTAATTCTCTCACTAATTACAGGCCAAAGAGGAAGAAGTCCATCAGATGCGGCTTGACATTGGGAAGCTCAATAAAATCAGAGAACAAATCCATAAGAAATTGCATCAGATCGAAGATCAAAAGTCAGAGGTGGAACAGCACAAGGAAACTCTAAAAAATCAGATCTTGGGATTAGAGAGAGGTAATCCAAGAAACATTTCGTGCTTTGTCATATTCCTTTGTAAACATTTTATTGGTGACTGTGATTTGGCAACCCAGGGCTCTATGCGTCCAAACACAAACCATGCCAGATGTAATCAGTAAAACAACTTTCAAACTGGTAAGCAGCCAATGTGCAGGGGACATCATTTTGAATACCTTGAACTATCCTGCCTTAAAAAATTCTTCAACAGACTATATTGGCGCAATGTAAATCCAGCCAAAAGTATTGCTCAGTATTTGTCGCTGGAATAAATAGCATCTATACTCTTAAGTCTGGGTTCTACATGACTTTATGCTTTAGTCCCTTTTCTCAGAGAAGATAGGGGATAAATTAAAACAAATGTCCCCCCACTAGCAATATTTGGGACAATGTTGTACCAAGAATCAGTGAGACAAAAATTAGTGGTTCCTAACTTCCTTTAAAAAAATGTTTATTTATTTATTTTGAGAGAGAGGGATAGAGAGTGAGCAGGGGAGAGGCAGAGAAAGAGGGAGACAGAGAATCCCAAGTAGGCTCTGCAGCTGTAAGTGCAGAGCCCTACATGGGGCTTGAACTCATGAACTGTGAGATCATGATCTGAGCTGAAACCAAGAGTCAGACATTTAACTGACTGAGCCACCAGGCATCACAATGGCTCCTAACTTCTTTTCTCTGTTATTACTTTACCATGTGATGAACCTTGTTTTTACCAGCTATCACATTGCCCCGTGGAGGAAAAATTTAAGTGCTATGGAAGGTCACATAGCACAGAAAAATCATTAAGGATACAAACTATGGAGTCATGTCTACCTGGGTAAAGACCTCATCTTCATCGTATTTATTGTTAGGGGATGAAATGAGCTGATACATATAAAGCACTTGTGGACAGTACCTAACACAGTAAATGCTTACTAAATGGCATCTATTATCATCTGGGCGTATTACTATTTATATAAGCAGTAAGAGAGAATGCCATCTCATTCTGAAAAAGAATATAATTGAAAATAGGATATGCTAGTCAAATTTGGTGTGGCAGAAACAGCCCTGAACTTGGACACAGAGGGTCTGGGTTTGACTTTGACTATACCAGAGTATGTGAGGCAGGAACACCTCGTTGAACTCATATGGGTTGTAGGTCACTGAATGAGATAACATGCATACCAGCATAAAAGCAGACATTGCCCCCCCAAAAGGTAAACTCTAAATCTCTAGGCAAGGTTATTAGAAATACATCTGACCCTTGAACAACATGGGTTTGAACTGCATGGGTCCACTTACCTGTGGATTTTTTTTTTCGGTAAATACAGTACATCACTACGAATGTCTTTTCTCTTCCTTATGATATTTTTAGTAACATTTCTTTTCTGCAGCTTACTGTAGTGTAAAAATGCAGTATATAAAACATATAATGTGCTAAATATGTGTTAATCGACTGTTTATATTATCAGTAAGGCTTCTGGTCAACAGTAGGCTGTTAGTAGTTAAGTTTTTGGGGAGTCAAAAGTTATACATGGATTTTCATCTTCACAGGGGATCGGCATTCCTAAGTCTGGTGTTGTTCAACAGTGAGCTGTATTTGTTATGTAAGCCTTTGAAAAGTACAGGTATTTTTCCTTCTAAGGCATCAGGAAATAATCTTTTATTGAGGTACAGCTAGAGCTTACCTTGAAAATTTCTCCATTCTTTCATTCAATAAACTGAGTGCCTACTATGTGTAGTCACCAAGGTAGGCATTGGCTGCATGGAGGTCCCTGCCCTCGGGATGCTTACAGTCTTGCATGAGTTTACAATCTAATGTTTTCAGTGATAGTTAGGAAGAAAAATAAAACTACTAGATCATATTTTGTAATTGGTTTAGTGACTTTCAAAACACTCCCATATTTAAATCGGTGTATTTTTTACTTGCAGTAGTTCTAAGTTTTGAAAAAAAAAATTATTCATTCTGTGTTGAACCCAATTCTTCATCCTTAAGTCATATTTATAGAAGTCATCATGCTCTCTTTTGGTTATTTTATAGGTATCATTAACATTATTTTTTCTTGGGGACTTCTTCCTTTTGAATGTCTGATCAAATAGTGGCACTGGACATAAGAGTTAGAAGCATGAGTCCTCCATGGGTTGTGATTTTTCTATCACAAAACCCAAGAAACTAACTGATAAACTGCCAGAACTAATGAGAGTTCACTGGGGTGGCAGGTTATAAAATAAATATATAGGTATCAATAGCTTCCTTTCATATACAGAATCAGTTAGAATATATGATGGAAAAACCCCTTTTCACAATAGCAACTCAAGTAATAAAATATCTATAAATAAAGTTACCCGGATATCTGCAAGACATGTATATAAAACACACTCCAGAATTCTATTGAGGGGTATAAACGAAGACTTGAAAAATGGAGAGATATACAAAGTTCCTGAATGAGAAAGCTCAATATGATAAAGATATAAATCTGCCTAAATTAATCTGTATATTTGATATTTCCAATAAAAATTTCAGTAAGTTATATTGTTGGGACTTGAAAACTGATTCTAGAGTTCTTCCTGAAGAATAAACAGGTGACAATAGCCATAAAATTCTGGAAAAAGGGGTGATGAGGGAGTATTTGCCTTACTGGGTTAGGTTTTTAATATTATAAAGCTTCAATAGTCATCAAGTAGTGTAGTGAAAATGCCTGATAAACAGATCAATGGAAGAGATTGGAAAAAACAAAAAACACCGAAGATTATCATTAAGATAAAGGTGTTTCATACCGGTGTTCTGTATGGACTATTAAGAAAATGGTAGCAGAACAGTAAGTTACTTTTTGGGAAAAAAAAGTTAACACCAAATGTGGAAACCATAAAGCAAAGATTGAGAGATTTAATGAAAGAGTTCTCACAAATCCATAAAAGGGGTAAACAATTCATGAGAAAAATGGGCATAGGGCAAGTGTGGGCAAATTTAAAAACAAATACAGGGGGCACCTGGGTGCCTCAGTGGGCTCAGGTCTTGATCTCATGGTTTGTGAGTTGGAGTCCCTCATTAGGCTCTGCGCTGATGGTGTGGAGCCTACTTGGGTTTCTCTCTCTCTCTCTCTCTCTCTCTCTCTCTCTCTCTCTCTCTTCTCTCTCTCTCCATTTCCCCCCTCAAAATAAATAAATAAACTTAAAAAACTCACTGTTAAAAAAACCCAGAAATACAAGTAAGTGGTCATTAAACATGAAAAAGTAGTTGATTTCACTACTAATCAAGGAAATGTAAATGAAATACAGACATACTGGCTTTGATACTCTATTGGCTTGTTAAATATCAAAGAGTGATAATATCCAGTGATGGTCTGGGTGTGGATTTAAGCTGTTATTAGTTTTCTGGAGAGAAATTTGGCAGTAGGAGAGAGATGTCTTTTTTTTTTATCACCTTCAATCCAGGACTTCCTCTTCTAGAGTAACAAATGAATGAGAACTTTCACAGAATTATGGCTTATAATTGCAAATAAATAAGTAAAATGGAAGCAATTTAAATGTTAAGGTAGGGGATTGGCTAAATAAATTACGCATTTTCATATAGTGAAATATCACAGAGTCATTAAAATTCTGTTGTAGTTGCACATTTATAATATAGAGAGGCATTTATTTTATGTTAGTTAATTACGAAAGCAAGCTACAAAACAGTATGTGTAGTATAATTCATTTTGGTGTATGTATATGAATGCGTATATATTTATATTTTTATGCACACACATATTTGCATAGGAAAAAGTCTGGAAAGAGACATATGAAAATCCTAGGTAGATTCTGGTTGACTTGAAATTTTTTCCCTTTTGTTATTTGGATGTCTCATTTCTGTCTGTATTCCTAACTATTTGTATAATTAGAAAGATTTAAAAAGAGCAAGGACTCTTGGAGTCAGAGAAACCACGCTCCCAGCCTCAGCCCCTCACTTCTTGGCTGCAGACTATTGGCATGTGGCTTAATTCCTCTAAGCCTCAGTTTCCGTCTGAGGACAGGGGACCTCCTTCATGGTGTTATGGTGAAGATCATGTAACCCTCAATAAATAGTAGTTTTATAGCTGCAGATAGATCTATAAAGCAGTTTCTCTGTTACATTGGCTTTGGCAGATTTCTTTCTTAGGTTGGCTTCATATTTCTTCTTCTTCTTCTCCTTGGTCATTTAGAGGTGGAGGCTTCAAAGAAACAAGCAGAACTTGATAAGAAAGCAATGGATGAGCTTCTGAGAGAAAGGGACATATTAAATAAGGTGAGTTTGTTTTCTGTAGCACTGCTAAACAAATGTCTTTCCTTAGTGCTATGATATCTGCCTATTAGGGGATAGAAAACTCTGAGGCGAACAAAAGTAGATTAGAAATAAATAATCGTGCTCAGTTTTCTTCCAAGCTGCTGTGCACAGTCCACCATTCACTGGCTGATAATTGAAACTGCATTATCACCAGGGAACACAAAGGGACTTGGGAATTATCATATAAACGAGGAGCGGATTTCAGAGCGCTGTGTGGATTCTGATTTTATTGCTGGTGTGTTATTTGGCATCCTAAGCAGTTGATCAAAATTTCTGAATTTAATATCTGTAATCTGCAACTTTTGCTAATCCAGAAGATACAAGTGAGCGCGAATACAATTCTAACTTTGAGGTGTTTGCTGAAAGAACAGCCGGTTGATGACAAAAACCTTCCCTGTACCTTTTCGGGATGTAGGTTTTTGGTTTTGCTTTTGGCCCTTACATCTCCTAGTCTTTGGAGCTCAATCTGGTCCAAAGCTGAGGAAGGGGTTGGGGGAGGCTTGAGGCCTGGAAAGCCTCCATTCAAGGGGGGGGACCCTTACCCCCACCCCTTTCCTCTCCAAACCCTTCCAGAGGATTCCTTCCAGTGATAGTCACTCTTAGGAGATTAACTACTTTCAAGGATTTAGGGTAAATTTCTTGCTCAAGGATTTCCTCCAGGGAGGAAAAATCAAAGGGCCAGTTATAGAGGGGGGAGGCTGCTTGCAGAACAGTCTAGTCTGATGGCTTTTGTCTAAGAGAGCTTCGTCTCATCAAGTAGAAACAGCCTATATCTTTTCATTCCAACTTTTATGATTTCTTTCGGTTTTCCAGAGTTGAACAAATATTGACAAAATAGGCCACTCTGTAAGCTTAACTGAGACTAGGGATCTCAGGAAGTAGCAGGAAATTACATATCTTTACATGCTGAGCTCTCCTTAGAAAATCATTGTGGTTTTTTGTGTTTTTTTTGCATAATGCTGGAAACTGTTCCTTTATTCTATAAATTTGCACATGCAAACAATGTTGTTGGATTTAGATTTGTAATTAAATTTTTTTTTAGTTTAGAGAGAGACCATGCATGAATTGGGGAGAGGGGCAAAGGGTGGGGGGAGAGAATCCTAAGCAGGCTCCATGCCTAGCGGAGAGCCTGATGCAAGGCTCCATCTCACCACCCTGAGATCATGATCTGAACCGAAATCAAGAGTTGGATGCTCAACTGACTGAGCCACCCAGGTGCCCCCTTTTAATTTATTTTAAACATATACATTTAATTCATTTATATTTTATGTATTCTGGTAAACAACCAGTAGATTTTTCTGCCACAACAGGACATATAGAGCACCGTTACTTTTACATTTATTTGTTTAATTTGACTGATGTCAGTTCCTCCTCTAGGGCAGGGTATACTTTCTTTTTTCTTTTCTGGTCGGCACATCCTTAGTGCCTAGCACAGCATCCAGCTCTCCGCAGGTATGCAATCAACCTTTACTGGTAATACATTCTTTCCCCAACGACTTGAAATGCCACCTTCACTGAATGAATGAGTGACATGGTTTTGACAGGCAGCAATGTTAATATATTTTGGCTCTTTCAGTGTCATGTTAAAGTGGCTTTGTCTTTTCTGGGGTGAAAGTTTAATTCAATACTTGAAAATAAAGTTGACCTTTTCTATTTTCTGCATCATCACCCAGCCAAGGTTTACGGTCTTTATATTCCGTGGTTTTCAGACCCCTGGCTGCAAGTCTGTATTGGTAGGAGATTTGGGAAGGGGCCACCAGGTGCCTCGTGGAACCCAAGGATCCAGGTGGAACTGATGGGAACCTGACCTGACATCTTGGGATACACGAAAGCCCTGTCTCACCACCACTGGATTTCCTGCTGAGTTTTTGCTTTCGTTTCTCTCTTTCACAGAAGATTGCCTCCCTGTTTCCCAGTCTGTTTGGGAAAAAAAAAAGGCTATCATCAACAGCTCCCAGTTTACATCCTATATTGACCTTCAAAAAGCTAAAGGCCCTATTTCAAAAATCCCTGATCCCTTCAGCTATGGCCAGAGAAGTGAACCCTCTTGCATGAGTGCGGCTGTCAGGGTGACACTGTTGTTGCCTCCATGTTTTCAGGGAACACTCTGGCTTCTCAGGCAGCCAATCCAAGGACTTTCTGCTTCAGCATCAGAAATCACTAGTGCAGCTTAAAAAAAAAAAATATCGGCAGCTGCATCCCATCCCAGAATCAGAATCTCTGGATCTGAGACACAGGCATCTGCATTTTCTTAAGAAACTGGGTTAGTTATTTTATTGTAGTAAAATACACATAAGACAACATTTACCATTAGTGACATTTAGTACATTCACAGTTTGTGCAACCATCACCACTATCTAGTTCCAGAACATTCTCATCACTCCCAAAGGAACCCCTACACCTGTAAAACAGTTGTTTCCCCCACCCCTGAAAACTACTAGTCTACTTTTTTCTTCTATGGATTTGACTATTCTGGATATTTATGTAGCTGGACTCATATTATACATGACTTTATGTCTGGCGTCTTTCACTCAGAATGATGTTTTCAGGCTGAAACTGTGCTGTAGCATTAAAAAAATTTTTTTAAACGTTTATTTATTATTGAGAGACAGAGAGAGACAGACCATGAGCATGGGAGGGGCAGAAAGAGGAGGAGTCACAGAATCCAAAGCAGGCTCCAGGCTCTGAGCTGTCAGCACAAAGCCCGAAGTGGGACTGGAAATCACAAACCGTGAGATCATGACCTGAGTGGAAGTCGGACGCTTAACCGACTGAGCCACCCAGGCACTGCAGGACTTCATTCCTTTTTATGGATGAATAATATTCCACTGTGTGGATATACCACATTTTGATGACCTGTTTATTAGATGATGGACATTTGGGTTGTTTCCACCTTTTGGTTTTTGTGACTAGTGCTGCTGTGAAAATTCATGTACAAATTCTTGGTTGGACACCTGTTTTCAGTTCTTTTGGGTGCATACCCAGGAGTGAAATTGTTGGCTCATATGTTAATTCTAGATATTTGCATTTTGAATGAGCTGGTTTTATTTTACTGTGTAGTCAAAGCCCTGTTATGTGATTAGGTTTAAATGTTCTAAGCTCACAAGAATAAGAGTAGAGCTGGGATTGAGGTTATCTTTGGGGTCAGCCAGCCCTGGACTCAAATCCTGGCTCTGCCCCAATCCTGTTGTATGAACCTATAGGCAAGCAGCTTAACTTCTGAGTCTTAGTTTCCTACGCTTAAAATGGGAGCAAGAAAGTACTCATTTCCAACCCTAGAGGAGAAAGCAGGAAAAGACCTCTCTGACCTCAGCCGTAGCAATTTCTTACTTGACACATCCCCAAAGGCAAGGGAATTAAAAGCAAAAATGAACTACTGGGACCTTATGAAGACAAAAAGCTTCTACACAGCAAAGGAAACAACCAACAAAACTAAAAGGCAACCAACGGAATGGGAAAAGATATTTGCAAATGACATATCGGACAAAGGGCTAGTATCCAAAATCTATAAAGAGCTCACCAAACTCCACACCCGAAAAACAAATAACCCAGTGAAGAAATGGGCAGAAAACATGAATAGACACTTCTCTAAAGAAGACATCCGGATGGCCAACAGGCACATGAAAAGATGCTCAACGTCGCTCCTCATCAGGGAAATACAAATCAAAACCACACTCAGATATCACCTCACGCCAGTCAGAGTGGCCAAAATGAACAAATCAGGAGACTATAGATGCTGGAGAGGATGTAGAGAAACGGGAACCCTCTTGCACTGTTGGTGGGAATGCAAATTGGTGCAGCCAGTCTGGAAAACAGTGTGGAGGTTCCTCAAAAAATTAAAAATAGACCTACCCTATGACCCAGCAATAGCACTGCTAGGAATTTACCCAAGGGATACGGGAATACTGATGCATAGGGGCACTTGTACCCCAATGTTTATAGCAGCACTCTTAACAATAGCCAAATTATGGAAAGAGCCTAAATGTCCATCAACAGATGAATGAATAAAGAAATTGTGGTTTATATACACAATGGAGTACTACGTGGCAATGAGAAAGAATGAAATATGGCCCTTTGCAGGAATGTGGATGGAACTGGAGAGTGTTATGCTAAGTGAAATAAGCCATACAGAGAAAGACAGATACCATATGGTTTCACTCTTATGTGGATCCTGAGAAACGTAACAGAAACCCATGGGGGAGGGGAAGGAAAAAAAAAAAAAAGAGGTTAGAGTGGAAGAGAGCCAAAGCATAAGAGACTCTTAAAAACTGAGAACAAACTGAGGGTTGATGGGGGGTGGGAGGGAGGGGAAGGTGGGTGATAGGTATTGAGGAGGGCACCTTTTGGGATGAGCACTGGGTGTTGTATGGAAACCAATTTGACAATAAATTTCATATATTGGAAAAAAAAAAGAAAAAAAAAGAAAAAGAAAATCTCCCTTAAAAAATTATTTTTGCATATGCTGTCACATACATATACATTTTATGATGATACCATAATATATTTGTTGTATTTTAAAATACAGACTATTTTTTTCAAAAAAAAAAAAAAGAAAGTACTCATTTCCCTTGGATGTTGTGGTCACTTAGTGCACTTACGTATGTGTGTGTCTTGTGCAAAATTAACATAATCTCTAAATAAGATGTAGAGAATATGATTATTTTTATTCACCCAAAAAACAATGTATCTAATTATTTTAGGGGTGAAACAGGGTAAATTTACCACCCCCCCCCCCCGCCCTCGCCGCACATACATTTTGAGTAACGTGACTGCTCTCTTGTCTTTATTTTTAGAACATGCTTAAGGCAATCCATGCGACCCAGAAACAGATAGACCTGGTAAAGCTCCATGAACAATCCAAGAGGAACCTGGAAGAAGAAATCCAGAACTACAAGGATGAGGCTCAGAAGCAGAGAAAGATCATCTTTCAGCTGGAAAAGGAGCGAGATCGGTACATCAATGAAGCCAGTGACCTTACCCAAAAGGTAAGTCACTCCTTGACGATGTGGATGGAGCACAAGCACCTTCTTTCTGATCGTCACACACTGTAGCAAAGAGGATTTATTCAGATGTGCGCTTGTGGTTTGCATGAGAATTTAAGAGAAATGACGTCAGCAGAGTAAAAGCTGTCCCAGAGCTGATCTGGGCCAAACTGTGAAATGGACAAGGCCAGTGCTTAGGGGTCCCCTTCACCTGTTGTCGTGTCGTGCAGCTTCCCAGAGCTGGATGCGTGGGGGTGGGATGGGATGGGGGGGAGCTCTTGGCATCGTTATCTCTGCACCCTTTGTTCACACCCCCCACGTGTGGCCCTGAAACCCTTGTCCCTTCAGACCGAGGATTGCAGCTAGTAGTTAGGAGCAAGGTATCCAATTAAATAACCTCAGATTAAGACGTGAGTAACTACTGGCACCAGGCAAACGTTCACACAAGTGTGGGGAACCTGAAACCTCACCTGTGGCAGAAATTCACAGGGTGTGTAGCTAAGTCCCACATCTCTACCTCTTGTAAGCTGCTGAGGAGAGAGAATGCTCAAGGCAGTATCTTGAAGAATGACTTCGGGGATTTGGATTCTACTTTAACCAGTTGTCTTAGCACATTGCCAGCATTAAGCATGACTGGTCAGACTATCCACCTTCAGTGCATTCACAGCTACATAGAGCAGGGGGCTTCACGAGGGGGTTTCATGGTGTCAGGAGGTGGGGTTGGGGAATGGGGGAAAGTTTTAAGTATGAGGCTGAGAGAAGAGAGTTTGGGAGAAAAGACTCATTTAATGAGGTTCCCAACCACCCCCGGCTGCCTCGAAAAGTGTTCTCTACTCTGTAGCATAAGCCCTCTTTATCATCTCCTCAATGAAATCTTCAGTGCATTCTACAGCGTTTACCAGTGCGCTTGAATGTTTACATTTGTTTTGTGTTTTTTCTGGAGTGGGATCTCAGAGAAGATGACAAGGAGGACAGCCAACGTTTGAATTATAAACATTAAGAAAGTGGGAAGCAAGCATTACTGTTAGGAAATCAGCTTCTTCCCGCTTAGACTAAATAAATGCCGAGCAGATGTTTGTAGAATGTAAGTTTGGAGGAACACAAATGCATATGCTCTGTCAAGCCCTGGCTGGACGTGTCTTCCTTGTAAAAGATCCCCCCGGTGATTCTCATACCCCTGACTGGGAGCCGTTGGTATACAGCATTTCTCTTCTGACTTAATCATCTTACAAGCGCCATTGATTGATTTCCTGACTCGGAGACGACCAGCTGTCAGTTCAGGAACTCGTATTCTCCAGCCTGGGCTGGCCCATTAGGCTCTGCATCCGTCAGCTTAAGCTATAACAAATAACCCTCAAATTTCAGTGGTTTATAGCAACAAAGATTTATCTTTTGCTCAAATCAATGGCCTTTGAGGGTCAGCTGCAGCCCCGTTTCATGCCATCTTCACTTCAGGCTGGCCTCGTACAGAGGGAAAACAGAGTAATAGTGAACCTTGTGATGCTCTCAGAGCTTCTGCTGGTAAGGGAAGGGCGCAGGGCTTGTCCATTCATATTCCCTTGGCCAAAGCTAGTCACGTGGCCAAGCCCAACATCCCTGGATAGGAGTATAAATCCTTCTAAGAGAGAGGCACTGTCTGGTGAGACAGTGAATATATCTGAACATATAATCTGTCGCAGCTTCCTACTTCACCTTCTTGATGATCAATCTCTCTCCACTCCTGGCTGCCATCACACTATCAAAACTAGCTGTTAAAAATTCCGATGTGATCTTAGTATCACCCCCAGCCTTACAAACCTCTGTCACTTCTCAGCAACTGGGGCAGTGCATCTTTAGCACATGTAGAAAATAATATGTCTATAGCTAGTGGGAATTAGGGGGAAACTGCTCAGGGCTGCAGCGGACTAACCCAGGGATGCCTTGGTCCCCCCTGGTAGAGTGAGTCAGTATTTGGACACATATCTATAACGCATGCAAGACAAAGTAATTGGTATGCTGTGATTTATGAGACAGAGTCCAAGCTCTTTGTTCTTCCTGGAAAATCCTTCCTTCCCTTCTCTGTATGGAAAACTCCTCTTCATCCTTCAATACCCAGCTCAAGTGCTCATCTCTGGGGTCATGCCTGCCCTGACCTCTACTTTACGGATTTGTTGATATCTCTGGAATGGCACTTATCATCTTCTCGAGTATTTTCTTTGCACATTTGTTTTTCTTACTTTACAGAGAGCTCTTGAGAATAGGGTCTTTACCTCATTCATTTCTTCACCTGCAGTGTGCTGGTAAATACTAGGCACCAATAAAGTGTGTGTTAAACAGATGGATACATGGCAAGTGATAAAAAGAATGCTGCCACTGATTTTAATACAGGATTATATATTTTTCTGTTTCCTTGTAAAAGGTAAGGGTACCAAGTTTTTTGTTGTTGTTTATTTTTTCTCTTTTCTTTTCTTTCTTTTCTTTAACTTAAATCCAAGTTAGTTAATATATAGTATAGTATTGGTTTCAGGAGCAGAATTTAGTGATTCATCACTTACATACAACACCCAATGCTCATCCCAAGTGTCCTCCTTAATGCCCATCACCCATTTAGCCCATCCCCCCACCCAACTCCCCTCCAGCAACCCTCAGCTTGTTCTCTGTATTTAGAAATCTCTTCTGGTTTGCCTCTAAAAGTGCCAAGTTTTGCTGGTAACTGTTTTTCACAATTTCTGATGTTTAATCGCATAAGCTTATATAATATATCACTAAATCATCTGAGCACAGTTCTTAAAATATTATTTATTAACTGCAATTTTTCTGTCTCTTACTTAACCCCTGATAGCCTTATATATGTTGCTATGGCAACTCCAGTCATCTCTAGACTTCTTATTAAGGTCCCGTGTGTCCTTAATACATATAAGAAATATGCTCCTCCCCATATTTCTTTCTTTGTTTACTGTTACACACACACACACACTCGCACACACATACCTCACTCATTCAGACAAACAGAAAACTCCCTTTCATGCATTCTATTGATAGGGAGTTGAGGACTGATATCAGGGGCTGGGGATAATGTCACAAAACTGATGTTTTTATCTATTTCTGGAGTGAGTGTATGTTGTTCCAAGTTTTGACCCAGCAATTTCTTTTGTAAGAACTCAATCTATGGAAAAATAAAAATGCAAAGAGTTTTACAAAAGAACATTCTTTGAAATAAATTCTGCTACATTTATATGAGACAATATTATGTACCATGAAAACCACGTGTTTGAAAAGTAGTTTTAAAAATAGGGAACATGTTCACAATATGAATCTGACAAAAACAGAATGCAAAATTACTTATATGGTTTGACCTAATTTTATCCCTGTGCATAGGAGAAGGGTTGATATTTGATTTTGAACTCTTCGTATTACTTATTTTCTAAATAGGTACCAAATATTTTTTGAAAGATGGATGGAAAGTATAATTAGATATCTGAATTAACTACTCAAAGACTTACTTATAGGTACTTACATTAAATTCTTCTTCAATAACATATTTTTTTTAAAATTTTTTTTAATGTTTATTTATTTTTGAGACAGAGAGAGACAGAGCATGAACGGGGGAGGGTCAGAGAGAGAGGGAGACACAGAATCTGAAACAGGCTCCAGGCTCTGAGCCATCAGCACAGAGCCCGATGCGGGGCTCGAACTCACGGACCGTGAGATCATGACCTGAGCCGAAGTCGGACGCTTAACTGACTGAGCCACCCAGGCGCCCCTCAATAACATATTTATCATTATGGGGCTTCCCTCACTTCAAATTCATTTGAAACATGTTGCCATAATGGACAATCTTACCTGAACTATCCTTGGCAGTTTTAGCTATGAGTGACTTATGGCACGGTCTCTTCTGCCTTCTGGGCTGCAAAAACAGTGTTGATATTTGCCTTCTGCTTCTTTCCATTTAGAGAAAAAAAGGTGAAATCTTAGATACTAAAAGGCCTACATTACATTTTATTAATTTTACTTGGCATTTGCAAACAAGGCAGAAGATCCTTTTCTGTGCCAGAGTTGGATGGCTCAGAATCCCAAACCTTTTCTTATGTGCCTGTCTCAGTCAACACTTGCCATAATAATGCTGCATAATACAGAACCACCAAATCTCCCTGGAGTGCAAAAATAAGCACTTATTTCGCACACATCTGCAGTTGAGTGGGAGTCAGGTGATCGAGGCTAGGCTTGCCTGTACTTGGCTTGAGGCTGTGAATTGGGTCTGGTTTTGCTCTACATGTTTCTGATTCTCAGGATGCATGGTGTTCTCATGGAGAAAGAAAGGAAAGCAAAGGACAAACCCGCCCACACAAGCACAATTCACAGCTCTCTACTTGCCTAATGTCCTTTGACATCCCATTGGCTGTGGCAAGTCACATGTCTGATCTCAACAGCAGGGGAGATAGACTCTTCCCACCGAGGTGGTGGGGACAGGGAGAGGGAGTGAATATTTGCAGAACCATAAGATAACCTAGTCCAATGTTTCAGCACTTTTTATCCTCATGGTTTCTCCTCTGCTGCACTCCCAAATTTTACTATTCAGATAAGTCGAGAGGCACTAGGAATGGCATTGTGAGTTGTGGTCCACCATATTTACTGAACTTTTGTAAATTCTGGGTAAAACCATTCCTGGTTAATAGTTAAATCTGTGACCCATCTTGCATATTATGCACTTAACTCATTTTAGAACCCCTCCCTTTTCATTTGAAATATTAAACTTCTGGTCATTCCTCTCCCAGACATTTTATATGCCAGAAAGCATTCTTTCACAATGGATGCTTACCTACATGTCCCTTAATGCTCTGCTTATTTGCCTGTAACAGTGTCACTCACGCAAAACCCTCCTGCACAAAGTTCCAAGGCATGAATAATAATGTGCTTTCAAGGGCTTAGCAGTAAATGAGGAAAGCAAAGGTTGATCAAAGAAATATTGTTGACTGAATAGGTACTTCATGATGAAATGAAGCTCCTGTTTCTTTGATATTAATTTGAAGTTTTATAAGAGCATCTTCCATAGGATAGAACCCCGGACATACACAAATTATAAGCTTTTTCTGTTGTAATAAAATTAGTGTACAAGGGATTACTGCTTTCCTGCAGAACAGAATTTGACCCATAGAAACATCAAATTTGTTAAGTACTAATATTATAGAATAGGACATAATGTTAACCTGTCACAAAAATCTATTATTTATTAAATGATGAAATTATGATATGCTGGGTACTTAGATGATGGTGTAAATATATGTATCTTCTCACTTAAATCCTCATAATAGCCATCTGAGGTAGATACTATTCTATCCCTCATTTTATGACATAATGTAATATGTTATTAAAAACAGACACATAGATATGCCTCTCTAAATTTAAGGTAGAAGATAAAATAAGAAAGCAAGAAAAATAGAGGAGACTTAAAATCTCACGTGCCTGGCCACATAGGGTTTTTGTTTGTTTGGTTTTTTTGGTTTGTTTGCTTTTTTTTAGAGAGTGAGTTTTTTAGTTTCATTATGAAGGTAAAGGCATTGTCAGCATTCAAACCATTGACATTGAGTCAGAAAAACTTATTGGAGAAGTTTATTATACTGATATTTCATCAAATGTAAGTTAAAGGGTTCCAAATTCAATGACCTACTTTCTTATCCTGCCTTAGTCTATATGATGTTTTGACTATGCTGCAGATTTCCAGCATGCATTATTGATTTTTATCTCACTCTTATTTCTATTGGCAGGTTGTTTTAACAGAAAAAGAAAAGGTAGTAGGTTATAAACTGGAATTGTACCCTCATAGTGCACTGTAAGCATTTTCTGGGCTAGTCTGAAGTAGGCTTATGAGGGCCAGGATCTCCAAGTCTCTGGCTGTAACAAAGCTTTCTATATTTGTGTGGGATTTATCTCATGAGTTGGTTTGAGGTATCTAAAAGTGTAATCAATTAATTAAACTCCAGTCCCACAGCTGGCATCCCATATTCTCTGATATGCCATTTTCAACAGGGGACAATCTGCTGACTAAAGGCTTTGCTCCTACTTAACACCCCACACATTTTATGAATTTTCAGGATTTGACATCAGTTTGAATGATTTCCATAGAAAAAAATCGAGTTCCAACCCTCAGAACTAAATTGCTTTGTAAATTGTCTTTTCCTTTTTCCTTTTTTTTCCATTGTCACTTAACTAAAATATCTTTGATCTTGGTATCACGATGGGTTCTTATTACTCCCAGCTTTAACAATCCAGAAGCATGTGCACTGTGATTTTGTGCACTGTTTTGTGCAGAAAGATGGACCCTGCCAGCCGATGCCTCCAAAAGAAATGCCCTTGGCTGCGTCCTTTTTCTGGAGTGTTCTTCTGTCTGTGCAAAGGATTATTCTTGTTATATCTCAAAGTGATTGAACAAGCGATTTTTTTCTTTTCTCTGATGTGCAGCTTGATATTCTGAATGCTGATGATGCTGTTCAAAGTATTTTCAATCCATTCGTTTCACTGACCCCAAAGAGGGTAATCATGTCCATAGAAAGGCTAAATTTTAGTCTAAAGTAGTGCCTTTTCTTTTTTTAAAATCAAACAAATAACTGATCTAATGGATATCTTATTTAGGTTTTTACATTTATTTTTAACTTACACATTTTCGTTACTGTGGTGGTACCTTAAACCACTGCCTGCTATAGATTCTGCAGATATGGATCAAAGAAATGAGGGGAGAAGGAATGGGGTTTCCATTCATTTCAGATGTATCCACATGCCTTTTCCCCAGACCTCCTTGTCTCAGATTTTCTAATTTATTTCCTTCTAGATCCTCAACCAACCATCGAAACCATTCACCACTGTCTGTATACATTCTTACTTTGGGATACTTACTTTCTTTTTTTTTTTTTTAAATTAACATTTATTTATTTTTGAGACAGGGAGAGACAGAGCATGAACAGGGGAGGGTCAGAGAGAGGGAGACACAGAATCTGAAGCAGGCTCCAGGCTCTGAGCCATCAGCACAGAGCCCTACGCGGGGCTCGAACTCACGGACCGCGAGATCATGACCTGAGCCGAAGTCGGCCCCTTAACCGACTGAGCCACCCAGGCGCCCCTGGGATACTTTCTTTCCACACAGAGTGGATGATAGCAATTAATAATAATAAAACTATAAAAGCATATGAAAATACTTCGTACAAATCTAGTGGCATAAATTTAAAAAAATGGCCGAAATGGTCAATTCTCTCAAAAATACATACCTACATCAAGGTATGACTTGAGGAGAAGTAGAAAACATAGAAAAATCAATAGCTATGGCCACCAAAAAAAAAAAATGAAGGAGAATAAGCTCCAACACTCACAGAGGGCCTAATAACTTTATAATTGAGTTTCTTCAGACTTTTAAGAATCAAATAGTTCTCAGGCTCTATAACTTTCGAAAAAGTGCTGCTCATGCACTTTGTATCTTTTGGGGTAATACTGATTGGCACTGCTCTAGTGATGTATAACCCATGCCTTCTGCAGTGATAATGAATAAAGACTCCAGGCCAAGGAGAGAGCTTGGGGTCTGAGGTGAGTCCTTGGTTGGGATGGTTGAGGAATAAAAAGGAAGAGGTAGTTCCCACAAATTGTCTAAATCCCAAATATTAACTGCTTAGAAAATATATGTAGGACCATTCTTAGAAACTATCCATTAACCTTCCAGTGTTTGAACCTGTCATAACACCCTATACATGTCCTGGTTATATTTGTACCTTGGTTATCCATTTTGTGGTGGAGTCACTCAGCAGAGGTGAACTTGAGGGTAGGGAATGTGTCTTCTGGTTCTTTACATCACTAGTGCTTTTACAGTGCCTGCCATAGATAAGTCCTCAATACATGTTTATTGAGTGAATGAATAAATGGGTGAGTGGATGAAAGAGTGAACAGAAAGGTACTCTGTTCACTTTACGAAACTAGCAGAAACCTTGATACTGAAATAGAACGAAAAAGGAAGTTAGAGACTTAGATCACTTGTGAATACTTATGCAGAATCCTAAATGAAATTCTGGCAAACCAAATTCAACAGTACATTAAAAGCATCATCCAGTATGACCAAAGAGGGTTTGTCCTGAAACTGCAAGGATAGTTTTCTGTTAAGAAAACTGTTGCTGGCACTATGGAAATGGAAAGCGTTACAGCCATTTTGGAAATCAATCTATCAATATCTATTAAAGTTAAAAACGTATATGTCTTTTGAACCAGATATTTCACTCCTTGGAATCCTTCCCAACAGAAGTAAAAACACAGGAGCATAAGGACACATGTACAGAAATGATTATTTCAGCAGGGTTCAGAGCAGCAAAAAAGTGGAAACCAAACTAAGGCCCCTCAGAGGGGAAGAGCTGAATGTATAGTGTCTCACTCACACTGGAGGGCATTAAACCACCTTTAAAGAGAATGAATTAGAGCTACTCCACATGATTCCCCAAAATATTATCGAGAGATTAAAAAGCAAGGTGCACAAAATGTGTATAAGGAGATTACATTTTGCTAAAAAATAAAAACAAAACCCAAAAAAGCAAGACAAAGGAAGACAAACAAATCCCTGTGTCTGTATATTTACTAGTTGAAGAGCTGTGGGTGATATTACTTTTTTTTTTTTTTACTTAAATTTCTTTCCTTGTAAAATGAGGGTGATTAATAATGCATATCTCATAGGATTTTTTGTAAAGATTAAATGATAGAATGTACCTGAGAAATATTGGCCGTTATTATTATTATGCTAGAAGACTTGAATATATGTAGAATTCAAAGAAAAATGTGGAAGAACACATACTAAGTTGTTAACCTGGTTACTTTATGTGTCAATGAGGGGTTGATATGGGTAGAAGAGAGAAGGAAGATCCAAGTAAATAAGTAAAAGAAAAAAAAATTCACGTTGATGCATTTATTTAAAATTATGGCACATGGGACTACTTATAAACACATAAAATTAAAATACTTATAAAAGGAAACATTTATTAGTAAGTATATCAAATAAATAGAACCAATAAGAAAAAAATAGTATAAAATAATATACGCTGAAAAAGCTTTTACTAATATTTAACTCCATCCTTCCTTAAATATTTTTTAAATGTTTATTTATTTATTTTGAGAGAGAGACAGAGAGACAGAGAGTTGGGGAGAGGCAGAGAGAGAGGGAAAGAGAGAATCCCAAGCAGGCCCCGTGCTGTCAGTGCAGAGCCCAATGCCGAGCTCGAACTCACAAACTGGGAGATCCTGACCTGAACTGAAATCAAGAGTTGCAGGCTTAACTGACGGGGCCAACCAGGTGCCCCTTTCCTTAAATATTTCTAAGAAAACTTTGAAAGGTGTTTATTTAAAGATATAAAGGATAAATATATTAAACACTAGGCATCATTAACTCTGATGGGAAAACATTAGAATTGTTTCTTGGAGTGTGTTTTCTGGAATACTAACTCACATGGGGGAATAAAAGGCTTCTGTAGTGCAATGACTTGGGAACATGTTGCTCACAAGTAACCCACACCTGAGTCGTAATGAATATGAGTGTGTCAAAGGTGTAAGTACTTTTTGACCTTTAGGTTCTAGATAAAATACCTCCTTTTCAGAGAAACCTTCTCTGGCCATGTTACTGCATGGGCATGCCCTTCTTTTTATTCTCTGTCACATTGCTGTTTCTTTCCTTTAGTTATAACCATTAATTAAAATAACGCTACTGAAATGCAGTAAAAATCTTCTGAAGAATTTTCCCCTTATATATTCTAGCTTTTGTCTAGACCATCATTCCATTGATTCAGTCTTCCTTGCTAAAGTTTTTCTTCTGAAGGAATTTTTGAAGAAGTTTGTCCTTAAAAAATCAATTTCTGTGGACATTGCAGCTGAGAGTCATGATTATATAATTTCAATTGTATGGATTGCTTGTTGAGAAGCATTGGCTCACGGTGGAATTTTGTGCCTCGGTTTTTCATAGTTGCAAAAAAGAGGCAGTTATCTTGTATCTCATCTTTCCTAGAAGTGTTTTGTGCACAATAGAATGCATTTTTATGAAATCCTTTGAGTTTCCCTGATGGAGCGAGTTTGACATTGGCAAGACAGTGCTTTGATTGCTATCGATGTCCAAAGGCCACTTTTCTTTCTCGTGGTTAAATTTATAAAGCTGTGAGTGTGGCCAAACAGCTAAGTTATCTCTTATCTTTCTTAGTGCTCCATGTGAAGATCTGTTTAAACCTGCACCTTTTCTTTTTCTTTTTCTTTTTTTGGTGGGTGGGTGTTCAGGAGAGGTTTTCAGAATTGAAAGAATTTTTTTCCTCTTGTGATCACAAAATAACTGCTAAAGCCTTCATGCTTGAGCAGAACTCTGGTGTAGATAAAATGTATGTTTGCCCCTAATCAGCTGGGCTGAATTTCTGTGTTGCACTGCAGTGATCAGAACTGCAGTCAGATTTCCTGATTGGTAACATTTCTACCAGCTACCCTTAGATCAAAATCTGTTTGTCCTGAACTGATAATTACAGATTGGCTATGTAACCATTTTCCTATACTTCTTTTTCCCCCAGGTTCTCATGAACATGGAAGACATAAAAATCCGTGAAATGCAGATTTTTGACTACAGGAAAAAAATCGCTGAGTCAGAAACTAAATTAAAACAGCAACAGAACCTGTATGAAGCGGTGAGGTCAGACAGGAATCTGTATAGCAAAAATCTAGTTGAGGCTCAGGTAAAGAATATGTTTTTGTCTTTATGTTTTGACTCCTCCCCTTCCTGGGTTCAAAGCAGTTTCTGTTATCTTAATGGCAGGATTTAGAACAAGGCAAGCAAGAAATCTCATGGAATTCACCTGAGAGAGAAGGATCAGTTTGTGCAAAACTATCAGATTATTTGAAATAGAAATGACACAACTTGATACAATGTGAAGATCATGGTCCTGCTTTTAATTATTATATAGAATTGCCATTCTCTTGTTTCTAATTTTTCAAACTGCTAATAGCTACCATGGCTGAGAGGGGAGCAGCATTCTGTTGTCATTTAATTGCACATCTTTGCTTTGTAATCTCTTAGTTATAATGTTTGTTGTTGGGCCAATTCTTCCCTTGTAAAATGAAGAATAAAATGTGTGTGTTGTGTATATGTTTGTTGTATGTGTGTTGTATGTATGTGTTGTGTGTGTATGTGTGTGTGAACTGTTCATTATGCATACTTTGTATATATCTCATGAGAATATTTTGAGAGTTAATGCTACAAAGTACTTTCAGGTTGGTGGGCACAAGGTACAAAGAACAACAACCTGGTGGTGATTGTCCAGGAGACCATTGTTTTGAGAGAACCTCCCTTAAAAGCTCTTGACTATGTATTGAACTTCTATACAGAGGGTGATGTCTATTTAATTCACTTTCAAACATTTCTCCTTTCATTTTGTTAGGATGAAATAACAGAAATGAAGAGAAAATTAAAGATTATGACCCATCAGGTAGATCAGCTGAAAGAAGAAATCTCAGCCAAAGAGTCAGCACTTGTGAAGTTACATCTGGAACAGCAGCGAATAGAAAAGGAGAAGGAAACTTTGAAGGTACAGATCTTATAATAAAAGTGATTGACCCAATAGACTACCTCTTTGGCCCACTTGAGGCAGGCTCCATGCTCATTGAAGGCAACAAGGTGCAGGGAGAACAACCGAGGAACCAGGAGGGTGAACTCTAACACCTTCAGGTCAGGCTTCTGTATGGGTAGTGCTCCCAGGTAGAGCAGAGGAGGAAGCCAGTGGAGATGCATAAGCACCCCTTTCACCTATACTGCTATCATCACATCAGTGGAAGAGAAACTAGCAGGTCAGCAGCGCCTAGGAAGTCCTGGAGCTTGCAGGCTTGCTACAATCCCTTTGCATTTATAACCTCAGTCCAACACCCATACCCAACCCTCCCAAACTCTTCCCTGGACCTTCCATAAAGTGGTGCTGGTGAGACTTTGTCCCTCTGCTCCTAATAGTTGTTTGCTTTATGTGCACCTGAGTTTTCTACCTGCATTAGCATTAGCCACTCCCCCAGAGGATCACCTCTGTCTTTGTATATACTACTAAGACATATCCTTTTAAATCTACTAACTTCGAACATTATATGTCTACCAATATAACATAAAGACTTACCCCAAGAATACAGACCAAATAATTATGCCCTTTCAAATCCATGAACCAAATATGTTTTAGTATACACATTCACTAAACCTATTTTCCTTTTCCTATCCAATCCAGTAGATTTCCCTTCTAATCCATTTGACCGAAGAATTAAAAAGGAACTTCTAAGAGTATGAAAGTATCACTTTCATTTGAAAATGTATACGCAGAATACTCATGGATGTCTATAAGCCACTTGCAGGAACTATCTATAGCAAATGAGAGACTGGGTGTCTTGGTTTCTGCACATATTTGTTTTCAAAGATAGTTTCTATATTGAAAATGTGTAGCTTTAATGCCAAATTTCCTTGATTCCAAGATGCCATAGATTGAATATACACTCTGAATTTCATAATGGGTTTTGTCAACTTAATGATGGGTCTTCGTGTAAATAAAACTACTATATTAAATCAAGGCACATTTGGTTTGAGAAAGATTAAAATATAACAAAACTGCCTTTACAAAAAGATATGATAATTGATATTTACCTGTCTAAGACTTGATCTTCCCACTCTAGATTATGATACAAAAGGAATAGGAGGAGGGACTTAAGATGGTGGAATAGTAAGGGGACCCTGAGCTTGCCTTGTCCCTCGAATACAGCTAGATAAACATGAAATCATTTTAAACAACTAGGATATCGGTCTGAGGATTATGAAAACAATCTGCACAATTGGAGGGAGAGAATGTGACAGAAGCAAGGTTTGGAGCTGTGAATCGGGGGAGAGGAAAGCAGTGGTGCTGCGTAGGGAAGGGAACCCTTTGGCAGGGAGTGGTCAGGAAGAGAGAGAAAGAGTGGTGGGGATTGAATTAGTGTAGGATTTGTGGGAGATTCTGTGGTGCAGGGATCCCCTGGGTTGCACTGGGAGAGATTGCCCCCCACTTCCTACTGTACATTTTGAGGAGGGTTTTTTTTTGCCTTTCCAAGGACAAAAGGCCCACCAGGAGCTGTTGAGTGTCCAATTCAACTTCAGGGAACAGTGGTGCCCACAGATGGATGATATCCTGGTCCCAGCTTTTTGCTCTGTGCCACAATAGACTCCAGCGACTGGGTGTGCACTGTGTGACTACTTTTCTGGGACAGAACAGTGAAGGGCTTTCTGTGAGTCTCTCCTCCAGAGGAGGGGAGTGGTCTGAGTTTTGCTGGGCCTTTTAAGATTTGGTGTTTCGAAACCCAGCCATTGGCCAGAAATAAAACACAGAACTGTGGCACTGGGAAGATAGGTTAAGGATAGGGATCTGATAAAAGCCTGGGACATTTTTCTGTGAGTTCCTCCTGAACAGCAGAGGCTGTGGGTTCCCATCTCAGGGGAGGAGCGGACGGGATGATGCCATCTTCCACCCCCCCCCCCCCCCCCCCCCCGCATACCAGTGGTATCAGACTTCAGAGAGAAACACAGCACCATCTAGTAGAGGCCGAAATTGCTTCCACCAAGCCCCGCCCACCTACACCTTCCAGGCATATCTCCACTAGGGCAAGTTGGCCTGAACCAGAGTAGCAGGACCCTTGTCCAGAAGACCAGCACAAATCCCTTCCACCTGCTTTGTCTACATTTTATAGTGTGCTGCAATGTTTCAGCTCTAAGGGGAAACTGGATCTAGCTTCATTTGGGTTTCTTTTTGTTTGTTCATTTTCTTTGCTTCTCTTTTTGTTTATGTTGTTTTCTTTTTCTTTCTTGGGTACAGAAAGAGCAAATTTGTTATTCTATTTATTTTCTTTATTGTTAAACCTTTTTTGAATTTTTAATTTCTTTTTGAAAATATTTTTTCTTGGGGCGTCAGGGTGGCTCAGTCGGTTGAGTGTCTGCTTCTCTGATGAACATGGGTGCAAAAAGTTTCAACAAAATACTAGCAAATCAAATCCAACAATACATTAAAAGAATTATTCACTATGACCAAGTGGGATTTATTCCTGGATTGCAGGAGTGGTTCAATATCTGCAGATCAATCAATGTGATATACCACATTAATAAAAGAAAGGATAAAAACCATATGATCATTTCTGTAGATGAAGAAAAAGCATTTGATAAAGTACAGCATCCTTTCTTGACAAAAACCCTCAAGAAAGTAGGGATAGAATGAACATACCTCAACGTCATAAAGGCCATGTACTAAAAACCCACAGCTAATGTCATCCTCAGTGGGAAAAAAACTGAGAGTTTTCCCATTAAGGTGAAGAACATGACAGGCATGTCCACTCTCACCACTATTGTTCAATGTAGTACTGGAAGTCCTAGCCTCAGCAATCAGGCAACAAAAAGAAATAAAAGGCATCCAAATTGGCAAGAAAGACGTCAAACTTTCACTCTTTGCAGATGACATGATTCTCTATGTAGAAAACCCAAAAGATTCCACCAAAAAAATTGCTTGAACATGAATTCCGCAAAGTTGCAGGATATAAAATTAATGTACAGAAATCTGTTGCATTTCTATATACCAATAATGAAGCAACATAAAGAGAAATCAAGGAATTGATCCCATTTACAATTGCACTAAAAACCATAAGATACCTAGGAATAAACCTAACTAAAGAGGTAAAATATCTGTACGCTGAAAACTATAGAATGCTAATGAAAGAAATTGAAGAAGACACAAAGAAATGGAAGAACATTCCATGCTTTGGAAGACCAAACATTGTTAAAATGTCTATGCTACCCAAAGCAATCTACACATTCAAGGCAATCCCTATCAAAATGACACCAGCATTCTTCACAGAGCTAGAACAAACAATTCTAAAATGTTTATGGAACCAGAAAAGACCCTGAATAGCCAAAATAATGTTGAAAAGAAAACCAAAGCTGGAGGCATCACAATTCCGGACTTCAAGCTGTTATTACAAAGCTGTAGTCATCAAGATGGTATGGTACTGGCACAAAAAGACACATAGATCAATGGAACAGGATAGAGAACCCAGGAATGGACCCACAGATGTATGGCCAACTAATCTTCAACAAAGCATGAAAGAATATCCAAGGGAAAAAAGTCTCTCAGCAAACAGTGTTGGGAAAACTGGACAGTGGCTTGCAGAAGAATGAACCTGGACCACTTCTTTATACCATACATAAAAATAAATTCAAAATGGTTGGAAGATGGAAGATGTAAGACAGGAAACCATTAAAATCCTAGAGGAGAAAACGGCAGCCTCTTTGACCTCGACTGCAGCAACTTCTTGCTAGACATGTCTCTGGAGACAAGAAAAGAAAATATGAACTACTGGGACCTAGTCAAGATAAAAATCTTCTGCACAGCAAAGGAAACAATCAACAAAACTAAAAGGCAACCGACGGAATGGGAGAAGATATTTGCAAATGACATATCAGATAAAGGGTTAGTATCCAAAATCTATAAGGAACTTATCAAACCCAACACCCAAAAAACCAGAATAATCCGGTGAAGAAATGGGCAGAGGACATGAATAGACACTTTTCCAAAGAAGACATCCAGGTGGCTAAGAGACACATGAAAAGATGCTCAACATCACTCATCATCAGGGAAATACAAACCAAAACCACAATGAAATACCACCTCACATCTGACAGAACGGCTAACATTAACAACTCAGGAAGCAACAGATGTTGATGAGGATGTGAAAAAGGGGAACCCTTTTGCACTGTTGGTGGGAATGCAAACTGGTGCAGCTGCTCTGGAAAACAGTATGGAGGTTCCTCAAAAAGTTAAAAATAGAACTACTCATGACCCAGCAATTGCACTACTAGGTATTTATCCAAAGGATACAAAAATGCTGATTCCAAGGGGCACATGCACCCCAATGTTTATAGCAGCACTATCAGCAATAGCCAAATTATGGAAAGAGCCCAGATGTCCATCAACTGATGAATGGATAAGAAGATGTGAGATACATATACAATGGAAATTATATATACATACATTATATATACATACATATATACATTGTATATGTATACATATACAATGGAAATTGGCAGTCAAATAGAATGAAATCCTACCACTTGCAACAACATGGATGAAGTGAAATAAGTCAGTCAGAGAAAGACAAATATATGATTTCACTCATATGTGGAATTTAAGGAACAAAACATAGGGGCAGAGGAGGAAAAATAAAATAAGATAAAAATAGGGAGGCAAACCATGAGGGACTCTTAACTATAGAGTAAACACAGACGGTTGATGGAGGGGTGAGCTGAATCAGGGTGATGGGTGTTAAAAAGGGCACTTGCTGGGATGAAAACTGGATGTTATAGATAAATGATCAATCACTAAATTCTACTCCTGAAACCAATACTATACTATAAGTTAACTAACTTGAATCCAAATAAAAAATAAATTACTTAAAAAAATTATAACAAATCTGCATTTAAATGCATTTCCATATAAAGAAATATAAATATATATTTTTAAATTGGAAAATATCCTTCATCTTTGCCCCTGTTCTCCTTGTTCGAAGGAATAGTTTTGTAGATGGTAGCTTGTTTCACCCTGGAGCCTGTAGTGGGACGGGTTTATTAATCACTGAATGAATCAGAAGAATCTTTTTATAAACAGTGCTTCACCCATCGGCCTCATGGACCCATGTTAGCAAGGCTTCAGTGTAGCTCTATTTGGTACATCATGACATTGATCCTCATCTCTTACTAGTTAGTATTCCCAACTAGTGCTCTTTTCAAAAGATTATGACCCTATGAGTGGGGTCCAAGGTGGAGCTAAACTGCCTTCTATAAAATTCTGCTTTAGATAAAGCAATGTCCTATGCAAGAGATCAATTGTTCCTAATTCCCTAGAGTTTGACTTGGTTATTATTTGTTTCAATTATGCCCTCCATCATCATACATGTACAGCTCCAAAGAAGCGTCATAATAAAATGAAGGGCAATAGAGCTGGTATTTGGTCCTGTACCAGCACAGCTGGCAGCTGGCGAACATGAAAGGTGATTAAAGGGGTTCTACCCTAGAGAGTCTGCTCTAAACGGGGAATCCTAGGTCTGGATAGCTTTGGACTGTTGATTATAGAAAGGTGATTGATTGCTTTGGACTTCCTATGAAACCAGGGTGACTTTTTTTCCCTGGCATTTGCCATTGAGGCAAGAATGAGGAACAGAAAAAGGATGTCTGCTTAATCTATTATTTGAGGTTATCCAATGGTGCTTCGGCTGGATAATTTTGGCCTACCATTAGGCCTGCTTGACATTCTTTAGAAAAACATGACAGCTCAAATATGGAGTTTCAGCCTCTTGCCTTTGTAGCCTCATATTTGAATCACGTTTCACACAGGTCTCTAGATTTCATGCATTTGAAGTTCGCAAACCAAAATCCTGGAGGGAAGGGCAGATTTTCTAGTACCTTTGCTCCAAGAGACATTTAGCCTATTATTGTTGGGCTCTACAAAGCTTCGTGGGCACCTAATTCCTCCTGGAAGGGCAAGCCCCAGCCTGTGTTTTAGACCGTGATACGCCTTTTGACAGGACAACCCAATTTACTACTTCTCCAAGATGACAAAGAGTTGTCCATAATGGAGCACCCTTGTCCCCGTTCATCCCCCCTCAAAAGAAACATCTTGCTCCTTCCATATTTCTTTTCCTTTTTCAGTTGCTCCCAGGCCTTACTGACTTCTCAGGATTCTAGACATTGTCAGCACATTATGGTTATGACAGAATGTCAATAGTCCTCTGAGACATTGCTGCATGTGCGTTCATCTGCCCATTCTGTCCCAGTCTTGTTTCATCAGTGCTGACGGAGCCATCTCATTTGGAGTGTCCTAACAAGCCCCTGATTCTGCCTCGTCACCTTCAAATCATCCCACATCAGTCTGACAGCACTTTGATTCCTGGTGAATAATTCAGCAGCAGATTCTTTATGTCCAGAGCCCAGCATCACATTAGCAACTGGCTTCAGGGCACCTTATCCTTTTACTTAGTGGACTTTCTAGGGTGACCTGGATGGGAGCTGCCACATAGACAGAGAGGGAGAAGGAAAGAAAGCCTAATTATTCTCACGACTAGAAAACTTTAGGTGGTCCTATTAGTCTTAGATGTAAACAGATGATTTCTGTGAAACCCAGTGAATGTTGGGATCATGTACGAATGGGTGAAACACCTGCGAGTATGGTTCTTGAGATATGATTTATACCTGCAGCCAAATTGGATGATATCTATTCCGTAAACACCTATCACAAAACCGTATGATTGTGGAGGCAGTGACTAAAGGGTGTGTCCCGTCATTGCATTACAATTACAACTTCATACCACTGGTAACACTTTCAGAGACGTGGATACCTCAGGTCCCACCTAGAACATTGCTTGATGGGCTTTTGGGAGCCCAGCAATTGTTACCATCTTTCCTGGGTGAGACAGCTCAGATTTATAGCTGCTAAATGCATTAGGCTCAAGGTGTTTTGTTGATGTTAACATTTGCTGCCATAGTCTAATGCCACATCTTGTTTACAGCCCATAAATTTATGACATAAGGAGACCACTCAGAATTTTGATATATTATGGGGGAAAAAAACACACAGTAATGCCAAACGCGTGAACGGTTTTACATTTCAGACAGATACTTTTACACACCGTTGATTGCATTTTAATATAACAGGGGTTTCATTCTGTTCTGCTGATGGATTCCGATCAGCTCTTGGCACTTAGGAACAGGGAAGTGAATGTTGCACATCTGGGAAAATAAAAGTTTTATTAAAGAAAACATGAGCCAAACAGGTATTTATGGCTGCCTTCACTGTCACCTTAACTGATTAAAGAAAGAGAGAGGCTGGTTCTTTGCTTTCTTTCCCAACAGGATTGCCAAAGTGGTAAGTATTAGACCAGATCTTTTCTCAATAAGTATTTGCTTTTGCTTATCCCTGTACCAAAAACATATTCGTGAATGAACAAACGAAATGTCATAAAAGAAACCTTTGGTTTCACAGTAGCCGGATGCCTTTAGTTTGTGACATTACACGTCTATTACTAAGTGTGCAGTATCTTCTACTGTTTGGATAAGCTTGAGATATGGAGTTAATGACTCTTAGCCTCCGTGAGTCCAACCTAACTAGAGTTGGGTTGGGTCACAGGCATTTGCAAATATGGGGCTTTCTGTCATCCCAGTGAACTTTCTGGATGGGTGGAGGTGGTGGTGGTGGTGGTGGTGGGGCTCCCAATACTTCCTTGAAGGAAAAATTTTATTACTTTCTCACTGTCATTTGCCAGCCAGCAAACCATTGAAAAGTTGGAGCCTTACTATCATCTTGTCATCCCCCTTGCGTTTCCAGGCATGCGTAATAACAGAGCTCTATTCTTACTTGTTACTTTTTGTGCTGAGCCCGTCTGTGATAAAAACCTGTCCTTCCCATGTGGAAGTGGAACCTCTCAAAGACATACTTTTGCTTCCTTTAATATGAATCCCTCTGTGGCTCCCCATTGTAGACTCTGTCCAGTGTGTGGCACACAAAACCTTTCCCAGTCTGGTTCAGCTTTACCTCCTGCTGTTCCCTACCTAACACTAATCCAGCCACACTGGATGTTGGCTGTGTGGTGAACATACCAGGTACTTTACAATTTGCATGCTTGGCTGTTTAATGCCTTCCCCCAACACAAGTCTCTGCATTTAGGAACTTATCTGTCAGTTGCCAAGGCTCCAACTGGTTCTTCCCTCTAACCCCTGGGCAGGCAGGAATTAGAAACTCCCATGTCCCTTTTCACTCAGTAGATAGCATTTGCACATTGTGGTGTGGTTTTATTTGTCATTTCTAACAGATGATGAATCTTTCAAGTTTTATTCTTGTATTTCACTTACAACAATTGGGTGGTGATAGCAGTGGGGGTACAGGGTTTGGAATCAGAAGATCTGGGTTGGAATCCAAACTCTGCTACTTACTAGCTGTGTGACCGTGTGCAAGTTAATTTGCTTTTCTTTGTCTCTTACGGATCACATTTGTTTTTTTTTAATGTTTATTTATTTTTGAGACAGAGAGAGACAGAGCATGAACGGGGGAGGGGCAGAGAGAGAGGGAGACACAGAATCGGAAGCAGGCTCCAGGCTCTGAGCCGTCAGCCCAGAGCCCGACGCGGGGCTCGAACTCACGGACCACGAGATCATGACCTGAGCTGAAGTCGGACGCTTAACCAACTGAGCCACTCAGACGCCCTTTTTTATTTTTATTTTTTAACGTTTATTTATTTTTGAGACAGACAGTCTTACGGATCACATTTGTAAACTGGGGATAAGAGTAGCTATGCAAGATGCCTGATATCAAAATGCCTGAGATATTGTAGGTCACAAACATGCTTGTGGAATTGGAGTGAATGTGTCCTTTGATGAGAGGTATTTTCTTTCTGAAACTGACTAGTCCACGGCACCCTGTCTCCATCACTCTTACGATTTCCATGTGACCTCAAGAGCCTCAAGATCTGAGCTCTCCCCGGAAGTCTCCCTGACAACCATAGTCCTCTAACCTCCTATAACATCCATTCACTGTGTGCTAATAAAGATACTGAAAAATCGCTGCCTGGACTTGTTAATGTTCATATAATACTTGTAGATCTTATCTTCTCATCTAGCTTGGAAGCATCTTAGGGATAGGATCTATGTATCTTTTTGCACCATGGCATCTCTTCTGTTCCATCAAGACATTTTATAAGACAGACACTTGGTTGTTATCTTTGTTAATTTAATTTTTGTTTGCAGTAGGCTTTATCTTTACAGTTGATATGCCCGTGGTGTTAGGACCATTACAGGAGCTGATGCATGCAAAGACCCTCCCTCACCCCTCCGTACCCCTACATCCTCCTCTGCACTATTCTTTGTGAATTCTCACCTTGTTTAGCTGGTGAGAGAAGTGCTGCTGAATACCAATGAAGCCTCTGCTACACATATATAGAAAAATGATGGAAATCCCTCAAGGGCACAACTCATAGAATAAACATGACCACTGTAATGTTCACTGCTGTTTCTTTACAGGCCTGTGTGTGTGTGTGTGTGTGTGTGTGTGTGAAGCTTGTTTTGCTTGTGAGAGTGATCAGGCCATATTAAGCGAAACATCAGAGGAAAGTATAAGAAGAACAACTCTACATCTGATCCTGGGCCCTGCAGTCCAGGCTGGTATTGCCACAGAGTGAACTTTGTCTGTACCTTTCGCTCTTTGTCAGGCTGAGCTGCAGAAGCTCAGACAACAAGCTCTGGAGACCAAGCACTTCATTGAAAAGCAGGAAGTGGAGGAGAGAAAGCTCCTGCGGATCATCGCTGAGGCCGATGGGGAGAGGCTGAGACAGAAGAAGGAATTAGACCAGGTAGGAACATCTCCTCACCAGACCTCATCAGCAAGCACAACTGTGTGATTCAGCTTTTCATGAATCCTCATTCTTTATGCTCTTACATTCTATTTATTGGAAGAACAGCAGCAGCAGAAGATCCGTCTTCTGTTGATTAATTATGAAATATTTGTTCATTATTCAAGTCATATTTATGAGCATTTACTGTCCTCCAGGCACTGGGGATACACTGACCAACAAGAAAATAAGGTCCTTATTCTCAGGGAGCTTACATTCTAGTATAATATAAATGCTCACATATAATTGTAATTAAAAATGGCATAATTCCAGGGCTAGAAACTCAAATGCATAATTAGGGGGTTAGAAACTTACATACTGTCAGGGGCACCTGGGTGGCTTTGTCAGTTAACCATCTGACTCTTGATTTTGACTTGGTCATGATCGCACAGTTTGTGAGATAGGGCCCTGGGTTGGGCTTTGCACTGACAACTCAGAGAAGTCTGCTTGGGATTCTCTCTCTGCCTCTCTGTCTCTGCCCCTCCCCAACTTGTTCTTTCTCTCTCTCAAAATAAATAGTAAAAAAAAAAAAAAAAAAAAAAAAGAAAGAAACTTAAATAAGCTTTCAGAAATTTGGGAGAGTGAAAAAAAGAGAAGTTGACCGGTGTAAGACAGTAAGGAGTGGTGGAAACTGGTAAGAGCTCGCCCATCATAAAGTCATTCAAATTTTAACATTTATAGGGGTTCCTGGGTGGCTCAGTCAGTTAAGCATCTGACTCTTGATTTTGGCTCAGGTATTGATCTCATGGTTTGTGAGTTTGAGCCCTGAGTTGGGCTCTTCACTGACAATGCAGAGCCTGTTTGGGATTCTCTTTATCCCTCTCTTTCTGCCCCTCCCCCATTCATGTGCACACACGCGCGTGTTTTTTCTCTCTCTCTCTCTCTTTCTCTCTCTCTCTCTCTCTGTCAAAATAAACAAATACACTTAAAAATTTAATATTTATAAAATAATGGGTTGGGAAAAAACCAAACTGATGGACCAAGAATTAATTGGATGATGATGATGATTGATGATTTGTTGTACCCTTTCTCTTTCCAAAGGGACTGCAAATGCATGGAAGGAGCCCAGTGTTGACTGTCTAGCAGGGTCTTTCCAGTGCCCTGCCCACTGGGTACCTAGCATACAGGGGCATTTGAGACATCTTTGACAGAATGAAAGAGGCTGCCATAATGTAAAGTGAGACTTTTTGTTCCCTGACAGCCATGCCTTTCCTGATTTTTCTAGGTCATCAGCGAGAGAGATATTCTCGGGTCTCAGCTTGTCCGGCGCAATGACGAATTGGCTTTGCTCTATGAGAAGATCAAGATCCAACAGTCCGTGCTGAATAAAGGCGAGAGCCAGTACAACCAGAAGGTGGAGGACATGAGAATTCTCAAACTTGAGATTAAGAAACTTCGCCGGGAAAAGGGGATTCTTGCCAGGAGTGTGGCAAATGTTGATGAACTCAGGTAATAGAAGACCTTTCAGAGCTGAGGGCACAGTAGCCTGAGGGGAGCTCCTGAAATGACCTTATGTTCATGCTTGTGTGTCATGGAAAGTCTTTCTCAAGTTGTACAAAATAATTTTTTATATGATGACATTATTAACGAATAATGAGAACAGCTTTTCCATAATTCAGAATCTATGTTGTGCCCATTCTATGTCACAAAAGAATGGACTCATTTCCTCTCAGGGAAATATAAGTGAGGGCAAAAAGATTTTTTTAGAAATGTATTCTGGATTTAAAAAAAAAGGAATTTGAAAACAGACCACAGACAAACTAGTTACAATGCAGAAAATAATTTCCCCCAATGAGCTGTTTAGACTTCCTTTAAGAAGGCAGTGTGCAAGCAATGGATCAGCAACATTTACATTCGGTCCTGGGAACATTTGCACATCTTTTTTCTTGGAATTATATACAGAATGAAAAGAAGAGAAAAATGTAATTTTATCACGATTTGAAAAACTCTGTTTCCTTAGAAGGCAGCCAAATTTTATGTCTCACTCTTGATTTATCTTCCGCAGCTTTTACTTTAGCTTAGTGTGCCTTCTTCTTGCCTTAAATCTTACATTATACAAGATCTACTTCCCCTTTGGGAAAACATCACCATGTTTTATATAGGCAATTGCAGGAAACCAAATAAGAGGACTGGTGTTGTTTCAGTAGCTATCCTTATTCCCCCCAGACTTGTAGATGAACAGTATCCTTGACCACCTTGGGACAAGGACACGGTTTGCATCTGCTTCTTAAATGAATTAAGTTAGAAGATAGTTTTGATATTTAGATGCAGTGAGTATATTCAGGAATAGCAAGAGAAGTTGCCACTATCCAGGATGGATCAATACTTTTTATTTTTTATTTTTTAGAGTTGCTCGTATTTCAGGTGATGAAAGTAGCGCAAATTCATTGTAGAAAATGTGGGAAATGAAGCAAAAATATAAAGAAGGGATTAGAAAATCACTCATAAGTTTACTAACCAGAGATACCAACCATTGACATTTCGAAGACAAATGGATTCGTTCTAAGTAGCTATTGAATGATCTCAAAGATCATCACTAAACTTGCCAGCCATGAGTTATTTTTGTTATATACACAAAGGACCAAATTCTACCCATTCCTTGTCAGTATGACTGGTTTGTTGGTAATAGATTTTATTTTTCTTTTCAATGGGAGGACAACTTGGGAAAGATATTGGAGGCAAGCAGGCATGAATTCCAATCTCAGACTTGCCACCCACAAGCTGTGTGACCTTGGGCAAATCATTACACTTCTCTGAGCTTTAGGCTTGTAGTTAAAATTAAACACGGAAACAAACACAATGTGCCTAGCGCAGGGTCTAGTACAAAATAAGCTGTCAGTGACAGTAGCTAATACTCCTGCCCTCCTGTCTGACGGCGCTCTAGATAATCGAAGTGTTAAAAATATGCTTTTAATTCTAAGCAGCTTGTTCTGAGCTCCCTGTTGAGTGAACATCGTGCAGTTAATTCTAATGGTTTGTCTTGCTAATGAGGGGAAGTTGTATTATTGGTTTAAATGAAGCAATTAAGTAAAAGAGATGGCTTGGTATTAGTAATCTGCACACCCACAGCAGACGAGGACAGATAATAATATCCTTGTTGCCCGTATCAGTGTGAGTGTTTGCTTCTTCTCCGCCCCCCCAGCAAAGCGTCTTGTTCAATAGGGTGGCAGCCAGCTCACAGGGTACTGCGAATGGCTATCGCACAGTACCTATTAGCTGGAGATTTCTGCAGTTTGGAGAAGTAGGTTTGAGCCAGAGCTAGCTCTTCAGGACCGTTGCAGCCATCTGTGTAGTTGTGGAACATGAAATAAAATATCACTCCCAACTCGGTGTTTCTCAATCCTGGCTGTACCTTAGAATTACCAGGAGGACTTTAAAACCTATGAAACCTGGGGCGCCTGGGTGGCTCAGTGGGTTAAGCGTCTGACTGGCTCAGGCCATGATCTCATGGTTCGTAGGTTCGAGCCCCGCGTCGGACTCTGTGTTGCCAGCTTGGAGCCTGCTTTGGATTCTGTGTCTCTCTCTCTATGCCCCTCCCCTGCTTGCACTCTGTCTCTGTCTCTCAAAAATAAATAAACACTAAAAAAATTAAAAAAAACACAACAACAACTATGAAACCCAAGTAACATGCTAGATGAATTAAGGCAGAATTCCTGTGGGATTTGGTCTAGGCAAAGGTAGGTTGTAAGGCTCCCCCAGGTGATTCCAGGGTGTAGGCGGGTACAATGCACCGCCCTGATTGGTGTCAGGTTAACACCGGAGCCTCAGTGTCTTGCAGTCAGGTGCTGTATTTTGAAGCAGAACATAAAAGATATATTGTTCTTTATATGGAGATATTTAGAAGCATTGAAAGGTATATTAAAATTCTCATAATTTACTTCCTCCCTGTTCTTTCCATACACTTCTAAATTCTTTGGGTATTCAGAATCATGATTCTGAAGCTCTGGTCCTTTCATTAAAGAAAAAGCTGGAGTCTGCTCTCTGTAGGGATTGGTAACATCTGTGTCTGGCTCAGATTGGGGGCTGGTCTTGGTTCGCAGAAGTCTCCCTCATTCCAACTTTTTATGTAAGACGTAGTGTGTAGATAGCCACATAAAGACATGATTTTCAAATGGGAGGAGAATTTCTCTGCAAAAGAAAGTTCATCTTTTTCAGGCAGGAGTTTTTTCACATGCAAAGAGAATTCTTGAAGGAGAGGACGCGATGCCGAGCCCTGGAGGAGGAACTGGAGAACCCCATGAACGTGCACAGATGGAGGAAGCTTCAGGTAACACCTGGCAGAGCTTTCCTCTCTTCCCTGAATCTCTTCTTCTGCCCTGCAAGGTGTCCTAGCTAAAGCACAGTAAGAAGCTTGGTTTTATTTAATCCTATGCAAATTGTTACCTAACATGTAAGGCTGGATCGAATGTCAGTTGGGTTGTTCCAAACCCAGATAGTTTACTTGGGTTTTGTTTAAAAAGTCTTGGAATAGGGGGTCTGTGTGGCTCAGTTGAACACTCAGCTCTTGATCCTGGGGTCGTGGAATCTAGTGTTGTGTCAGCCTCCGCACTGAACATGGAGTCTGCTTAAGATTCTCTCTCTCCCCTTCTCCCCCTTTCCCTGACCCTATCTCAAAAAAAAAAAAAAAAAAAAAAGTCTTGGACAAAATCCCTTCTGTTTCAAGAAAACCCAGGGAAAGATGTGAACTTGCCTCACCAATTGACATTTTTCTTGTTAAAGTAGTTTTGGTCAACCAGTTATCCTGAGGCTGCCTGTCTTGGATTGGTAATTGCCTTTAGCTATATTGGCCACAAGCGTCTATGCTGTCTTTCAGTTGGTCTTTGCATTCTTTGATTTCCTGCAGGAAATAAGGCCTTTTTTTTTTTTTTTTTTTTTGAAGGACTAGCATTGTGTTAGCCAAACCCTTTCTCTTAGGATCTGGGGACATAGCTGAAGTCTCACTGTCAGGTGACGAATAACAAACCTCATATTTTATTTTATGATTTCCTGATAGATGTTCCCACCAGCCTTGCAGATAACAGTTAAAGACAAGCTCTGCTTTATTCAAGGAAAAGACGGCCATCTCTTATGGTTGTACCCAGCCACGTGGGTGCCAGGAGGGGCTTGGGCTACACGAACAATTAGGGTTTGGGAAGGATACCAGTACACGATGTAAGAAAGAGCAATCAGCCAAGTCAGTTTTTCGTTTTCATTTCTATTTTTTTTTCCTTTTAATGAAGAAACCATTAAAGATAATGCATTATAAATTGTTAGGTAAACATGAGGCCTGAATTTTAACAACATCTAGTCTTGCCAGATGAATGTGTGCCAAATCTAGTCCCAGTTTGTGGATATCAGTTGGCACTGCTTAGTATTTCTTAAGCAAAGTCAAAGTCAGTGAAATGTTTTCTCCCCACCTCTTCTCGACCCTCATTTATTCCTCTTTAAATGCCAAGAGTGGTGTCATTTACTAAACTAACAATAATATGGATGTGTCTGGGGAAGTAGAGCTAAAGACTTAAAATTCATTTACTGTCACATTAGTTTATTCCATGTGTTTTCAAGCAGATCTTTAAAGTTTCCAATTCCATGTCAATTTCTATTTAAAAATTAGAAAATATTGGGGAGGCAGATGAAAATATTTAGCTGCTAGATTAATTCAAAATGTCAGTACAGTTGAAAGCAGAGCTTTGGCTCAAAGTCGAGAAGACAGATTATTAATTTATAATTGTAGAGTTTGTTCGAATTTGTACAATTCAAAGGTGCATCAAACCTTTACGGATTGATAACCCTATTTGAGAGCTAAATGCCCTGGTCGTGTTTTGCTGCCAATGATTAGCAGAAGTCTATGTCCTAGAAACCTTCCCCATCTTAGGCTATAATGAATCTTCTTGTTGGCAATTACCAAAGGAGAATCCTGAGTTTGAATACATTAGGGAACCCTGTCTCATTCATTTGGAAACAGAGGGCATAGGAAGAAAAGCCTCAGAACATAGTAATGAAGAACCACAGGCTTTAGAGCCAGGCATGTCTGGGCTTGAATCCAGCTCTGACCCTCACCGGTATGGGTAAATGACTTAATCCTCTGAGCCTCAGTTCCCTTATCTGTAAAAGGGGAAGACTAATACTGTCTCTTAGGACTGTCATGTGCCTAAAATTTGATACTGTACAAAAAGCACTTAGCATGGTGTCTGGATGGTGGCAAAGAATCAGGTAAAATGCACGGTAGCTATCATTATTGTTATTATTAGTATTATCCCACTGGTGGAATAAACATATTTGCTGTCCACTTGTTGGCTAACTAGAGCCAGTAGATAAGACATTAGCTAAGCTTCAATCTTCTTTGATGGCCGTTGCCATCTGTTATGCTTTCTTAGTTTTTTGGTTCTAATTCTCTCTGAGTTGGGTCTGCAGGTTTGCAATAAATTTTAACAAAACAATAATTATTTTACACAGGGACCTCAGTGCTTTGAACTAATGATAGCTCAGCTGCTTTATTTTGTTCCCTTTGAACAGGCCAGTGACCCCAGTACCTATGAGCTGATACAGAAAATTCATACCCTGCAGAAGCGTCTCATCAGCAAGACAGAAGAGGTGGTTGAAAAAGAGCTGCTCCTGCAGGTAGTACTTTCGTTTTCTGTACTCACTGAGCAAGCATGTTTTCTGGGCATCGCCATCTCCAGGACTGTTTTTCGAATTGGCTAGTTGGCAGCATCGCATGCCCCATTTTTAACTGTAGATGGCAACAGTGACTCACACACAGAGAACAAACAACATGATTAATTGCTCTTTTATGCTGCCATCACTGATATTTCAAGAATTCTGGAAAATTAAGTTGGGTAATGTGAGCTTTTATCCCTCACTTCTCTACAGTTTTATTTGTCAGATTCTTTTAAATACTTTTCTTTATATCTTCATATAATGGAAAATGCTATGATTTTGATTTTGAAAATAAGCTTTCACATAGAGCGCAGATGATCTGTCCTCTTGAAGATTTGTGAGATGCACTGGAAGGAAAGACTTCTTTTTGTGAATTGTATGCAATCAGTTATTCTGGAGCAATCAGGAATGGTAGCATCCTTTCAGGCCTGTGTCTTTGCGAGAATAAGCCGTCACCACCATTATCACCACCATGCCAAATACCGTGCGGGTGGCTTTCCCTACTGGTCTCGGTTCCTTTTCACAGTTTGGGGGCATGGGAGTGGGTCTTATCACCCCCAATCAGCAGATGAGGAAGCCGGGCTCCCAGAATTCAGTGTGGACAAGAATGTTAGCTCCGGTGTTTGGTGGGCTGAGTTGAATCCTGTCTTTGCCAATTTGCAGCTGCATGAGGGTAACCTCTCTGCACCTGGGATTCTTAACCCGTGTTATGGGACAATAACAGAACCTGTGGAAAGGGATGTTGTGAAGATGGAAAGAGCTTAGTATTCTGCTTGGCACATAATGTCTAATGGACATTGGCAATTATTCTTATTATTTCTAATTCCAAAGCCTGTAATCTTAACTGCTGGGTTACCATTAGTAAGAGCAGGAACTTCTGTACGTGAGCAAGGGGTGTTTGCCCCTTCTCTTTTACACTTTACCTTAAAAAAGACATTTTCCCTGAAGTTGGGTATATGGTAAGTAGCTTTCCAGAACATAGCTATGCTGAGTGGCCCATGGGAGACAGTCCTCTTTCTTATAGATGAGACTTTGGAGTCAGAAAGATCTGGTCTTGAATCAGCTCCAGTGCTTTGTATCACATGACTCGGGAGACTTACACAAATTCTCCAAACCTCAGTTTCTCCATCTGTTAAATGGGGACAATAATACTGAATTTCATTATGGGAGGAAGATACTCTCATTAGAGTATACAACTTAGAAATCCTGTTGTGAGGGTAACCACTTAGTGCATGGGCACTGGGGTCTGGCAGGCAGTCCGGGCTCTAAGCTGTGACTCCACAAATGAAGCCACAGTCCCGTCCCAAGGCCACACAACTGGGAAGTGGCAAAGTGGGGACTCAAACTAGACAGTCACCTCCAGAGCCCACACTTTCTACCACTGCATTACTTTGCCTCTCTTATTACTGCCTTGTTGGTTTTAAAAAGATTTTGTGTTTGCCAAACCTCTGTGTTGTAAGCTTGTTTCGTATTTCATTGACTGCTCTAATTTTATTATTTCTTTCCTTCTATGGGCTTTGGATTTATTCTGTTCTTTTTCTACCTTCTGAAGACTGATGCTCAGCTCACTAATGTTAAATCTACTTTTCTATTAGAAGCATTTACAGCTATAATACGTCTTCTAAATGATTTCTTGAGTTCCTCCCCACAGGTTTTGAGATACGGCATTTTCATTTTCATTTAGTTCTAAATATTTTCTGTTTTCAGAATTATTTCAGAATTATTTCTCCTTCGAGAGTAGTCTTAAAAAGTAGACACTATTCCTCCTGTGGTAATGAAAAGTACAACTTTAAATTTCCAGATATACATACAGTTAAGTTATCTTTTAGTTACTGATTTCTCACTTTTTTTGCATTGTGGTCTGTATTCTTTTTTTTTTTTTTAAATTTTTTTTAACGTTTATTTATTTTTGAGACAGAGAGAGACAGAGCATGAACGTGGGGAGGGTCACAGAGAGAGGGAGACACAGAATCTGAAACAGGCTCCAGGCTCTGAGCGGTCAGCACAGAGCCCGACGCAGGGCTCGAACCCATGGACCGTGAGATCATGACCTGAGCCGAAGTCGGACGCTTAACCGACTGAGCCACCCAGGCGCCCCTGTGGTCTGTATTCTACTGATTCTTTGGAATTTGTTGAAACTTGCTTTTGTGACCAGCTAAGGTGGTCAGTTTTTGTAACTGAAGCCTGTGTGCTTGAAAGGGTGATGTACTCTCTAAAGGTTCAAGATTCAGGAGTCTCTATGATGTTTATCAGATCAGCCTTCTTTTTATTTATTTTTATTTTTTAAATGTTTATTTATTTATTTTTGAGAGAGAGAGACAGAGCACAAGCAGGGGAGAAGCAGAGAGAGAGGGAGACACAGAATCCCAAACAGGCTCTAGGCTCCGAGCTGTCAGCAGAGAGCCTGACACGGGGCTCGAACTCACAAACCGTGAGATCATGACCTGAGCTGAAGCTGGATGCTCAACCAACTGAGCCACCCAGGCTCCCCAGATCAGCCTTCTTAATTGCATTGTCCAGATCTGTATCTTTCCTAATTTTTTTTGTCTGCATAATCAATGAAAGAAAGTTTAGAGATTTGTCTATTTCTCACTTTTTTTCTTTGCTTTAAGTATATTTTACATTACGTTCATAAGTTGAGTAAAAGGTTGCAATTGTTATTGCTCCCTGGTGAATTGTTCCTTTAATATTGTGCAAGAACCTTCCTCAATCCTTAGTACTTTTACTTAAAGAATTGTCTGATATTAATTTAGCTCTACCTGGGGTGTTTGTGCATACGGTCTCTATACTTTTAAACTTTTGGTGTCTTTATATTTTAGGTGAGTCTCTTGTAATTAAAAAATTTTTTTTAAATGTTTATGTATTTTTGAGAGAGAGAGAGCGCAAGAGAGCGAGTGGGAGCAGAGGAGGGGCAGAGAGAGAGGGAGACAAAGAATCTGAAGCAGGCTCCAGGCTCTGAACTGTTAGCACAGAGCCTGATGTGAGGCTTGAACCCATAAACTGTGAAATCATGACCTAAGCTGAAATCCCACGCTTAACTGACTGAGCTACCCAGGGGCCCCTCTTATAATTAAAAAAATTGAATCTGATATACAGTAAAACCTTGGAGCATAATTCGTTCTGGAAACATGCTTATAACCCAAAGCACTCGTATATCAAAGCAAATTTCCCCATAAGAAATAATGGAAACACAGATGATTCATTTTACAACCCAAAAATTTTCATATAAAAATGATTACAATACTGTAATATAATATAAAATAATAATGAAAATACATAATATAAAGAAAAATAAACAAATTAACCCACACTTAACTTTGAAAGCCTTTGTGGCTGGTGTGAGGGAAACAAGAGAGAGGAGGGTTATTGTGTAGGACAACTTTCACTATCACTAACGGAATCACTGTTGGCTCAATGGAATCTTTTTCTGTATGGGGGCCATCGTATACACACTTACACGAATGTCAACAATAGTACAGTATTAATAAACTCGTCATATACTGTATTTAACGTAACTGGCAATAAGGCAGCAGAGGAAAGGGGCTCTATGTGCTGGAAGCCTGACTTAGAATGAAGAAAGCATTCCTAAGCTTACTCTTGGATGGACAAACAAAGGACTGTCCATAGGTGCTTTGAAGTGGCAAAAAATACACTAGTGCCAGTTGTGGGCACCTTCCAATATTTTGAAAAATCACTGATTTTGGAAAAACACCACAGCCTAAGACTGAGCATCTGAGTATGGGAGATGATCACCCACAATCCTGCAGAGAGAGAGAGAGAGAGAGAGAGAGAGAGAGAGAGAGAGAGAAGAGCCATTGGCTCAGAAGAACCATTGTGATCATGTGACATTCGGTGTCACATACTGCTCACATTGCAAGACATCGCTTGTTTATCAAGTTAAAATTAAAAAGTTTTAAATTTGCGGAATACTAGCAGAACAAGTTACAATCCAAAGTTTTACTATATTTGTCTTTTGATTGGTACATTTAATCCAGATAATTATTGATAATTTTAGGTTTATTTCTACCTACTTATTTTCTATTATTTACCCTGATTATTATTATTATTTTTTTGGTTTGAAAAAGGTCTGTTCCTGCTTTCTATTGGATTGAGTTTTCTTTATCCCCTCTTTTTTCCCTCTGCTGGTTACTTCTCTCTCCTCATTACTCCCTACTCTCCTTTTCCTGGTTTATCTATTTATTTTTTCTGAATTGCTGCCACCACTGAATGTAATTCTCATTTTCTGTTTCATGAATTTCCTCAAAAATTGAGCATGCGTAGAGGACGTTAAATCTAAACTAATCTAAAGTTGATCCATATGTTTATTCCTAACAATACAAGGACCGGGAGTGCTTTAATGCTAAATACTCACTCCAGTTCTGCCAGCATTAGCCAGAATCATGATTTTATAGAGTCAATGAATACTTATTCAGATTTACCAAGGTGTTTACCAGTTTGGTTTTTTTAATTTTTAAAAAGTATTTATTTATTTTGAGAGAGGGGCGGGTGAGGAGGGGCAGAGTGAGAGGAAGCAAGAGAGAATCCCAAGCAGTGCAGAGCCCGATGTGGGGCTTGATCTCATGAACTGTGAAATCATGATCTGAACCAAAATCAAAAATCGGATGCTTTACTGACTGAGTCACCCACCCTTTTAAAAAAAAATTTAAGTAAGCCCTTTGCCCAATACGGGGCTTAGACTCAGGACCCCAAGATTAAGAGCCACATGCCCTACTCACTGAGCCAGTTAGGCACCCCCTGTTCTTTTGTTTTCTATTTCTTCATATCCTCAGTTCCTTTCCTCAAGTTTCCATCTCCTTTTGGAGCCTTTCATAGTTATTTCAGTGATACATTTTTCAGAGGTGAACACTCTCCTTTGCTCATCTGAAAATGTTTTTATTTTGGCCATACTTATAACTGATGGAGTCCAAATTCTGTTTTCTGTGTGTACTTTGAAGCTGGACAGCCTTTGTGTTGGTTTCTAGCAATGGCATTGAGAAGTCTGCTATTAGTCTCATTATTCTCAATCCTCTTCAGGCATTTTGTCTTTGCTTCTGTTTGGTTGCTAGTGCTTCCCATTGTCTTTGGTGTCCTGGAGTTTTGCACAATGCATTTGGTATGAATTTGGTTTTGATGACAGTGCTTAGGACTTGCTCTATTTCCTGAATCTGAATCTGTCTTTGAATAGTGTCTCCTTTATCTTCTTTATTCACCCCTTCTGGAACTCTTACCACATATAGGTTGGGTTTTCTCATTCTTTCTTCCTTATCTACTGGCCTCTTTGATATTTTTCTTCTCTTTATCTCTTATGTTACTTTTTCTCAGCTTTATCTTATTATGCACTAAGGTGTGCTTCTCTGCTAATAGCCAATTGAACAAGACTTGTTTTCACTAAATTTATTTTTATTTTCTAGAGGTTTTTTTCCCATATGACTGGTCTTTGTTGATAGTGTCTTGATTTTTCTTATGTTTTTTGTTCCTTCCTTTATGTCTTCAAATAATTTAAACATTTATTTTATAGTCTTTATCTGATTGTTCTATAATTTTAAGGCCTTGGAGATCTTTGCTATTGTTTATTATAACTGCTGACTTTAATTCATGATGGATCTTTTTCTCTTTGTGTTGTAATTTTGGATTGTGGACTCATTTTCAGAAAAGCTTTATAGGATTCAGGAATGGTTCAGGTTAAGGGTATGCCCTTTCATTTGTTTCTGCCAGGTACCCTAGAAGTGATGAGTTGCTTAAGATATTTTTTTATGTTAAAATCTCACCTTGGGACTTCCTGGACTATTTGGTTCATGTATATTAGAACCCCAAACTCTTGTGAAGGAAGAGCCATGGATATAAGTTCTTGAGACAGCCAACATTTTTTTCCCCACTCAAAGCCCAGGAGAGATTGTTAGGTTTCTTTGTGGTCTTACTGTGCCAGTGGGTGGATTTCTATCTATTGTCTCTTTTCACTGAGGGTGTAATGCTGTTTAGTCCCTAACTTTATGTGGAGATGTCTCAGTACCAGTTACCCACTTCACACAGGCCTAGCACCACATCTTTTATCCTTTTATGGCCATTAAAACCCAAGCCCGTTGTTCAGTGAGTCCAGCCACTTGTCCCACTCAACCCCCAAGAGGTAGCTGCCCTTATATGCAGTTCACCCTCTGAATTTGACACCCGAGGATCAGACTACTTGTAAACTCCATTTGGTGATCGAAAGAATGTGTTGTTTTACTCAGCAGGTCTAATGCTTTGTGGACTTTAGCTTTCAGTCTGCCATATTGTCATAAATAGAAGTTTCTTGTTTTCTCTAATCCCTAGTTTTTTAGCCATAAAATGGGGACTTTTACCCCATTTTATCCCAGTACTTACCCACAGAATTGAATGTGTGAAGTATATAAAAAGATTTGCCAGTATGCTTGGTTATCCTGAACAATGTTCTCATTAACATTATTATTATTAGTAGTATTAGTACTATTAATATTATTAATCACAAAATAGTTTTTTACAGTTCTCCAAAGTTTAACATCCAGCCTCACTGCTTTTTATTCAGTTCCTCATTTAATCTTTCTTTTGGATGGTTGGGTTGCCCTGTGCCTGCTGCAAGTTTCCTTCTGGGGCTTGCACATCTCCAGACAACATGCTTTATTATCTTGGGGAAGCCCCAGGTGCTCCACCGGATTTGACAGTTGCTCAGTTTCATCTGTTTTATTAAATTATTTGAGAAATTCTCTGCACTTAGAACATTTTACAATTAGAAAGATTTTTGGTTGAATTCTTCTGAGTCTCAGAACATTTGTTAAATGACTATTTAATCTGTTGCATGGTGATGAAGAGACCCCATCATTTACCAGCAGCAGATAAGATAGAAGCCTACTTACCCCCAATAGACTGTGAGTTCTTTGAGGAAAGTCACTTGGTAATTTATCTCTTTAACCCCAGTGCCTGATATGGTAGCAGGACACACAGGAAGTGCTCAATAATGACGGACAGGCCTGCTGCCTGGACAAGTCCTACTCAGCCTTTAGGCCTCAACTTAAATGGTGTTTCTTCAGGGGGGCCCTCTTCCTATATTATGTCTCCTGGTACAGGTTACCATATTTTGACTTCTCTTTCATGCCCTCATTACATTTGTAATTAACAAAATAATTATAATTTTGTGTTTAATGACTCCTGCTGGACCGTAAGATTCACAAAGGCAGTGCCTGTGTCTGTCTTGACGATCATTTCATTCCTAGTTCCTTGCCCACAGATAAATAGTTGTTTAGTGACTGATTAAATGTTGGAAGAATGGTGGTCCTTCAGTAAATGGTATGTCTTGTAGCCATTTAACTTCTGTCTTTGAGCTCTGACAGGTTATAGGAATTATTCTTCTTATTTGCCTTTGCATTTTTGTTACTAACTTCTAACTTTGGAGGATCCTAGTATTTACTCTGGGTTTATGGATCTATACACTTGATGCAAACTGTCAATGTCCTTTCTGTGTGCCAAGGCATGCTGATTCATGGGGTGTGCTCGAAGTTCTCCCCTTGCTCAGGGTTAAGGTGAAAATTGTTCTTGAGCTTGACTTTACAGCTTCAGTGATAAGATGAAGAAGTCTGTATTCTTTCCAGAATTGGAGTCTAAGTTGTAAATGTGAGGAATTTCTTTTCTTTTGCCCACCAGTCTACTCTCCTCTTCAACAAAGCAAGGGCAATGCAAGCATACCTGAGATGTGCCGCCTCCTGGTGGCCTCTTCTTTCTGTTTTTAATGCATTTATTCCTCATTTATTCTGAATCCCTTGTGTTAATGACTTCTTTAAAAAACAAGAAAAGCATCTGGAGGCTTAGGCAGGCATCCATGTCATGAGTAACTGCTATCCATTACCCAAGTATTAGTGCATCATCATCACCACCATCATCATCATCAAGATGGGATTCCAATTAACGGTATACAGCATGACAGCATTACAGTAGGAAGCTCTAACCTCTTGCCAGAGGCACTTAAACACACAAGAAACATACACAGCATTTGGAACTTGTTTTTTCCAAGTGTTTAAAGATCGAGTAGCAAGCTCAAATATACCCACCCTTAGGGCCAGTAACAAGAAAGAGCAAAGTAAAACTGTGTGTCGTGATCAGAAATGGCAACATGAAATGGACAAGGGCCTCAGAATCAGAGGCAAAAGGGAGTGGGGGGGACTGCAGTGCATGAGGGGCTGTGGGTGCCATCTCTAGGAAGCAGCCTCACCCCACCCTAGTTAGTTGCGTTCTCATGTCATCAGATCTTTAATTTTTCAAGAATAACTTGAAATGTAGATTTTTATGCTCCCTATACTGAGTTTCAATGTTGGAAACTTTAGAACATTGTATGGTCTTCCCAGAAATGCATCTGCCAACCACCCTTGACCCACAGGAGGCTGGTTTGCAACCTCTAGCTTCAAGGCCCAGGGGAGATAGAGATTTAAAGGAACAGCAGCAGCACAATCAACTTTACTTGCTTCAGTATCTTTGATTTAGTCCTTTGTCATGATTCCCTGATGGAAGTACAGAGCATAAGAATCAAAAGGTAAAGCGGAGATGAGGAGGGAGGAGGAGAGGCTCCAGGTAGTTTGCAGTGATGGACAGTCAGAAGTGAATGAGGCTGGGTTTCTTCCAAGAAGGCAAGCAAAAAGGTGGAGAAACCTGGGGTGTGTTTGTGGGGCAGTCATGGATGGGATTAATGAAGATGGACCTCCTTAAGATGTCTTTTCCCCTGCTGCTAATGTCTCTCAATTTTTTTTTACAAGCTTTTCTAAAACAGAAAAGGTATTCTGTGAATTATTAAAAAGACAAAGGGTTGCCTCCTGACCTCCCGATGCACAGGCGGCAGATGTATTTCTGGCATCCATTCAACTAACAGTTACTGAGAGCCGTCTACGTGCCAGGGCACCTGGGGTTCCAGGGTTCCTCTTTATCTTGGTCTTGGAAGACCTTGTGGCTCTGCAACCACAGTGCAGTGTGAAAAGGGCTGTGATTCTGTACAGGATGCTATGGGACTCTGGGAAAAAAACCTTTGGTGTGGTCAGGGGTCTCAGTGTGGATTCCCCAAATCAGAGACTGAGACAGGGCTTGGGTTTCGGTAGTTTGGGAGGTTGTCTCAGGAAGTTGGAGTGGGGAAGCAGAACAGTGAGACTGGGAAGGAGGAGAAGCCAGTAAAGGGAGGGAGACAGCTGGATGCCCTGTGGACATCTCAGTTCCAGTGCCACTGGAATTTCTTTGAGGATCCACTGAAACCACCGCAGAATTGTCCTGCCAAAGGAGGGGAGGCTGGGACATTGTTCATTGACTCCCATTCCCTACTGGTTGAAAGTTGTCCCCAGGTCATTGGGTTGCTTCTAAAGAAGATTGAGATACTTTAGTTGTATCCATGCCCACATCTGAGGAAGCCCTGTCCTGAGGCAGAAAAGCTGACTCCATGTGTACCTGAGGCTGAAACTGCCAGACTATTTCAGGAAATGATGGCCATATCAAGTGTGCCAGGAATGTCAGCCACAGCTGAAATTTCTAGATGGACTGACTGAGAGGATGAGACTCAGCGCTGTTGAAGGAGATGAGGTTTCCCAACAGGTCATGAAGACCAGCAACCAGGAGACCCTCTTCCTCTCAGGCCCTTGCTCACTTAGTTTCTCACTTGAGTGATAAATTGCCAGTCCAACTTTAGAAAAGGCAGTGGGCATTTTCCTACCAAGTTTCCACTTGGCCTTCCCCCATTCCAACCTCCTGGTATCTAGTTGATATCCAGTAACCAGTTGCCATGGTCAGACTGTGGTTTGTTTAAAAGATGGCACCCCGAATTTGCTCTAATCACAATCATCTTTTACTGCATGAAGCCTGTGCACTGGGCCCTGTGCTTTACCCACACAAAGACCTCAGGGGTTATGGTGAGCACACAATGAATGACAGCTGGCTGGATGGGAGGGTGAAATGATGCACGATTCACCTGAGGAGATGGTATAATTTGGGGGAAAGGAAATAAGCTTGACCCCACAACATTAACACTGAACTGTCATACCCATGGGAGCATACCACCTACGAGAGTGACAGACTAAATGACTCCAGTGAGAAAAGGACTCTGGTGAAGTTCAGGTTTATGCTGCTCAGGAAATCGCTATATGCATTCTTGATCATTTCTTGTGCCTAGATGTCTAGGGAATGGGCATGTCCCTTAGATGAATAAATAATGAACTGAACTGGAAATCACTGCTTCTTTGTTGGCATCTGGGTCCTGCCCTTTCAGGGTAACTTTTCTCCCTAATTTAATTTTATAACTGACTAGTTGCAGGTCTGGTTTACTTAACTATAAAATGGCTTGAGTGAGAGGAGGGTTTGAATGGATCAGCACAAGTCATTAGTTGTGCAGGGGAACAAACCTCTTATGGCACACTTTTAGATAAATCTTCATTTTTCCCAATCTTTTGATTATCTTACATTTATCGGATATTTACCATGCATTAGACATTCCTCTAAATGTTTTATATGTGGATTATTTAATTCATCTTCACAACTCTATGAGATGAGAGCCACCACTGTTCCCCTTTATAGGCAGGGAACATGAGGCACAGAAAGGCTGAGAGACTTTCCCCCAAGGCCACACATCTGGTACCTGGTGGAGTTATGAATCTAACTTTGGCAGTCTGGCTCCAAAGGCTCTTGACTGTGGTAAACCATGGCCATTGATTCATCTCATGTAGGCCACTTTGGTCATCAACAGGCAGAACTCATGCTTCTCACTGTGTCTTGAGCCTGTCCACACTAAGCCTGGTTCCAGAACCTATGCCATTGGCATCACCTGAAAACTTTTTAGAAATGCAGAATCTCAGGACCTTCCCAGGCCTAATGAATCAGAATCTGCATTTAAACAAGTTACCCAGGGGTTCAGTATATGGGTTCAGTTGGAAGAGTCCTGGGGCTCTAAAAGATAGTCATCCTTTCTTTACTCCAAAGCAAGAGCTATGGTTCAAGAAGGAACATCACACCTCCTGGTTACTAGGCCTGCCGTCTTGCTAGTTGCCTGACCTTCCAACACTTCAGATCTTCTCTGAAGCCTGAAACACTTGTCTGACACTTGGAGCTCACCATCTTATCAGCATCCTTCAGTTATTGTGAAGATGAAGGGAAAGAATTGCATAAAGCCCTTACAGGAATGCCAGTGGCCATGAGAATTGGCCACTGCTCAAAAAAATATCATTATTTCTGGCTTAGAGCATGAGAAACTACCTCATACTCTTGTCCTCAGCTCCTGAACTCCAGAGACTGAGATCTAGCAGGAAATGGACAGATGAGCGCATCCAGGGTTTGAGGCATGTTTTAAGGCCCCATAAACTCTCAAAGGCTAGTGCTGTTGTTATGAAAAGTCTAGAATGTTTCTTTGTTGTTAGAGACATGAGAAACCTCTGTCCTGTTTGATGGTAGCCTGGATGGATTTGGCAGAAGCTGCCAAGAGTTTTGAAGAGTGGAGGGAAATGGCAGTCACAGCTCACATTTATAGCATACTGAGTACGTGCCCAGACGCCCTGTGCTAAAGCATTTTGCTTTCACTGTATCCACGGGAAACCCAGATGAGGCCAGTGCTGTTGTTTCTGTTTTACAGAGAAGAGAACTGAGGCTTCAAAACAAAACTTGCCCAAGAGTTTACAGCTAAGATATGCCAGAGCTACAGTTATAAAGCAGGTTTTGGTAAGTGATGACCCAACATGGCCCACACCAAGAATGGGCTTTATGTATTTAAGTGGTTAGAAAAAAATGTAAAGGAATGATCATATCTCATGACATAAAAAGAAGATGAAACGTACCTCAAATTTCTGTGTCCACGAATCAAGTTTTATTGGCACACTGTCATACTCTTCCGTTTATGTATTGCCTATGCTCCTTTCATGAGACAGCAGTAGAGCCGAGTAGTTGTGACAGAGACCATATGGCCCACAAAGTCTGCAAAGGTAACTATCTGACCGTATGGCCCACAAAGTCTGCAAAGGTAACTATCTGGCCTTTTACAGAAAACACTCACCGACCCCACTCGTAGACCTTAGTCACTGGAAGCCAGACTGGAACCATTCACCACTGTTTTGTGGTGCCTCCCAGTAAAGCCACTGAACATTTCATTTCTATGACTACTTCCAACTTCTCTAATTCCAAAGGAATTGTTCAATTATTAAAGAACTGTTTTAAGATGTGGAAGGCAGAATTCCAATATTGCATCTCAGTCGCTGGGAGTGTAGCCTGTGCCAAACATCATTCTTGCCTGCTCCACTCACAGATAACTAAGTGGTCATCCTCCCCAAAGCTGGGCTGGAATTGTTGGAGATGCTCCCTCACCACAGAGATCCAGGGACAGAAAGGCACAGCGAAAGCTGCTGGCTAGAAACCCATCTGCAGGTTTTTGTTCTGTTCCAAAATCAAGGGGAAGAAGAACGAGTTGAGAGGGGGAAATACCTTCAGCCTTCTTGCTGTCCTCAGCAAAGAGTATTGAAAGCATTGGGAATGGTTGAGGTTTCTTCCCCAGCATGCTCCTTGTGGGCAGCTTCTCCACTGCCACCTCGTCCTGTGACTTCCTGGGGGATGTCTGCTTTCCTGCACCTGCTCCTTGAGTGTCAGGGAGGATGAAGCAGCAACTGGAGAGGGGTCGTTCAGAAAACAGAGTGCTAATGCTGGCCATAAACAAGATTTGTGTACATCCATGTGGCCTGCCTGTGGGGGGCTACATGCCTGTCTGCATCTGGTTTGCGTAGTGTGAACACTGTAAGAGGGTGGGTTCCAGGACAGCTGGTTCATGATCTTACAGCACCCCAGCAACCACTAATGTCTGATGGGAATGTTGTCAAAGTGCTTTCTGTGCATCGTCATATCTCACTGGTTCCCAAATGCTGATCTGGGGACTGCGGGGGATGTATATGTTCCCAAAGAAGTATTTCCTTGGTTTGTAATGTAATGAGCACAATGGCTGTGTAGCATAAGGTTCATTTTATTTTTTTTATTTAGGAGGACTGCAGTTTCCCCCCACTGTGTTCTTCTTCCTTAGTTTTGGAGATGTAAAATGTTATTTATTTTTTGAAATGGCATTCTCTTTTATTTTTTGTGCATTCCTTTCCTTTATGAAGTGCTTGCTGAGAGCTCCTGACAATGTGCTGTCTGTTGAGAGTGTGGATCCTATTGCTAGATTACTACCATTTGAATCTTGTCTCTGCCATGAGATCTGAGCCCCTGGGTGGCTTACTTAACCTGTCTGTGGCAACTCGGTTTCCTCATTTGTTAAGTAGGGATAATCATAGCTATCTCATAGGGTTGTTGGAGAGATTATATTAATATATGTAAAACATTTAGAAATAGACCCCTGGACCAGAGCAAACACTACATTATTATTATCTGTTAGTCTTTTTCTATTTCATGTTAAAACTTAGCAAAAGAAGAAATTACTAAGACTATGCTGGTGCTTTCAAGATCTCGGGGAGGAGTTATTCAAATCTAAGGAATCTAGAACGGGAGCCACTACTTTACTTTTCATCCTCACAACGGCCCCATTTAACAGATGAAGGAGCTAACGTTCAGAGTGGTTTGTGTGCCTTTAGAAAATGTCTGCCGGCCTTGAGAAAGAGGGTGACTGTGGAGGGTGGTGCAGGACCCACTGGTCTCCTTTGCAGGAGCAGGCTTTTAATATGCAGATGTTGGGGCTTTTCTTAAAATTGTGTTCAGCTTCATTTAAAATGAATAAGTTCCTCAACCTGTGTCCCTTCACACTTGCCTACATGTACTTAATGTGCTCAATTATCACATACCTTCTTCTATTCCCTCTCACTAGTTCTCTATAAATGTGCCGGGAATAACTTCCTGAGGCGTTAGAGTCCTGCACACATTAGGAGTTCCTTAAAGAGAACTGGTAGGCTCCATTAGGCAGGCAGAGGTTAAAAACAAGTTTATACCTTCAGCCGTGAGTACCTTAAACACTTGTAACTTCAGCTAACCCAGGGAGATACTCAGCTGACTGGTGTACTAGATCTTTGATTTGCTTAGCAAGGGTTTTGTTCATTTTACTTATTTGGAAACAAGTGTCTTTCAAAAGGGGTTATCTTGATGGACTCCCTTCTCCTCACTCTTGTTTTCCTCTCAATATTAAGAGTTAGGGTTGGGGCAGTTAAAATTGTCAGGAATCCCAAGAAACAGCAGGCCTGATTTCAGAGGTTTTGTTAACAAAGGACAGACAGGCGTTAAATGTGCAGCAGACAGTGAACCTCTTCCCTCTCCTCATGGGAACACTTTCCCTGCCCCCAAGAAGAAAAGGATTTCTGCCCAGCTTTTCACCTATTTTCCAGCCCTTCCATGACTCCTTTTTCCTCCCCACCTGCATGCCCCCTGGAAAGGGAATCATTGCTAACCTGATTAGCACATAATCACAAGAGGCTTGGGCCCCATATTGTGGGTGGGCCAGGCCCTTATGTGTTACATAGCCCCTGCCGGTGTCCTGAAGCTCCCTTGCTCTCCGAGTCACTGGGTCAGAGGTCAGGGGGTCAGGGAAAGACCCACCACATCCACTGTCCATTCAAACTCCTCTCTATCTTTGACTAGGTCTGTTCTGCCTGGCCATCTGGGCTTTAAGAAAGGGAGAGTAAGTCTCTTGGTGCAGATAATTTCCCAGTCCAATGGACTAAAGAAGCCTTTCAATGGGGGATAGTTTGGGGGGTATCACGTAGAAAAGCCTAGTGATTAAGAGCCATGACTGTTGAGCAAATCACATTTGAGTTCAAGCTCACTCCTAACACTGTGTGATCCCAAGCAAGTTACTTAACTTCCCTGAGCTTCAGTTCTTGACTTGTAAAATACAGAAAATAGTAATACCTTTCATATGTGGTTTTGTGTAGATTAAATGAGATTGTCTCTACCAAGCTCACAGCTCAACACACGCACTTAATAAATGTTAGCTGTTATTGCCTTGACATCGCACTTTGGATGTAGACTTTAGAAGCATCTCCAAAACAAAGCTTATTTGTAAGTGGCTTAGTGTAGGAACTCAGCATTACATATCTAAACTCACTTTGTGGAATAGTTACTAGACTCATCCATCCTTAGGGAAGCCTTTCCCTTTCACTTTATGGTGGCTGGCCCATAAACTGGTGTGCTCATGGAATAGGTTCTGTGATGACCTTGGTATCAGTTAGCTTTTGCTGTATAACAAACCAATCTAAAACTTAGTAGCTTAAAACAATAATCATTTATTAGGCCACAATCCTATCAGTTGGCAATTTGGGCTGGGCTCAGCTAGCCAGTTCTTCTGTTGGGCTTGATGGCCTCACTCATGTTTCTGCAGGCAGCTGGCAGGTTGCTAGCAGCTGGTTGATCTAAGTGGCATCATTCACTTGTACAGTGTGGTTGATTCTGGCAATTGGCTGGGGTGATGGCAGCAAATGAACTACGTCTCCACTAGGCTGGCCCAGGTTGATTCTCATGCTGACAGTCTCAGCTTTTTAAGAACAGCAAGAAAGGATAAGCCCCCGTGTGGGGTTGGAGCCTCCATTTGTGTCATACTTACTAATGTCCCATCGACCAAAGCAAGTCACATGGCCAAGGTAAATGTGGGAGAGGACCGTGTAGGCTCATGGATACATGCAGCCATTATTGCAAAAATATACCCCAATTTCTTACCTTTCATGAGCTCGAATGGAAATACTTTGCAGTTAGGCATTCAAGTGGTACAAGATTTCTTTTTTTAATCCTTTGTCAGATATGGTATTTTAATGTGTCTGGCATCTGGTTGCACTCCTTGGATTTTATTGCTGACATGTTTTTCTTTTCTTTAATCTTTTATTCCCTTTATTTGGGAAATTATAGTTTGCTGCAGGACATAGTTCTTTTTATAGGAGAAACAGCTGTGATGTCATAACCGAGCACATTTCCTTAGGGTTATGCATTTATCCCCATGCATTTGGAGAAATGATCCACAATCCATTTGTTCATTTCTATTTTGGTGTCTGACTTCACATTCACAATCAGAGCAAATACAAGAGCCAAAAATATATTAGGTGATAAATTAATCTTTAAAGAATGTTATTTACTATTTTCTTTTGATTTCTAGTTATTGAGCTCTAATAGCTGAAGGAATATTAAAAAATAATTAATTTTCTTTCTTTTATAAAGGTCTGTTGGAAGTTTCACAAAACCAATTGAGAAAGAGAATAATATGAGTTTTTGATGTCAGAAACTATTCAATTTTTTTCATTAGAGGAGTGTTTAAGCAGGAAAATTTTTTTTAAGAAAACCAAATACAATAATATGACTAGTAACTGAAAATGGAAATAAATAGATTACTTAGAGTCCAAACAAAACATTTTCAATGAAGAATTTCTCAGTGGAACATTTAGATTCTTATTGAATCTGTACACAATTATATCTTACTCCCTAAACAAAACAGATTTTCAGTGATAAATGTTTTTGGACAGCAGCAAGATTCAATTCAGTTCATTGCAAGTAGCAGATTTATTTGTGAAATTAGAAGAAAATAGGTGTCAACTGGGGGGAGACCTATCTATCTTTAGCTGCTCTGTTGGTGTTTCACCCAGAAATACCTCAGAGATAGAGGTGCCTCTTGCAAGGATGAGAAAAATTGCAGCTGGAGCAGAAATTAATTTGTATTTATAGTCCAAACACCTACATGAATCCTTAATCTGCTTTTTTATGATTTTAGGGGAATTTATAGAATCGTTTAGATTGGAAGAAATCTCCAGTGGGTCATCAAGTTTCCTCTCCTTATAATGGCAGCACTGATTTTATTATCCTTAAAGCAGCCCTGATAGATGGGTGTCAAGTCTGGCTCATGTTTCATGCATTTAAAAATGTATATTCCCTAGCCTGAGCATATTTAATGTGTAGGAGACAGACTGAGAGCTGCCTATATGCCCAGGAGACCTTTTCTGAGTTCCTGACACACAGCCTCCTCTGGAACAGATGCCAAATATGTAGCATATTAAGCATCATATTGATGCCATCAAACTAAGTTTGCTTTTGCCTTCTGACAATTGGAAATATTTTTCCCAGTGTGTATAGGGACCGAGTGTGCTATCTGTTCTGAGATGATAATAGAAGATCATTATCTCTTAAATCCTTTTGTCCTGAATATGTCCGAGGATCTACCATCCCCACCTGGTAGAGAGCCTGGTTGGAAGACCAATTATGAACCAAAAGTTATTTTGGGGTATCTCTAGTGTGTGCAGAAGTTTCTGAGACATAAAGGAATATAAGACATGGTCCTTACCTTCAATAAATTTATTTTCTGTTTCAGAAGGTTTCTGAGGTATATCTGGGGAAAAATGAGACTGGTCTCTATGAGTAGTGTATAAAAAAATCCAGACTATCACTTTGCGGTTCCACTTAGTGAACAATACCCAATTATGCATCATTACATTATACTGGCCACTGACAATAGTGAGTGTCCAATTATGCAGAAGAGACACTGTCTAGGAGAGAATATAATATGGTGTTTGTTGTTTAAAACAGCTGTAAGTGCCAAAGGGGTAAGAGTAGGGGAGATGAATAAGAACTGGCTTCCTCGCTGACAAAGAAGATGTGATTGGGCTGGACTTTGATGTGTTAAAATTACTTATCCAGCCATTTCCTAAAAGCATGTGTTGAAGAATGGTGTGGCAGTTGAGAGCTGAGATCTAGTTTTGAGTCCTGGTTTTCCCAATGTCCAACTTTGTGACTTTGAGCAAGCAACTCACCCTCTCAGAGCCCAACTGTAGAATTGTAGAATGGTCAGAGTAATAGTACCTGGCTCATAGGGCTGTTGTGAGGACTCAGTGAGATACCTCATTTAAACCGTCTAGGACAGAGCTAGTCACGCAGGGTCGTAAGAGGTAACTGCATGTGACGTTGATGGTATTGATATAGAAAAGGCTTGTGGAAGCACATGGATGGGGTAATGGAAAGTTTTCTTGAAGGGGGCATATTTGGAAACAAGTGAAAAGGGCATTTTAGGCTGAGAGAAAATGAAGAGTCAAAAGTTCTGAGATGGGGTGAGTATGTTTGGGTGCGGAGACGGAGCTGGCCAGCAGGGACACACAGCTGGCTATTTGGTATTGGAGAATACCTTTGAATATGTTAAGTGGGGACCAATTACATGGTCTTAGAGACCAAACTTAGGCATTTAACTTGCTCCAGTAGACGGTATAGACTAATTGTGATAATGACCACAACTCCCATGGTAGAGGTCACAAGTTTTGAATGCCTATTGTGTCATTATGTGTCCAATCCTGTGATAGGTCTTTTATGTTATATATTATTTTTAATTCTCATAGTAATTTTTTCCTGTTTATGTATTAGGCCTGTTTTACAAATGAGGAAACTGAGGCTCAGAATAATTAAGTAATATGGTCAAAGTCACAGAGCTAATCAGTGGCAGAACTGGGTCTCAGACCCATGCAGTCTCTGGTTAGAGGTGAATCTGTATACTAACCTGGCTTGGTTAGCCTTCCAAGCCTATGTTCTGCAGGATATTAACTATCAGAGGAGTGGCACAGTAAATGTGACCAGGAGGAAAAAATGAAACAGACAAGCGGTCAGGGTCTGGGCTAAAGGAGCAGCCAAGAGACAGTTACTATTTGGGCCCAAGTTCCTGAGGATACTGGTAAGAGACAGGCACTGGGGATGAGGAGAAAGGAGTAAATCCATGAGATCTTTAAAGAGACCAACTTAAAGGATTTGAGAATTGAATGTCTGTGAAGGTCAAGGGAGAAGAGTCAGAAGTGTTTTTGCAGTTTTCATCCTGGTCAGTGATAACTCCCAGGGTGCTGCAGCTGACCCACTGCCTTGGGGCCCAGTAACTACACCATACCCTTCCTCTCGCTCCTGTTCCCCACCCCTGCAAGGTTGCCCAGGCTGAAACTTGGAACAGGAAGCTCTTTAAACCTGGAACATAAGATGAAAATAAAACAAAAATAGGGAAGAAAACCCATGTCACATAAAGGTTGCAAATAGTTACTATCATAGAAAAACTAAAGACTTCAGTAATCTTTTAACACCATTTCACTCATCAAGGTGAGTGTACCTCTGGTAGGGATTAGACATTAAGGCGAAAGAACTCTTTCCCCCATTATGTATTCCACTTGGTTACTGCTGCCATATTGGAAAACTGTTGATCTTTGCATGCTTATTTGTAACCAACCCATCCCACTACATAGCTTCTTAGTTAATTTTCTAGGGTTTCTCGTTATATAATCATGCCTTCTCTAGTAAATGATGGTTTTCCTCTTCCTTTCCAATAAGTATTCTATTTGTTTTTATTTTCTGACTCATCACTTTGTTTATAATATTAGTTATTTTAAGAAATTAGTTGCAATAGCAAAAATGATGTTGGGTTGTTGGGCACCTGAAGGAAGGGTGGATTGGAAATCAGAGAGGCTCAGATATAGTGAAAGTCCTGGAAGCTACTTCAGTAGAACCATAATTTGAAGATGCCCAAGCATATGGAAATGAAAAAAAAAGCTGAAATAGTCACAAGAGAAAAAAGACTTGCCATGTTATGGTGGGCGGAGCACAAGAGATGACTTTCAGACCTCAACTCCAAAGTCTGTGTTCTAGTTAGTAGTCACCAGGAACTTTTACTCTGTTGTTAATAGAGTTTGAAGTTTATTGTGATCAATTCGTCTGAAAAGAGGTGAGAAAATGGAAATTAATTAGAATTTTCAGTTTATAAACAGCTCCAGGAATGTAGATTTAAAAGAAATTAGCAGGTATTTTAATTTTGTTCAACATTGCCATGATCTGACTCTTAATCTAGCCCAAGGCAAAACATCACATAATAAATACAATTCAAAAATGTTTTTTCCAGTTGACAAAGCAATTTTACATATATCATCTCATTTGGTATTCAATGTCTCTGAGATGGATGATGATGGAAGTATCCAACATTTGTCTTGCAAGTTACGTTTTGCAAAGTGCTCCCGCCTACATCACTTCGTTTAATGCTTACACTCTTTGGTTTTTAACATACACTAAAAAAGTTTGTCTAATTGTAGTTCTCCATGCACAGATTTTCTTTTATTTTCTTTAAAAATGTTTATTTATTTGTTTTGAGGGGGGCAGGGGCAGAGAGAGAGGGAGAGAGAATCCCAAGCAAGCTCCTCACTGTTAGCGCAGAGCCCAACGTGGAGCTTGAACTCACGAACTGTAAGATCATGACTTGAGCCAAAATTAAGAGTTGGATGCTCAACCTGCTGAACCACCCAGGCACTCTTTCTTTTCTGTTTTGGAAAACAAAATTCCCCAGAGAATATCCATCCTTGTTTTGTCCATGCACTGAAACCCTCTTCATTTTTTAAAATCCTGTTCAGGTAGGACATTATTTTTTTTTTCCCTCTCCTCACAAGAGACAGTTAAGAGACAGAGATGGAGTGGAGAGAAGCTGAGTGAAGCAGCTCAGGAAGGGAGCACCCAGCCCTGTGGCCCGTGTGGTGGGGGTGTATGTAGAGATGGCTGATAGGAAGTCCCCTTGGCAGCTCTGAGGGTTATGAGAACTTTGAAGTGATCTTATCGTATTTGGCTTTTCCTCAAAGTGAAGAGAGTGGCGAATGTGGGTGTGTGAGGGTGTGTAGTGTGCTGTTTAGAGGGTGACATTTCAGAAGCAAATACTCCTACACACATTTAGAGGCTCCCCATTCTGCGGTGCCTGTCCATTCCCCTGATTTTATAAGGAAGTAAAAAGAAGCTCATTTGGCTGTTTGCAGGATCTTTTAGTGAAATGTGTCCAATTTTGCAGTGGAACTCAGAGGGCAGTCTCACAGAGGCCAAGGAAAGAGAATTTCAGGGAGGGAGTAGGTTATCACTGTTAGCATCTGCCAGGAGAAGTGGAACTCGGGGAGGGATGTGGCCACAAGGAAGTCACTCACAAGTGCCCTTTGAGAGTCCAGTTCTGGAAGGTTATTGGGCATGGAAACCTGACTGCCACGGGCTCAGAAGGGAAGAGGTGGTGAGAGAATGGAGGCAGTAGACTTAGGTCATATGTATAAGTCTTATGGCTCCGAAAGACTGGAGGAAAACGATTAAACATACACATAATATAAATATGTTTTTGTTATAAAAAATTCAAAGTATTTAGAAACATGGAATAAACTAGGCAAGACCTCTGTTCCTTTTAGTTGCAGCCCCACTCCCCGAGTGTAATGGGGTGAGAGGTGCTCTTCCAATCCTTAGTAAACATTTTAGAGATAGGATGAAATTCATGTTGGTGTCAGGCATAAGCACAAAGAGGATGCACAGAAGGAGAGGATGAGATTCAAGGTAGGCATGTGTGTTTGCATGTGTGCAGAGTTACAGAGTGTGTGGATTTATATGCATGGGTATATGTCTACATATGTTTATTCACATGCACATACCAGGAGAGAAGATGAAGGCCACCAGCTCTTCATTTGATATGGACAGGAAGGAAGAAGATTTATGTAGCACTGGTGTCTTGTGATGAAGACTGGGGTCTCTTGAGATGCCTTCTGTCTGTTCAGATCAGGTCATCTGCTGAGTGTGAGTGTGACCATGGTGAAACTATGGTCCAGAGAAGAGAGGTCTGAAGAAGCTGAGCCAGTGATATCTGGGTCTCCACAAGAAATTAAAATGAGAATTTCTTAAAAAATTTTTTTAAAAAATGTTTATTTACTTTTTGAGAGACAGAGAGAGAGAGAGAGGAGTGTGCAAGCTGGGGAGGGGCAGAGAGAGAGGGAGACATGGAATCCGAAGCAGGATCCAGGATCTGACCTGTCAGCACAGAGTCCAATGTGGGACTTGAACTCACAAACCGTGAGATCATGACCTGAGCTGAAGTCGGAGGCTTAACTGACTGAGCCACCCAGGCACTCCCTAAAATGAGAATTTCTGAGAGGAGGGAAGGAACGAGTCAATGTGTCTAACTTGAACTTGTAATGTCCCTGCTCCATACTTCTGCATTGCCCTCCAGCAGCATTTGGTGTCCTGGAAGCTGAGAAATGGACAGCAGGAGAAAGGTAGCACTGGGATCGTGAGTCACAGGTGAATAGGAGGTTGGGGAAGAGGGTTGAAAGTGTTGTGGAGGGCATTCAGGAGTACTTGACTCTGGGGTAAGGTGGGGGAAGCAGAACCATAAAGCCAGGAGGAGGCTAATGGGCTAAGCAGAGCGGAAGGGTTGAGTGATTGCAGGTCCCTGCAAGGGCAGAGAGAAGGAGGGGGAGAAATGGCAGGTTAGGAGCCAGCACTCAGAGAGGGGGGACATAGACTTAGAGCATTTTATTTTATTTTATTTTATTTTATTTTTTAGTGTTTATTTTTGAGAATGAGAGAGAGAGAGACAGAGTGCAAGCAGGGGAGGGACAGAGAGAGAGGGAAAGACAGAACCTGAAACAGGCACCAAGCTCTGAGCTGTCAGCACAGAGCCCCACGTGGGGCTTGAACTCCTGGAATGCGAGATCATGTCCTGAGCCAAAGTCAGAGGCTTGACTGACTGAGCCACCCAGGTGCCCCAAACTTAGAGCATTTTAAAGCTAGCTCTTGAATTAGTGACATTCATATTAAACTGGTCATGGAATTTCAGGTAGACTATTTCAACCAGATAAAAGCCAAAAAAAAAAAAAAAAAAAAAAAAAAGAGTCAGTGCCTATTGTAATATATCTGTCTCTATTTCTAAGACTTATAAAAAATTTCCTTGTTATTTATGGTCCCTTTGTAGGTGTCACTTCTGAAAATCAATATGTCTCCAAATGGCACCTATTTAGAGAAGACTTAATTCCTCTTTAATATAGACTATTACTGATGCTCTCTGACTTGTGAAATCCTTCCATTCAGTAATTTACTAAATTACTCTCCAGTAAAACACGACTCAAGGTACATTTTTGTACCTCCCCTCACTTTTGCTCTGTAAAATCTGATCTTTTAATCAATTGAGTTCCCCATGTTGAACTCCAATGCTATGAGTAGACTTATAACTCCTGGCTTTGGCTGGTTTGGACAGGACACCAAATGCAAACATCATTTTTTTTCCCCCACCACATTTTCCTCTTCTGTCTACTAGAGAGGGTTCTGGCTTTGTGCTTTCTTACTGGCAACCCCTCCTCCCCACTCAGGGGAAGGGGTCTTCCCTTCTCAGAACAGTTCTCCTCGCTTTTGAGATACATGGTCATGGTGACAATGAAGGAAGGAATAGATGGGCAGCACATGAAAGAAGTTTTTCTAGGAATTTTGGAGTTGAGGATGTAAAAGTAGCTGTAGGTTATGAGGGAAGGGGGTTTTAGGTATTGATGTGGATAATACGCCTCCTTCCCAGTCACTGATACCAACGAAGTACTGAAGTTAGTCTGAAATTACTTTTTGGTAGCTTTGTTTGACCATGATACTCCTCTGTGCCTGGGCCACATCTGGATCCTACTGTCAATAGGTCTACACTAGAATCATCACTGTCCAGTCAAGAGTAGACTGCACTAAAAAGAAAGCAAGCCCAGGACTATGAATAACATGAGCTAATTCAGTGGTGTTCCACGGGGGAACAGAAACTTCAGGAGACTGACAACAAAATGTCATTCCTTTCTGGTTGTTGTATTTCATGTTACCTTCTCACCTTATGGTCTACTTCTGGAAGTGAATCTATTTTGTATTACAGAACTTAATACAAAATTTTCCACTTCCCTCAAGTTTTATTAAGTGCCTTATGGAACAATTTGTGTAAGGTCTAATTTTCCAAGTTGTCGGCTGTGCAACGTAATGACCTCATACTTTCTCATCTAGTTTCATACCATTATTTATTTAAAGAGGTGGTTGGTTTGCATTCAGATTAGGCAAATGTGAAAACTGGACATGTGTTTTTTCTTCGACAATTTTAGATCTAAAGCAACACTGTTGTTCTATTTTAGTGCCATCCAATAAAAAAATAAATAAAAAGCTGTATCTGTAATTGTAAATTTTCTAGCTGTCACAATAACAAGGTGAAAAGAATTAAGTGAAATTAACTTTATTTTTTTTTAAATTTTTTTAACGTTTATTAATTTTTGAGACAGAGAGAGACAGAGCATGAACCGGGGAGGGTCAGAGAGAGAGGGAGACTCAGAATCCGAAACAGGCCCCAGGCTCTGAGCAGTCAGCACAGAGCCCGACACGGGGCTTGAACTCACGGACCGCGAGATCGTGACCTGAGCCAAAGGCGGACGCTTAACCGACTGAACCACCCAGGCGCTCCAAGTGAAATTAACTTTAATAATATACATTGTTTAGGGGCGCCTGGGTGGCTCAGTCGGTTAAGCTGCCGACTTCAGCTCAGGTCACGATCTCGCGGTCCGTGAGTTCGAGCCCCGCGTCGGGCTCTGTGCTGACTGCTCGGAGCCTGGAGCCTGCTTCCGATTCTGTGTCTCCCTCTCTCTCTGCCCCTCCCCTGTTCATGCTCTGTCTCTCTCTGTCTCAAAAATAAATAAAACGTTAAAAAAAAATTAAAAAAAAATAATATACATTTTTTAACCCAATTTATCCAAAATAATTGTCATTTTCACATAAGATGAACTTTAAGTTAGTAAGATGATATTTCAGATTCTTTTTTTGTACTAAGTCTGTAATATCTGGTATGTATTTTACACTTCGAACACATGTCAGTTCAGACTATCTGCATTTCAAGGGCTTACTAGGCACATATGGCAATGGCTACCATACTGACTGGCACAGATCTACTCTTTGGCCATGATTACTTGAATATCAGCTTGGCTACTAAATTCTCTCTGATTTGCTGAGTATGTTTATGTAATCTGAATTATGGCACTCATGGAAGTGACAGAAGTATTTAGTCATTAAGAATCATTCATTCGTTCCTCTTTTCATTCATTTACTCATGCACTCATTCCTTTTCATTCACTCATTCATTCATTAGCTTAGAGTTCTACTTAATACCATCTGCTAAGTTTTAAGACATATTGCAAATGTTATAGAAATAAAAGTGAATTTCTGTATATTCTTGAAAGGTGGAGGAAGCCCTCCCTTTTTCATTTCGGGAAAGATTATAATGCAGAAAAGTAAAGTCTAATAGGACAAATACACCTGATATTCATCCAAATGGTGAATACTAATGTGTTGTCACATTTGTTTTGGAAGAAAAAAATTACTAGAGTACCCCTTTCGGTTTGGGTGGACACGTTCAAAGTCCTCTTTCTTTCCTGCCTTTCCTAGAGGCAACAATAACTATCTTGAATTTGGTGTGTATTCCTTCTTATCCTTTTACTGCAAATTGTTGCATGTACAGACAACATAGAGATTACTTGGTGTACTTTACATTTACACACATGGTATTATAGTACATGTATTATTATTTATTTTGTTCTTTTCTCCCCACACTTGATATATATACATATATATGCATATATGTATATATATGTATACATATAATGTTTATCTATTTATTTTGAGAGAGAGAGAGAGAGAGAGAGCACGTGCATGAGTGGGGGGAGGGATAGAGAGAAAGAATACCAAGCAGGCTCTCTGCTGTCAGTGCAGAGCCTGATTTGGGGCTCAATCCCATGAACCGCAAGATCATGACCTGCTGAAATCAAGAGCCGGACGCTTAACTAACTAAGCCACTCAGGTGCCCGTCAACATTATATTTTTGAGACTATCCATGATGATACACAGAGATGCTGTGGATAATTCTATTGTATATTTCTACTGTATTTATCTATAATTTAAGTGATAGACATTTAGGTATTTCCCCCCCCACACTTCCACTATTGTAGAAGTATTTCAGTGGGCATTCCTGTACAAGTTTCCTTGTATACATATGTGAGCATGTTTCTAGGTTAGTTACCTAGAGGAAGGGTGAAGATTTTCTAGGTATAATATCAAAGGCAGAAATCACAAAGGAAGAGAGTAATAGCTTTGTCTGCATAAAATGTTGAGAGCATCAGTGTGCCTGGTTAGCTCAGTCAGTTAAGTGTCTGACTCTTGATCTGGGCTCAGGTCATGTTCTCATGGTTTGTGAATTTGAGGCCCAGGTCATGCTCTGCACTGACAACATGGGGTCTGCTTGAAATTCCCTCTCCCTCTCTTTCTGCCCCTACCCCACTCTCTCTCTCTCTTCCTCTCTCTCTCTCTCTCAGAAAAAGTTGAAAGTATCATCAGTATAGTAGGAAGTACTTTAAAAATGGAAAGGCAAAAAAAAGTACTTGCAACAAATATGACAGAGAAAGGGTTAATTTCCTTAATATATGAAAAATTTTGTAAACCAACTTAAAAAAGATGATCACCCCTGTGAATAAACTGGTAGAGGCCATAAGTAAACAACTCACAAAGGAAAAATATGAACGGCTTATAAACATAAACAAATGTGATTCACGTTATTAGTAACCAAAGGAATGAAAACTAAAAGAATAATTATCCCTTTTTTTGGCCTATTGAATTGGCAAAGATGAAAACCAATGATGATACCCATCTGGTGAGAACATGGGGGCAGTAGGCACTTTTATATACTGTGGGTAGAGTTTGCATTGATGTCAACTTTTTAGAAGAGAGTTTGGTAGCAAATATTAAAGGCCTCCTAATGTGCAAACTTTGACTTGAGAATTCTACATTAGGAATTAATCCAGAAAAAACTCAGTTGTGCATAACTCTGCCATATTGAAGGTGCTTATTGTAGTGTTATTTATGCTATGTATTAAAGGTTTTTTTTTTTAAATAATTTATTGTCAAGGTAGTTAACATACAGTGTGCACAGTGTGCTTGTGGTTTTGGGGGTAGATTCCCATGCTTCATTGCTTACATACAACACCCAATGCTCATCCCAACAAGTGCCTCCTCAGTGCCCATCACCCATTTTCCCCTCTCCCCTATCACTCCCCGCCCCACCAACCTTCAATTTGTTCTCTGTATTTAAGAGTCTCTTACGGTGTGCCTCCCTCTCTGTTTGAAACTATTTTTTCCCCTTCCCTTCCCCCGTAGTCTTCTGTTAAGTTTCTCAAGTTCCACATATGAATGAAAATGTATGATATTTGTCTTTCTCTGACTGACTTATTTCACTTAGCATAATACTCTCCAGTTTCATCCATGTTGTTGCAAATGGCAGGATTTCATCCTTTCTCATTGCCAAGTAGTATTCCATTTTATATACAAACCACATATTCTTTATCCATTCATCAGTCCATGGACATTTGGGCTCTTTCCATAATTTGACAATTGTTCAAAGTGCTGCTGTAAACATAGGGGAACATGTGCCCCTATGAATCAGCACTCCTGTGTCCTTTGCATAAATTCCTAGTAGTGCTATTGCTGGGTTGTAGGGTAATTCTATTTTTAATTTTTTGAGGAACCTCCACTCTGTTTTCCAGAGTGGCTGTACTAGTTTGCATTCCCACCAACAGTGCAAGAGGATTCCTGTTTCTCCACATCCTCACCAACATCTGTTGTTTCCTGAGTTGTTCATTTTAGCCACTCTGACTGGTGTGAGGTGGTATCTCAATGTGGTTTTGACTTGTATTTCCTTAATGATGAGTGATGTTGAGCATATTTTCATGTGCCTGTGGCCATTTGGATGTCTTCTTTAGAAAAGTATCTTCTCATAACTTCTGCCCATTTCTTCACTGGATTATTTGTTTTTTGGGTGTTGAGTTTGGTGAGTTCTTTATAGATTTTGGATACTAACCCTTTATCTGATATGTCATTTGCAAATATCTTCTCCCATTCCATAAGTTGCCTTTTAGTTTTGTTGATTGTTTCTTTTGTAGTGCAGAGGCTTTTTATCTTGATGAGGTCCCAATGGTTCATTTTTGCTGTTATTTCCCTTGCCTTTGGAGATGTGTTGAGTAAGAAGTTGCTGCGGCTGAGGTCAAAGAGGTTGTTGTCTGTTTTCTCCTCTAGGGTTTTGATTGTTTCCTGTCTCACATTTAGGTCTTTCATCCAATTTGAGTTTATTTTTGTGTATGGTGTAAGAACGTGATCCAGTTTCATTCTTCTGCACGTTGCTGTCCAGTTCTTCCAGTACCATTTGTTAAAGAGACTGTCTTTTTTCCATTGGATACTCTTTCCTGCTTTGTCAAAGATTAGTTGGCCATACATTTGTGGGTCCAATTCTGGGTTCTCTATTCTATTCCATTCGTCTATGTGTCTGTTTTTGTGCCTGTACCATACTATCTTGATGATTACAGCTTTGCAGTAGAAGCTAAAGTCTGGGATTATGATGACTCCCACTTTGGTTTTCTTTTTCAACATTACTTTGGCTATTTGGGGTCTTTTGTGGCTCCATACAAATTTTAGGGTTGTTTGTTCTAGCTTTGAGAAGAATGCGGTGCAATTTTGATTTGAATTGCATCTAATGCATAGACTTATTTGGGTAGTATTGACATTTTAACATTATTTGTTCTTTCCATCCATGAGCATGGAATGGTTTTCCATTTCTTTATGTCTTCTTAAATTTCTTTCATAAGTTTTCTATAGTTTTCAGCACACAGATCTTTTACATCTTTGGTTAGGTTTATTCCTAGGTATTTTATGGTTCTTGGTACAATTGTAAATGGGATCAATTTCTTGACTTCTCTTTCTGTTGCTTCATTATTGGTGTATAGAAATGCAACCGATGTCTCTACATTGATTTTGTATCCTGCGACTTTGCTGAATTCATGTATCAGTTCTAGCAGCTTTTTGGTGGAGTCTTATGGGTTTTCTACATGATACATGTAGAGTATCATGTCATCTGTGAATAATGAAAGTTTGACTTCTTCTTTGCCAATTTGTATGGCTTTTATTTCATTTTGTTTTCTGATTGCTGATGCTAGGACTTCCAACACTATGTAAACAACTGTGGTGAGAGTGGACATCCCTGTAGTGTTTCTGATCTCAGGGGAAAAGCTCTCAGTTTTCCCCCATTGAGGATGATATTAGCTGTGGGCTTTTCATATATGGCTTTTATGATGTTAAGGTATGTTCCTTCTATCCTGACTTTCTTGAGGGTTTTTATTAAGAAGGATGCTGTACTTTGTCAAATACTTTTTCTACATCTATTGACAGGATCATATGGTTCTTATCCTTTCTTCTATTAATGTGATGTATCACACTGATTGATTTGTGAATATTGAACCAGCCTTGCAGCCCAGGAATGAATCCCAGTTGATCATGGTGAATAATTCTTTTAATATATTGTTGAATTTGATTTGCTAGTATCTTGTTGAGAATTTTTACATCCATATTCATCAGGGATATTGGCTTGTAATTCTCCTTTTTAGTGGGATCTCTGTTTTGGGAATCAAGGTAATGCTGGCTTCATAGTATGAGTCTGGAAGCTTTCCTTCCATTTCTATTTTTTGGAACAGCTTGAAGGATAGGTATTAACTCTGCTTTAAATGTCTGGTAGAATTCTCCTAGGAAGCCATCTGGCCCAGGACTCTTTTTTATTGGGAGGTTTTTTGATAACTGATTCAATTTCTTCACTGATTATGGGTCTTTTCAAATATTCTATTTCTTCCCGTTTGAGTTTTGGTAGTGTGTGGGTGTCTAGGAATTTGTCCATTTCTTCCAGGTTGTCCAGTTTGTTGGAATATAATTTTTCATAGCATTCTCTAATAATTGTATTTCTGTGGTGTTGGTTTTGATATGTCCTCTTTCATTCATGATTTTATGCATTTGGGCCCTCTTTCTTCTTTTTGAGAAGTCTGGCTAGGGGTTTATCAATTTTGTTTATTTTTTCAAAAAACCAGCTCTTAGATTAATTGATCTGTTGTACTGGGTTTTTTTTTTATTCTATATTGTTTATTTCTGTGATAATCTTTATTATTTCTTTTCTTCTGCTGGCTTTGGGGTTTCTTTGCTGTTCTGTGTCTAGTTCCTTTGGGTGTGTGGTTAGGTTTTGTATTTGGGATTTTTCTTGTTTCTTGAGATAGGCCTGGATTGCAATGTATATTCCTTTTAGGACTGCCTTTGCTGCATCCCAAAGGGTTTGGACTGTCATGTTTTCATTTTCATTTGCTTCCATATCTTCTAAAATTTCTTCTTTAATTGCTTGATTGACCCATTCATTCTTTAGTAGGATGTTCTTTAACCTGCATGCATTTGGAGGCTTTCCAAATTTTTTCTTGTGATTGATTTCAAGTTTCATAGTACTGTGATATAAAAATATGTATGGTATAATATCAATTCTTTTATATTTATTGAGGGATGTTTTGCGACCCAGTATGTGATCTATCTTGGAGAATATTCCATGTACACTCAAGAAGAATGTGCATTTTGCTGCTTTTGGATTAAAAGTCCTGAATATACCTGTCAAGTCCATCTGGTCCAGTGTATCATTCAAGGTCATTGATTCTTTATTGGTTTTCTGCCTATATGATCTGTTCATTGTTGTAAGTGGAGTTTTAAAGTCCCCTGCAATTACCCTATTCTTATCAATAAGATTTCTTATGTTTGTGATTAATTTATTTGTATATTTGGGTACTTTCAAGTTGGGGGCATAAACATTTACAATTTTTAGCTCTTCTTGATGGATAGACCCTGTAATTATGATATAATGCCCATCTGCATCTCTTGTTATGGCCTTTAGTAAAATCTAGTTTGTCTGATATAAGTATGGCTACTCTAGCTTTCTTTTGGCTTCCAGTAGCATGATGGATGGTTCTCCATCCCCTCACTTTCAATCTGAAGATGTCCTCAGGTCTAAAATGGGTCTCTTGTAGACAGCATCTAGATGGGTTTTTTTTAATCCATTCTGATACCCTATGTCTTTTTATTGGAGCATTTAGTCCATTTACATTCAGAGTTATTATTGAACGATATGGATTTAGTGGCATTGTGTTGTCTATAGGTTTCATGCTTGTGGTAATGTTTCTGGTCCTTCCACTCACAGAGTTCCCTTTAGGATCTCTTGCAGGGCTGGTTTAGTGGTCATGAACTCCTTCTCCTTCAGTTTTTGTTTGTTTTGGAAAGCCTTTACCTCTCCTTCTATTCTGAATGACAGCCTTGCTGGATAAAGGATTCTTGGCTGCATATTTTTCCTATTCAGCACATTCAATATTTCCTGCCACTCCCTCTGGCCTGCCAAGTCTCAGTGGACAGGTCTGCTACTACCCTTATGTGTCTACCCTTGTAGGTTAAAGCCTGTTTGTCGCTAGCCATTTTCAGAATTCTCTCTTTATCTTTGTATTTTGCCAGTTTCAACTATGATATGCTGTGGAGAGGACCTATTCCTACTAAATCTTAAGGGAGTTCTCTGTGCTTCCTAGATTTGGATGTCTGCTTCCTTCCCCAGATTAGGGAAGTTCTCAGCTATAATTTGTTCAAGTAAACCTTTTGCCCCTTTCTCTCTGTCTTCTTCTTCTGGAACTCCTATGATTTGGATGTTATTACATTTTATTGAATAATTTAGTTCTTTAATTCTCCCCTCATGGTCTAGTATTTTCTTATCTCTCTTTTTCTCAGCTTCGCCATTTTTCATAATTTTATCTTCTGTTTCACTTATTCTCCCTTCCGCTTCCTCCACCCTTGCTGTCAGTGCATCTAGTTTATTTTGCATCTCATTACAACATTTCTTAATTTGTTGTGACTATTTTTTAGTTCCTTGATCTCTGAAGCAATAGATTCTCTGCTTTCTTCTATGCTTTTTTCAAGTGCAGCTATTAATCTTAGACTATTATTCTAAATTCTTGCTCAGATATATTGTTTATATCTGTTTTTAGCAATTCTCTAGCTGTCATTTCTTCCTGGAATTTCTTTTGAGGAGAATTCTTCTGTTTCATCATTTTGACTAGTTTTCTGTCCCTTATATGTTTTAATAGCTTGTTACATGTCCTACACCTGCAAGCACTTCTATGTTAATAAGGGGTCATACGCTGTCCAGGGCCTGGCCCTTCAGGAGGTGTTTTTTGGAGGGTGTTACTTGCTCTCTGTTGTTGTGACTTTGGTTACTTTATCTCCCTACTTGTAGTGATGTTTTGGACCTTCCACCAACATACCTGATGTTTAAAACCATCATTATCAGACTCCAGTCTGGGACTTCATCTCTTTCTCCATGCACCTGACTCTAGCCTAAGCAGACCATCTCTGGTCCTGAAACGCAACTGACAAGTCTTGCCTCCATGTATTTTCTTGTGATGCCTCTGTAGCCAAAAAGTTCATTTGTTTTGAGTATGTAATTCCATCAGAGTATTTCTTGTTATAAAACTTAATTTGGCTTATTTAAAACTATGTACTACTCCAAAGAATTTTCCAATTTAGCAAGATTTCCCTGAACTACCTTTCATTGGCCCCTCTGCATGTGTTAATAACCTGATTGTGTAAGGTCCTTTCTTTATGCAACTGTCATTGTTGATGTATAGTTACACCGCTGCTATATTATTTCTTGATCCATCACTACTTTGGCTATCCCTGTGGTTTGGCTGGTAACTGAGAATGGTGGAGGCAGGGTGCTTGATAAGGGGTGGGAAGAAACCAAAAGTGTGCTGGTCCAGGCTTGGAGTTATACTGGCCTGGGTTACAATCCTGGCTCTGCAGTTTGTAGGTGTGTGATCATGGACCAGTTACTTAGCCTTGCTGAGCCTCAGTTTCCTTAATACATGTTTACCAAAGGATGTCTTGTTGACTCCTTAAAATGGAACTCACCATTTTCTTCCTGAACAGCCAGCTGCTTCCCTGGCTTGGGTATGCACATTCATGGTGTGGCGTATCTCTAGGCACCCAGAAGCTTGAAATGCCAGAGTCACTTCTGATTCCTCCACCTCTTGCCAGGTCAGTTGCTGAGTCAAATAAATTCCATCTCCCATGCTCTTGCATCTATTTCTAACCTTGTAAGTTTTCCCCAAGCCACTCTTCTATTGTAGGTCCTCATTCTATTTTCTTAGACCAGTGTTCTCCAATGTAGAGTACTTAAGGCTATCTGCTGAGCATTGGAAGAAAATATTAGAATACACACACACAGATTTTAATATAATATAATATAATATAATATATTTTAATATATTATATATTATATTATATATATTAATTATATTATAATATTATATTATGTTATATATTTTAATATAATAGAATAGAATAGAATATATTATATATATTCAATTTTATACATGTCTTATAAATTACTGTTATTAATATATTATCTACCACCAACACCTCCTTTGTTTCCTGCTGCCTATCATGTTGAAAACAAACTCAACTGTCTATCATTCAAAACACATATAGTCTTCTTTTCTACTCTAGTCAGATAGTCACTTACAACTTTTCTTGTATATACTGCAGACTTACTGGATGTTTTTATGCTCTCATCTCCTTACCTTTATACTTTTGTTTGTATTTTTCCCTTCTTTTACTTTCCACCTGCTCTAGGAAACAGTGTGAGTAAGCTTAAGAGCAAGGATGAAGATATGTACACACATGCATACATATATACATACACACATATTTACACATATCTATCTATATCTATTTATGTATCTATATATGCACACATGGTGGTATAGATATATGCTTATCTCAATCTTTGAAATGTTCTATTTCATATAGGTTCAAATCTTCGTTCTGCCAGTTTCTTGTTTTATTTAGGTAAGTCACTCACACTTCTGAGCCTCAACTTTCTCATCTGGAAAATAGGAATAATAGCAATCAGTTCTCATGTTTGTTGTGATGAGTTATTGAAATACCACATTGAGCTGAGTACCTGGCCTGGTACATCCAATGTAACTGTTCAGTAGATAAGAGCTGCTGTGACTGCTTCTATTACTCTTTTCAGGTATTTTTTTTGTCCAATTCTCCCAAATTGTGAGATTGTTCATGAAAGTGAATATTTTCATAATATAAATATAGTCATTAATGAGCTTGCCATTTATATGACTATCACCTACTCAGGTATGCCTACCAGCATCATGTGACTAACTTGCCCATCTTGATATCATTGGTCTCTTTTTCAATAGGATTGTCCAATGTTATTTTTAAAAAATGTTTACTTATTTATTTATTTTTGACAGAGAGAGAGAGAGAGAGACAGAGGGGGAGGGGAAGAGAGAAAGAGGGAGAGAATCTCAAGCAGGCTCCTCACTGTCAGCACAGAGCCTGATGTGGGGCTCGAACTCATGAACCATGAGATCATGACCTGAGTCAAAATCAAGAGTCAGACACATAAACTGAGCCACCCAGGTGCCCCAAGATTGTCCAATGTTGTTAACAGTCAACAAGAAATGCAAATACTATGCAGAGCAGTTGTAAGCTTTACAAAAGATGCCAGATCACTTGAAGTCAATGCAAGTGACTTAGAAAAATGCTGGAATCATATCAAAGGCAATGTTAAATCAGCATCTGGTAGGAAAAAAGAAAATTGAACAATTATAAGTGCAGGTACCTCAAAACAGAATGTTTTAAATATCAAAGGATTAAGAGGGGATTTGGGAGAAATTAATGAGGGCTTTGAATATTTCTGCTAAAGGAAGTCTTTTAAAAATAATTGGTCCTGAGTACTTAACTAAGATACAAAAAGCATTAACCATAAAAGAAATTCTGGATAAATCTTACTACATTAAAATTAAGAGCTCCTCAAAAGAAGTCATAAAGAAAGCAAGGCACAAACTTTATGTATCTTTACCCAGAATATATAAAGAATTACAAATCAATAAGAAAAAGGCAACAGTAGAAAAATAGGAAAAGCAGTGTATGCGAACAGGCCTTTCTCAGAAGGGGAAACACAAATGATGACTAAACTTGAAAAAAATGCTCAATCTTATTTTATAAGCAGGGAAATTAAATGTATTGCCACCTTGAGACATTGTTTTTCTATTTCTAGAGGGAAAAATGTTAAGATGTTTGTATTACTTATCTATTGCTTCCTTATAAATTACCACTAATCTGGGAGCTTAATACACATTATTTCATGATTTCAGTGGATAGGAATCTAGGAATAGCTTGTTTGGGGCCTCTGATCAAGGATGCCTGGTGACACAAAGCAATGGTGAGGATGTAGAGCAGTGGAAACTGATCTTTGGAAAATCATTTTACATTCTCTTACAAAGCTGAACATGTATATATCTTCAAGGTGCAGCAATCCCACCTGTAGTTCTGGATGCCGGGAAGACTTGTATTTGGGGACTTGGGAACACGTGTGAGAATGTTCATGGCAACACTGTTGATAAAAACAAAATCCTGGACACAATCCAAATGCCCACTGAAGGAGAATTGTGGAATTCTTATCCAACAGAATATCAGATGAAATACATGTACAGAAATGCACAATGACATCAGTAATCTTAGATCCATCATGTTGAATAAAACAAGTACGTCAAAGAAAACTAGGTGTGCTGGGACGTATTTTTATAAAGCTCAAAGCAAAGCAAAATTAAGTGATAGATGTATAATAAAACTATGTGAAAAAAGTCTAGGGAATGACAAAAACAGAATTCAGAAGGTGCTTATGTTGGCTGATGGTGGCAGTTGTGTAGGTACAGGGATGGGATGGAGAAGGGAGTACATTGATGATGTTCTATTTCATAAATTGGGTGATGGGTTCATCATGAGCATTCATTTTATTAATATGCTGTACAGTTATATATGCTATATGTTCTTTTGTTACATAATAAAAAATTTTTAAATGTTGTACTGCAGAAGTCAGATATATGAGGGAAGTCAAATTGTACTATAATGTTGTTAGCTATGTGAAAGAAATCTAATAATTTTTTAAAAGTTTATGTGAGTAATCTCTATAACCAACATGGGGCTCGAACTTGTGAACTCAAGAATTGCATGCTTTTCTGACTGACCAGCCAGGTGCCCCCCAAAACCCAATAATTTTAATTGATCCAGTAAGTGTACATTGTTATAATTAAAATGCAAATTTTAGGGGTGCCTGGGTGGCTCAGTCAGTTGGGCATCCAACTTTGGCTCAGGCCATGATCTTGCAGTTGGTGGGTTCAAGCCCCACATTGGGCTCTGTGATGACAGCTCAGAGCCTGGAGCTGTGTCAAATTATGTATTCCCCGCTCATGTTCTGTCTCTCTCTGTCAAAAATGGATAAACATTAAAATACAAATTTTTAAATTATAAAACAAAATACTAAATAAAAAATTAAAGTTTATTTATTTTGAGAGAGAGAGATGGGGGGAGGGACAGAGATAGATAGATAGATAGATAGACAGATAGATAGTTAGATATAGAATCCCAAGCAGGCTCTGTACCATCAGTGCAGATCCTTATGTGGGACTTGAACCCACCAACTGCGAGATCATGACTTGAGCTGAAATCAAGAGTCAGGAATTTAACCAACTGAGCCACTCAGGCACCCCTAAAGAAATTCTTAACACAAATTTTAGATCATTTTTTTCAAGGAAAAAAATTTCAAACTTTTCCCCTTAGTATTTATTACGAAAATTGGTCACATTTTCAATGGATGGACTTTAAGTGGTTTTATCTATTAAATTTGTTCTTTGGTAGTGAGGCCCTTCTCTAATTCATGAATGTAAATATTATTTCTACAACTATTATTCCCACTAAGATCCATCTGAAATATTTCCCTCTCTACAGTCCACCAAATAAATATTGTCTCTAGTTTTGAACCTACCCACACACCACACTCTATTCCTAACACCTCTTTGGGGACCTGGCCAAACTCTGTCTTATTTTGTGACTTAGTTATTCGTTTTTCCTGTGCTGAAAAGTGAGCTCCTTGAAGTTTAGACCTTATTTATCTTTGTATGAAACTAGCACAATCATATGCATAGTACTGGCACTAAATAAAAATTTAGTGAACTTGAATTTTTCTAGATGTGTTTCACTATAGGGGTTAAGAGAAGTCAATACCATCATTACTTAATAAGTGCAAAATTTTCACATACATTACATTGTGAAGTAAGGTGAAGGGTAAAACAAGCCAACATTCTTGGTGATGAAGTTCAGGCTGGTCTAAGCAATTATATACTCTGTCCAGGACTTCACAAACATATATTTGCATTTGAGAACAAAACCTGTTGCAAAGAAATCTTTCAAGAAAGTTTGTGTTGCTTATATCAGAAAACACCAGAAGCATTTTTCCTATTATTACCAAAATGGTGAAGGTTAGTGCATGCAGATTTCTCATATGCCTCATAAAACACTTAATCATCTAAATCCGGAGCCGAGAACCACTGTGTAACCAAGTAGTTTCCTGCTTATAAGGAACTCAGCTGTGTAATTCTGTTTCATCCCCAGATCCAGCATCTCCCATCCTGTCTAGGGGGCTTTACCACTTCATGACATCATAAACAAGACAGGTGCAGAGTTCAGTTTAGCTGACACTTTCGTTATAAAGCTAATAAACAAGAAAGCCCCAAGGTATCAGCCATTGTTTTTTCCTTTCCTAAAGCTAGATAGAAATGTAATATGTATACAGAGTTTCTAATTTATTTTCCTACTAACGAAAAGAGGCATTTCTAGATAAATTAGTGTTCTGGAGTTGCCTTTATACAAAGAGGGAAACAGGTTTGCTTAAGATTTTAAATTTGGCTTTAGTCTTTTGTTAAACATTATGGATGTGGGTGGGAAGATGGAAAAAGAACTAAAAGCAAACAAACAGGCAAAAATAATGCATTATTTTAATTGTAGAAAAGAGTTATGTGTGCAATTAGAATTCTTGTGTTTAAGGAGGCTGTTTAAAAAGTCCACACATAGTTTAAGAGTTATGCTTGCATTTTCATGTGTCTGTGTGCACATGCACATACAGAGCTTCAGAGTCAATTAATATGAATACAGTTGCGAGCCTTATGAATTCAAAAAAGTATTTGAAACCACTTGCACTATCAGAAAGCCACTATAAACATTTTACTAAGAGATTGAGGTTGTATATCAAGTATTTTCCTGAGTTATACACAATATACATGTTGAAAACATTTCACTCAAAGGTATGTGGTTTATAGGACCAGCTAGCTCATTAAGGTGAATTATACAAGCTCAGCTACCTGGGAGTTGTTACCCACTGATCTAATTCAAGTAAAAGTTCTCAACATAAATATATCTCACCTCTGTTGATGTGTATTATTAAAATATGATGGATATAGTTTGCTGTCAATATACTTTGCTGACAAGCAACAAAATTATTGAGCATCTAGAATGAGTAGAACACAATAGCAGGTATGAGGGACATATAGAAAGATCCATCATAGTTCTGACCTTAAAGGCTCATAAGGCAACTGGAGAGAAAGAATGGATTCATATGGATTAAATACTGAAGTAATAGAACTGATATCTTGACATTTTGGAAAAGAGATTTTCTGTATATTCTCTGAGGTTGGTTCTCTCAGAAGTAGTGAGTGGGGCATTTAAAGAAAAAAGAATCAACTTCATCTTGAACCCATTGGGTGAGCTAGAGTGAAGACAAGGTGGTAGTGTCTCTTTCTTTGGAGTACATGGTATTCAAGCATCCCAGTGAGTGGCTTTCACCCTGGTGGGTATAGATAAGCGTGTGACTTTGGATCAGGAGCAAAGCTGCCTGATTCACATGAATTAGCCAGTTCATGGGGTGAAGCGATTATTTGCAATGCTCGCCCAAACAAATTGATGAATCCAGGGTGAACAGAATCAATGCACTGGCATTTGCCAAGCACAGATTCAGATCAAAACAGAATAAATTAGTTCCTCTTAGTCAGTTATTGCCTCAAGTAGGCGAGCTGAGGAAAAAGAGGTGTTAAGGTGCACATTGAATGTGAACTACCTTCTGTTTTCAGCTGAAGATGCAGAGCCAAAGACAGGGAATGTAAACAGACAGTGAATATGAAATTGTAGCTCGGTAGGGAAAGGAGTTCTGTGAGCAACTCAATTTCTTCCTCTGAATTGTACCCAGAATAGCGCTGACTCCTATTTGCATAGACTGTTCAGAATGCAGACTTTTAATTCGTTGTCAGATAAAATACAAAGACCTGAAGTCTGAGTGACTTCGTGTCTGGAGTTTCCAATCTGGGGTTACAGACTGTCACCATGTAATGACAGCATTATTTGAAGCTAATACTGTAATTAATTTCTTACCACTCTACTCAGCCAATATTAACAATGAACCATACTGTTATCCGGCACACCTTAGCGGAGAGTTCTTGTAGCAAAAGAATCCATAACCGTGTCTGACAGTCTGTCCAACTGGGAGAATTGGATGTCTAGCAAGGGAATATTTCAGGGATGGACATAATATGGTTTATGCTTGCAAGTTGTGCTCAGCCAGAGAGAAAGCTAGTCTCCTGATGTTAATAGTCTGGCTTTTTCCAGTATAGCTGTTCACAAAATAATTTAGAGAGTGAGGCATGCTACAAAGTAATATTGATGTACATTATGAACAAACTCTGTATAAAGAAATGCCAACCTGAAGATGCAATCTTTTGTTGGTGGGGAAATAATAAACTATTTATGATTTTCTTATGATGTTTCACTGACATATGGTGCTTCTAACCCAGTGACAAATTAATTGACTTGGTTTAAAAAGAAATGGATGCAGCTTAACGAAGAAGGACAGGATATGTATCACAAGGCAGCTGGTTCTGCCACTGCTGGCTTATGGAGACAATATACATGGGACAGCTAATGAGTCTCTCTGTTGCATAAGATAGATTCTCTTTATAATAGAATTGCACGCTTTGTCTCTAAATGGGGTTATTATACACACCATTGCACAATGTTTGAAGAGCTTGGTTGGCCCTTGTAGAGGGTTAGGAGAGAAATAAATTGGAAAACAATCGTACTTAAGACCTTCAATCCATCAAACACTCCATATTTATCTAAATTACCAGCATGCTCTCCCAAAATACAAATCTGTATGATACACACAGCTAGAATATTAATGCTGACCAGCCTTCACTCTGCTTTCATCCGTTAGGTTTTCCATTGTAAACACAGACCAAAATTCATGCACGTTGAAGCCGGGTAATGCATTTTAGCCAGTACCCCCCACTCCTTTTCCCTCTGCTCTTCCTAGTTCCACTCTCTTGGTCCCTGAAGTTTCATTTGGGATTCTCTCCACCCACCATGAACACACATGCATCACTTGGCCTGGGTTATTTAACTCTTAGAACTTTTCGACTTTGAATACGCCAACAGTTTTAATGGTAATTCACTCTGCTTCTTCACTTTTCTCCACACTTATGGGTTCTCACTGTTCAGTCACTGAGTTATTTCTTTAGAATAAATCCATTTCAATTCCTTTTGCAGCCTTGAAAACACCCCAGGAAGTGGTGGTAGGAGAAGGCAGGATAAATGGCAGCATCATTCACTCTGTATGTGAAGATTACACACCTATTAGAGGGTGTGGGCAGAGCCCATTCAGCTGGTGTAGGTCCAGAGAGCAGGGAGCTGAGTCAGGCTCTTACCTCGATGTGCTCTAACTTGGCTCTGAACCTGATTTCACCTTCTGGCTCCATTCTTCTACTGATAGTATCATGAAGCCCTTAGGAATTATGCAGCATGATTTCATCCAAATTCTTTCAGCGTTATAACATATCTTGAAGCCCCACAGGAGGCATCACATGGAAAAAGTGATTCATGAGTATATCATGAGTAGATTTTTGATTTATCACACTTTGGTCTTAAGGATACACCGTTCATTCCTGTTGACCTTGGGATGCTCACTTATGAGACTAGATAACAATATTTGCTTCTTCCAGCCTTTCTCCTCTGTGTCTCTGTCCTCCCTGCCAAGAGCAGTTGAAAAGTGTTACACCTGGGAAACATTCTAAGGTTCTTGGAGTAAGACTATCTTTTCAGTTTAAGATGCTATTATATCCCAAACCAGATTGCTTCCTCCTTGTCATTGTGGGGTTCTTTTCAAGTCTACCTGTAATTTGGTACAGAGGAAGGGGAGCTGAAACAAATGGACGAAACAGTTTCATGGGCTTCTCCACATATTTATTACCCTCTCCAAATTGAATCTTGAAGCCTTGTCAGAAGTGTTATTTTTCCAACAGAACACGCATTAAGTGGCTATAACAAATAAACTCACCTCCTGACATATTTCCCATTGCTTGCTACATCCATTTACTGGGAAGATTATATTGTAAGGTGTGATGGGAGGTGTTGTTCAACAAAGGAAAATCACCACTTTGTAATTCTATTTGTTCAAGTTTTTTTCTTTTGCGTGGGATTTTGGATTTACTTGTCATTTCTGGAATTATTTTTTAAATGGTGAGTATTATATTTCGATACATGTTTCTCCAGAATTTATTCCATCCAACTAATTCTTTTTTTTTAATGTTTATTTATTTGTTTATTTTTGAAGGAGAGAGACAGGGCATGAGTGGGGGAGGGGCAGAGAGAGAGGGAGACACAGAATCCAAAGCAGGCTCCAGGCTCTGAGCCATCAGCCCAGAGCCCGATGCGGGGCTCGAACTCACAAACTGTGAGATAATGACCTGAGCCAAAGTGGGATGCTTAACTGACTGAGCCACCCAGGTGCCCCACCATCCAACTAATTCTTAAGTTACATACATTCTTTTGAAAGTAGAGTCATGTTTTTTTGTGAGCAAATTTCTATAATTTGGCCAGGGGGAAAGGAAAATCCAAAGCAAATGGTAACAATGAGTAGTTAATGAATGTTCTTTTACCGATTTTTTTTTAATGACTCTCATGTTCTCTGTCAAAAACAGATTATTTGATGGCAATGCTAAGAAGACTTAGCTCCAGGTAGAAATTAGTTTCCATTTGCCTGGATGTGTCATTTATTGAGAGGGCTTTTACTTATATTTTTTTCCTTTAACACAATTACCTTAGGGAAATAAATATGTACAGAGACAAATGAGTAGACACACTAGTCTTTATCAATGTTTGTTCAAATTATTGCGGTTTAGAGAAATGGGAATCTGGAACTGAGATGCCTAGGAAATAAATCTTGCCTTGTATGTAGTATCTTTAGTTCAAGAATCTGAAAACACATTACAAGCAATTAAACTTTAGGGTACAAATGGGAATTCTATATTGTTTGTTGGTTAAATTTAATTACAAAATTATGATTTGCTTTGGGTGCCTAGGAAGCCCGTTCTTTCTACAAATGTGCACATCCTAGTTTTCATGGCTTTTTACCTATTCTCTCAAACCACTTCCAGGGTTCTGTTCTTCCCATGTTATATTGCTTAAAAGACTCAGTTTCCTTACTTCCTCCTTCTGATTTTTTTCCAGCCTCTGTGACTTTTGCTCCCCAAATGTTCTTGCAACCTCTCTAAGGTCAGTGGTATCATCCTAACAGCCCTCCCCCAAGGCCCTTTTCAGTCCCTCTCAGGTTTTTTCTTTAGCCCATCTGATATCATTGACCCATCAAATCATGCCTCCCTTTAAAAAAAAATTTTTTTTAACGTTTATTTATTTTTGAGACAGGGAGAGACAGCATGAACGGGGGAGGGTCAGAGAGAGAGGGAGACACAGAATCCGAAACAGGCTCCAGGCTCTGAGCTGTCAGCACAGAGCCCGACGCGGGGCTTGAACTCACGGACCGTGAGATCAAGACCTGAGCCGAAGTCGGACCGACTGAGCCACCCAGGCGCCCCAGATGCCTCCCTTTTTAAACGCTGCCATTTCTTGCTTGGGGGACGTTTGGTTACTCTCCTTTGTTCCTTTTCTCTGTGTCTTTCTTCCTTACCTCCCCTGATATGCTGGATTTCCCAAAGACCTCAAGTTCCTGGCCACCCCAGAGGCCATCCTTGGTTGGTGGAGCTGCTCTCATGACTGTAGCCATAACCCACCACCAGTTCCAGTCTGCTCTTCAGTTCAAACTCTGGGACCTCATTTTCAACTCCTCTTGTTGATATCCCACTGTATCTCAAGCTCAATATATCCGGACCCCACTGATAATCAGGAGACAATGTGGGGACAATTCCCTCCCTCCTTCCCCACTCCTTCTTTCCTAGCCTCCCTGCCTCCATCACCATCACCCTCCAGCCCCCAGAGTATCCATGTTAGAAGCCTTGGAGTCTTCTTGGCCCTGCTCCTTCCTTCCTCACTTGTCTGATTTTTCACCAAATCCCACTGATTCTACTTCGGGAATGTCTTCATATCTACTTCCTTTCCAACCTAGTTGCCTTAGGTCCATCTGTTTTCATCTTCTCCTTATCCTGGTACACTGAGTAGTCTCTTCACTTTGTTCTCTGCCTTCCTGCTGGAGCTTTTCCTCTGAAGACAAACCCAGGCATGGCTTATCCTTTCCCAGACCATACAGCCTGGAACGTACCTGAGCCCAGCCTATTCTCTCCACTACTTCCTCCTGTGCACCTACTGAACTAGACTCACTTCTCCCTTGTCCTAACTCTGGACTTTGGCCTAAAAAGCTTTTCTTTTCTCCCTTCGCTTGGGGAAAACTACTACTCATTCTTCAAGCAACAAGTCAAATGACATTTTTGTGAAACCTCCCCCACTCCCTACTTTTACTGGCCACAGCACATGCCCCAATCTTGCATCATTGCCCTTGTCTCTTGGTCATGGGATCATAAGCTTAGGTAACAGAGACTTTCCCTTCCTCATTTGCCTTATTATTTGTATCCAAATGCTGGGCACATCCTAAGCCATTGGCCAGGGTTGGCTCGATGCTCTCTTGATAGAATGTATGGTGGATGTACTCGGTGGGGCACTCTGAAGTCACCTAGGTGGCCCCACGTTCTCCTGACCGTGCTGGCAAAGGCGCTTTCTCTGTCTTGACGGGGCTGATTCTCTCCCTTGTGGGTGTGCTCTCCACCAGGAAAAAGAGAAACTGTATGTGGAACTCAAGCACATCCTGGCACGGCAGCCCGGCCCCGAGGCTGCGGAACAGCTACAGATCTACCGTCACACGCTGCGGGAGAAGACCAAGCAGCTGAAAGTAAGTGGGAGCCTCAGTGCTTTCCTGGCCAGAGGACGGCCACCTGCTGGGGACCCGGACAAGCCCTCAGTACAAGGAGCCCAGCTCCCAAATGCCACACTCCACGGAGGTTGGCCTGTTTTGTTTTTTTTTTTTCTTTTAGAATTCCAGTCCCAGGAGGAGCAGGGCACATCTCAGAGCTACCCCCCCCCCCCCCCACCCAGCATGTAGACTAATAGACCTCACAATTCTCTGTTTCCTGAAAGGAGGTGGTGAGCGAGTAAGGAAAGAGTTGGAGAGAGGGTGATGGTGACAGAATGGAAATTCGGGGGATGGGGTGTGTAGGGACCACCTCAAGATGAGGTAGAGGATGTGGTTGGTGGGGAAGAGCAGAGGAAATATTTTAACACCATCATCCACCGAAGCAGACCACTGTGCCAAAACAGGTTTTTGCAATTCCATTCCACCTGAAATAAACGTACAGAAAGCACGGGCTACTGCCCAGCCCCCAGGGCCTTCCTTCATGACCATCTCTCAAATAAGTTGCTATGAAAGGAAAGTAAAATCATTTTAGAATTCTGTTAGCATAATTTCCCTTCTCGGCGACTTAAGAACGTCAGCTGGGGAGATGGAATGTATTATTATTGCACGTGCTTTTTAAAAAGTTTTCTCAGAAACTGTGTGTTCCCATTATATTTGGAGCTTTACCTCCCAAACAAGTACTTAGATATTCTTGGCACGTCAGAGAAGTCTTATACACACGCATGCACAGAATGTAGCACACGCCAGCTGAATTCTGGAACTTACCTGCATGACAAGGGCGATGATTGTTGCCTTTCTGCCTGGGGTAAAATCGACTACTATAGTGCTAATCCCTTCACAAGTAGCACGTTTTACAAGCACATCCTTCTTCTTTAAAAAGGCAGATGAAACAGAAGTGTAATTAGAACATTAATTTTCAACTTCTCACTCACAGTGTTTATTTCACACGAGTATCCTGAGACGTAGTTTGAGTTTTGCATGAGGCATAATCTTTTGATCATTTTCACCCTTCTCAACAATTGAGTATTCCAAATAAAATAAAAGCTCCTTTTCTCACAGGTCTATCTTTATGCCACTGTCAGATAGCCACACTTAGCGCTGGGTAGTATTATATGACTCACAGGAGCTTTTTGGTATTTTTAACCGTTTAACTCAGGAAATCTAGATTTTTTTTTTGCGCTGAGGAAATATGACCCCTGGTGGAAGAGGTTCAGAGGTGGTGGTACTGAGCCTGTCTGCTAGTTTGTCCTCATTATCTGGACTCTTTTAGGAAATGCTATATTCATTGTTTGGAAACAGAACCTTGGTTCCTAATTGCTTAACTATTAGGCAGATTTTCTCCCAACATGAAAGTCTTACTCTTTAGCTCATGATAACATAGTCAGAATCATTTTCATAGAGATTAAAGGAAAGAGTTTAGAAGCAGGTAAACACTCAAAGGACAAAGATCCTCCTTTTGTGCAAATTTTTAAAATAGTGAGCAAGAGGAAAAAATAAGTCTAAGTCTGTTGCATGCCCCTTAGAATGGTAACCTTCCTTTCTTCCGTTTGATTTCTGTGAGGTGTGCCCCTAGCTCAGGAATGCTTTACATATCCTGGTCAGGTGAGTAAATGCCCACCCTTCTTGCCCAGCCAAGACCAGCAGCATCTATTGAACACCATAGTGGAAGAGGCAGGTAATCAGGGTTCCTATTACACATTCCCTGGACTCTCTTGCGTTCATATCATAGCTCCCTGCTTCTCAGGAGAAAGTGTTACTGTGCCTGGAGAAAGAAAGAACCTGTGAAGAGTCCCAAAGAGCACAGTAAAGAGGTGATAGACATTTAGCAGAACAGCAACCTAGGAAAACACAGAAATTGAATGCCTACTTAGTGGTGGTGGTGGCAGGATGATTCCAGAATAATTTTTTACCATAATCCTCAAATGAATCACTGTCCCTAGTGATGACTTCTCTGAATGCTTTTTAAAAAGGCTTTAAAAGCAATTTTATCCTGCATGCCTGGGAGTTTTTCTGTCTCTACTCACCATATTCTTGAAACACATTACACCATTCATGTGTGAGCCTCGTTGAATGTGGCCTGATACTTCTTTTAAGCAGAGGTTTTGTTAAGTTTGTCACTGGATTATGAGACTTCAGACCTCAGTCGGATTTTTACCTCGGTGCAGATCTTGAGAGCTGGCGGAAGTGCGAGGATTAGCTGTTAGACTTGGGCGTGGTTTTGTAACACTAGCCTCAGTGAGGTAAATGGCAGCAGATTAGGAAAAATGTTCAGGAAAGGATATTGTCTCACTGCATATCTTCTGTTAATGCTGCTGTTATTTGTCACATTAGGTTTTGTCTTCGGAGCTGAATATGTACGAATCACAGAGCCAAGAATATAAATATGAAATCGAGAAACTTACCAATGAACTGATGAACTTAAAGAAGAAATACCTAGCTCAGAAACGTAAAGAATACACTCAGAAGTAAGAATTAGTCAAATGTTATTCTAATTTTGTTGTGCCTATTACCTGCTGATAAGAAAATAATTGGCAGACAGTCATGGAGTCACAGAATCCACTGGGTTAAAGTCGGTAACAGGGTGAACAAATGACATTTTACAGGTCCCCCCCCTGGTTTGTGTCAGGGCAAGATGCATGTCTCATTTGATACTGAGGCCTCTCCTTAGGACCCTAACAGGGATCCATTAATATCTGCTCACTGATGGACCTAACACGGAGCAGAGGAAATGTATGTAGTCTTCCCTGCCCGCCCCCCCCGCCCCCACCGCCCCACTGTTCTTATGGTTTGGAGATAATTATGCCATGACAGTGTTTGCAAATGAGGTCACAGCCAGGCTTGTACAAACTAAAAGCATGTCCACACTTAAAACCACAGGTGATTTTGCTAAGGGGTTTAGGCTTGGTAAAGCTGTACTTTTCAATAATGCATTTTGTGCCATGATAATGATGAGCCCACGAATAACTTTTACCTATGTTTTAGATAATCTAGCTCTGAACCATCTTTATGTCTAATAACTGACTTCAGTATCTGCTGGGGGTATTGACGTGAGCTCTTATTTTTCTAGGAGATGATAATGCGATCTCAGGTTAACATTTTGGGTTTCAGGATGCCTGCATGTGGAAGAGTAAATGTTCTTTTCACTTTGTTTTCGTCATTTGCCTAATGCTAGGGTGAGAGAGTGGACTTGGATGAATCAATAGATTTGAACCTTGGTTTGGCTGAGTGGCATTACCCAACTCATCTAGTTAATTCTGTAGTACTCACATTGCGGGTTTAAGCCAAGTTTGGTGTTTCATTCACGTGGGCATTGCAGGGACATGGGGAAAGAGGTACATCCGCCTGTGATTCATTAGTGGCAAACAGCTATTTAAAGTAACTGGATGCAAATTGATTTGCCAGTAAAAATTTGCCCTTCTGGTAAATCAGAATATTCCCCTGTTCCACATTCTGATGCCAACTCCTTGGTAGAATAAAATCCTGCTAAAAATTTGAGCTAATTCCTATGGGTCTGTCTTATTGTAGGGTCTAGCAACTACCTGATACAGAATCACTGGTGGGATTTATTAAACATTCAGGTTCCCAGGCCCCATTTCCTGATGTTTGGATTCAGCAGGCTCTGGATGAGCCTTAGAAATGTGCAGTAACATCAGTCCTCAGGTGATGTCCATGCACATCTAAGCTGGAGAAGCACTGATATTAATGATGTGACTCAATGTTGGAGTGGAGACACTGGTTTTATTTTAGGACAGCAAGGTTGAGCTGGTAAGATGTCAACATGGCTAGTTCCTGTGTGAGGCATGAATCCAGCTCAGTGGCCTTCAAGCATTTCTAGTGCACACTCTTATCAGTAAAACACTTTTGAACTTGTAGCACCCCCCCCAATATATGCATATATATTAAATATATATTTATGTTAAGTTTTAAAACAAAATTTTATTTTAGAATAGTTTTATATCTCCAATATATTTTAATTTTTAATGTTTATTTATTCAATTTTTAGAGAGAGGCAGAGAGAGAGGGAGACAGAGAATCCCAAGCAGGGCATACTGAGAGAGTATGACCTGAGCTGAAATCCAAGAATTGGACGCTTAGCCAACTGAGCCACACAGGCACCCCTATTATTTTAATTTTTAAAAAGTGTTTATTTACTTTAGAGAGAGAGAGGAGAGAGAGAGGGAGGGAGAAAGTGTGAGTGAGGGAGGGGCAGAGATAGAGGGAGAGAGAGAATCCCAAGCAGACTCCGCTCTGTCAACACAGAGCCTGACGTGGGGGACTCCCATCTCATGAACCATGAGATCATGACCTGAGCTGAAGTCAAGAGTCAGATGCTTAACTGACTGAGCCACCCAGGAGTCCTTCATTTGTATATCACATGCAAAATACTATTATCACATTGTGAGTAAATATTAGTAAACTGAGATTTTGTTTTTAATTTTTAAAGACAAAATATGGGCAGAATCTGAACTACCTTCTTGGCACTTCCCTGTGGGTCATCTTACTCATTTTTGAGAGTACATGCATCTATTTTGGAGACCAGCAGTCTAGTATACACAGTTACAAATAGCTCACTTAGCTAAACAGTTAATTATCTTCCTAGAGCTGACCAACTTCCCTACCTTGGTCCTGCAGTTTGGCCTAGTCACCTTTGACCTTATTGATCCCCTTCCACCCATAGTTTTCTGGACACTGATAGTGTGTTGAGCCAACGGAAATGCCATTCTGTTGGCTCAGTCCCTCCCATTGGCACATCTACTAAAATTGCACGGCCCCCATCCATAGGTCTTTTGTAGGTATTTAATTAAAAATGAACTACAGTTAAATCAAATTAAAAATTCAGTTCCTTAGTTGCACTAGTCACATTTCAACTGCTAAATAGCCACATGGAGGTAGTGGATGCCACATCAGGCTCTAGACAGAGAGTTTTTCCATCATGGTGGAAACTTCTATTGGGTAGCACAGCTGTAGAATCTTTGTCTTTACCTGTCCTCTCCTTTCCCTAAATTGCTCACTTGTAGCCATTCTGCCCTGGTTAGGGTGCCATTGGCAATTACATTTAGTTGGGGATCCATAAACTGGAAGTAGACAGAGAGAGGGGTTCATAGGAGAAGAGCAAAAGTATTCAAGGGCTGAATGAAAGTTTACTGAGGCAAGAACAAGAGTGCTGAGATGGTGTGGACTGGAAGGGAGAAGGCTGAGGGAGCCATTGTGCTGGTCTGTAAATGCATTACAAAGGCAATATAAAGGAGACATCATTCCCATCAGTCAGCTTAGAGCAAGCCAGAAGCATTATGCTTAAGTTACTTCAGAAAGGAAAACTTAGGTTATTTAAGGCAAGAGAGGGCTGGAGGAGGTGGTGCTTGCTGCATCTACCGGCAGTCAGGGGGTAGACAAGTTGCCAAGCACTTGAAGGAATCCTCTTAACTGGATCCATTCAAGGCTAAAGCTTTTGTCCTATTTATGGAGGATGATTTTTTTTTTTATAATAATGAAATCAATTCTGCTAAGAAACTGCTGGATTGATTAACCAATCTTCTTCAGGTTCTTTCCAAATGGAATAATTTAGAATAATCTCTGTGGACGTTCTCCCCACACTTGCTCTTTATAAAATAGCAACTCATGCCACTTTTGCATTTATGCCTTCTTTCATTTTTCTCAAACACCCTTTTCATCATGTTTCTATCCTGACCTGCACCCCCACCCACCTGCCTCTGACTCTCCTGTCCTGGAACCCCAGGCTGGTCTAGAGTTTGTAGAACTAGTCAGATTCTTTCCCAAAAGGTGGAATTCTCTCCTCTGAGGTAAATCACTTCCAGTTGTCAAATCTAATTGGTTTTGGTCTTAGTTATTAGCTTAACTTTTATTTTTAAAAAGGGGTTCCAAAGATGTTTTCTGTAAGACCCCTGAATTCACAATAGGGAATTTGTATAAATTTAAGGTACCTCTGCAGGAAACTTGAGTGTGTGTGTGTGTGTGTGTGTGTGTGTACACGTGTGAATGTGTGTGTATGTGTGTGTATTTAAAGGATATCTATGTAGAAGATACATTATAGATTTTAGGGCAGGACTCCCTTTATCTGTTGCCCAATGTACTATCTTATTTATCTTTCTCAGATTTTCTTGTATCTTAAACTATTTCTAATAATAATTTCTGCTTGTCTAAAGTTATAGTAAAATTTGTATTTTATAAATGTCCAAGTTTGATGAAGATACCTTACGCGTGTGGTAAATATTTATGTTTCCACTGAAAATTTGAAATAGAAAAGTTGATAAATGATGAATTCGTCATTATAACTGAGCCAAGAGAAAGATTCTTCTGATGAATCTTTGGAACTAAACAGATGTTTTATAAAACAGGAAGATGATTACAAGTTGGAAGTCTCAAGTCCATAATTGAGTTATAATGAGGTCTTATGTCCACATTTAGATCAACATTAGGAGGGCATGTTTAATTGTGTCTTTCCCTAATTTTATGTGTTATCAGCGAACACCTAATTAGATTTAAACAACCACTTTGTCTAAAACTGGAAGCTTTAATCAAAGCAGTTTTCAATGGCTAACTCACCCAGGGAACTTAGAGAACACCAAACTTAGAAAGAGGAAAAAAGATGGTAAGGAAGTTAACTTTCACCTCCTGTCTTACAGAAATAAGGACAGAATATCCATGGATAACACCCTGTCAATGGCCAAGCCAACTGGCCCTCGTTTTACTGGGGGTGGATTTCCCCTCTACAGGCCATCCAAAGTGAAGTCCTAACCTGAAGCTCCTGCCTGGGTCCAGTAGAGCAGCTCATGAAATTCTCTTTGAAACGTTTTGGAGGAATCTTTTTCAAATCCCTTGGATCACAAATATTTAGAGAAATCAGTGTTCAAATTCCAGGATGGAAAGAAATGCAAAACCATCATCGTCATGTACATAAAAGAGTGGTGACATTCTGCTTGGTCCACATGGATATTAACAGATTGTAATTATATCATTCAATTAGGCTGACACATTGCATAAAGCAGATCTTTTGTTACTACTACATTGATTGATTTGAAATGCACCCTATGTCTAGACACTCTGTATAGATGAAACTTTGGATCTGAATTTCTCTATTATAAACATTGCTGTATAGGTTTTACATTTAAAAAATATTTTTGAAATGCAGTGCATTTCTTTTTAATAAGAATCTATTTTAATTATTCCTCATTAACAAGTCATTGCATGAGGTGAGAAAAAAGGACAAACTCTCAAGTATTTAGAAAGTGTTTTGAGAATGATTTCTATGTGGAATTTCTTTTCAGGCCTGGGGTATGAAAATCTATTCCAAAGAGACATACTAATAAATACTTCATCATAAAAAATAAAAAAGAACCTTTGTAGAGATTTTGATCTTTGCTTTGGTAGAGTATGTAATTAAAGTTTAAAACTACTGTGAGAAATGTTTAACATAGGATTTGATTCAGAGGAACCAAGACTTTAAAATGACGGGTTTGGGCTGGTATCCTCTGAAGACCTTGCGTTTCTTAGACCTCCTACTTGGAGAACAGAATTATATAGGACCGGGATCTGTTTGGCTTTCAGGCTGCGTGCCAACATTTGGAGTCATTGAATCCATTGTATTTTCTTTCTGTTGAAGCCTCAATTACTTGGACGTCAGTTCAAAGTCTCCTCATTAAGGGTGCTGATTCAGTAATATTATGTGAGGACATTATGGTCATCCCCCTCACAAGAACTTGACCTCCGTGATCTTTGAAATTATAGAGGAGTAAGCAGATCAGGGTTAAGCAAGGACATTACAAGTGGATCATTCCATTTGTGCTATGGGACCAAGGTCCCCACTGCAGGGAGCAGGAAACTTAATGACTCCAGGATGCTTGTTCAGATTATACAGAGAAGTAGGATTTTAGAGGGATTGTCTACATGTCCTCAGTTCACCACCAGAAGCAGACCCAAGGAAGTTATGGCCATGAAGTGATTTATCACGAAGTGATCCCAGGAAACCCACTAATAGTGGGGAAGTGGGTCTGAGAAGGAAAGGGAATCAAGCTAGGTGCAATTTGAAGTCAGGTTCCATGGTGGGAGACTGGCTACATTTCACAGGGGGCTCTGGAGACAATGTAAAGACATCTCAGAGTTGTCCCCTTCAGGGGAAGGCAGCTGAGTATTTATAACCCTTATTCTGGTAGTCTTTGGTCAAGGACTGCTTTGGAAAGGTTCTTCTGCCTGCAGCACAGCAGGGTCCAGCAGCCTGGGGGCAGCCCTGAGACAGAGAGGGCAGTTGCTGACTATCGGCAGTGAAAATGCTAAGGGCTGGGGGTGGGAAGTGGGAGTGGGTGAGGTAGTGCCATCCTCTCTTGCTTTTCCCACAGGGTCCCAGGAGAAAAATGACAGATGGAAATCACCCTCCACTGTAGACGGTGACTCGATGATGAGGTGTGGTCATCAACTCTTTGTGTACCATATAGGAGTGTGGAGGATGAGAATGTACCCCAGAGAATTTGCCAAGAGTACCTTAGACCTAAAGAATCATGGTGGGACCATTTCCATTTTGAAAATCACTGATGTTATCTTACCTCAGGGTCATATTTTGTTTAGACAAAAGACTTTTGCAGGTAAGGTAAAGCAAGGCAGTTATTACATATGTACAACACTGGAGATTTTCCAGTCCATTCAGGGACTTTTGAAATATATCTATTGTCAACCTCCTACTGAGTCCTTGGGTGGCTATGAGAGGTTCACTTTTTTTTTTAATAAAATTTTTTAAATATTTATTTATTTTTGAGAGAGAAAGAACACGAGTGGGGGAGTGGCAGAAAGAGAGGGAGACACAGAATCCAAAGCAGACTCCAAGCTCTGAGCTGTCAATACAGAGCCTGACGCAGGGCTCGAACTCACAAACCATGAGATCATGACCTGAGCTGAAGTTGGACGCTTAACCAACTGAGCCACCCCGGTGACCCTATGAGAAATTCACTTCCCTAGGGAAAAGGGATCTGTGATTCTTGATGTATCCTATTATGGTATAGATGGGTTCAAGTTCTGGCTCATCATAACAATAATTTGTTTTAAGGATTAAATGAATTAATGTATGGATAAGATTAGAACAATGTCAGGCACATAGTAACTGTTCAGTAAATATCTGCCATTATTATTATTACATGGTGATAACTTATGTTTTGAAATTAAAGAATAAGAATTGTCACATGATACTAATAATAACAGATAACACTATAATATTGGGATAAAGTTAGATTTGGTAATGTGATTTATAGTTGAATATCTTGTGGAAATGCCACATTGAGTACCTCATGAAAAGTTCTGTATATATATATATATTTTGTAATTGTGATTTGGGGACAGATCTTTCACCTTCAGAAGTCAGAGCGTCCAGAAGGAAAGACCCTGGTGGCCTCTAGCTGCCATCTTCTTGTTTTTCTCCATGGGGAGGAGAAGGGTGGTCAGCCTCTGTGGATGACTGAGGTCCCATGAGCCAAGATGGCGTGCGCTCCAAGAGATGACACAGCGACTCTATAGGCTCCATAGGCTTATGTTCAAATGGAGGAGGAGTAAATTAAGACTTGAAAAGGTGGAAGATACTGCCGCTGCTTCTCATTTACTGCACACCCTGACAGCCCAGGGTATTATAAGCAATAACTACTTAGGTGCAGGTATTACCAGCATAGCCACAGTACAAAAATGAGTCATTAAAAACACTGAGATTTGCAAATCATTAAAGATAACTGTGAACTCACAGTGGGCTGAGGTGCTTTTAAAATCACAAATTTGAACTGCATTGTAAAACAACATTAGGAGATTGTACAGTAGCATCATTTTATCCTGGGGTTTTCAGAGTTTCAGAAAGGAGTCATGTTGCTAAACCAGCTATTGACTCTCTACTGGGCTGATGGGGGAACTGGTAGGGTTTCTCTGTGGATAGAGAGAGACATGATAAAATGGACTCCCTGGTCATTATTTGCTGATCATAGCATCTCAACGACTGCTCTTATAGACAGATTTTTATTGTGCTTACCTCTAAAGAAATTGCCCAGAGCAAAGGTTTGTTGCTGTGACAAGCCATAGAGATGGAGGTAGTTATGCTAAGAGAAGGCAGCAGCAACTCTCCGATCATGGGCTGTAATTTTGCTGTAAAAATTTATCCAGGGTTGATAATTATCGTTTGATCTCTTGGCTTGCTCAGCCAGATTCTGAAGGTTGACCTAGGCCAAGATACCCATAGGAAAACACTATATAATGAATTTTGAGCAATGTGGCATTTCAGAGCCTGGGCTATTTGAGGAAAGATACTAGGTCTCTTAGTAAACATAATCAGTTATACGGAGATCTGGCTGGAATAGGATCAAAGGGAGGGCATTTTAAAATATTAAAATGGTAAAATAGTTTAAAAATATATGTCACTATTTTCTTTGTGGTGGATAGGAAGTATTTTTATGGCATTATCCATTTTTAACTCCTAATTCAATGCTGTTTTAGTATACCATTTCTCGTATCTATTATTTAAAAGTTCCATTAGGATTTTGAGACCCATTAGAATTTTATAACAGTGTTAAATGTGGTATCAACAGGGTACCATTTTTCTTTTTTATAAGGAAAGATAGATTTTTCCCCTTTATTTTAAAGTACCTGATTGAAAATATGGGTAGAAAATTAGAAGATACTAATGAGCAAAAAGAAGAAAAGAGCATCAATAATCCCACCATCTACTGATATCTGTTGTTTCCTGGGGCCAATGCTCCGCTCAGGGAGCATCATTTACATGGGTTGGCTGTTGCATTTGTTCATGCCCACCATTTGTTCTGATTGGTTGGTACTTATCATTCCCAACCATTAAATGTTTTGAATATTACCTCTGAAATACTACTGTTTTAGGATCTTGAGTGTACCTTTCTGGACTTTTAAAATAAGTTACATAAATATATATTTTGTTTTTAAAAACTGAAGATGTAATTGAGATATATAATTTACATATAATAAAAGCATTTGGTTCAAGTGTGAAGTTTAGTGGTTTTGACAAGTGCATATACCCAAACAACTGCTGCCACAATCATCACCTTCCAAGAATGCCCTTGTGTCCCTTAGCAGTCAATATTCACAGCTGCCACCCCACCTAAGCAACAATGGATCTGTTTTTCATCATTATATATTTGTTATATCTTTCTTAGAGTTTCATATAAATGGAATCATACACTATACACTCTTTTGTACCTGGCTTTTTTTCGTGTGGTGTGTTTTTTGAGATTCAGCCATGTTGTTGTGTATATCAATAATTCATTCATTTTTATCATTGAGTAATATTCTCTTATATTGATATAATACAATTTGTCCATTGATTTACCTGTTGATGGGAATTCAGATTGTTTCTAGTGTTTAGTTATTATGAATCAAGTTGCTATGAACATTTATGTACAAGTCTTTACATGAAAAAATATTTTCATTTCCCTTGGGTAAATGTTGAGGAATGAAATTGCTGGATCAAAAGGTAAGTGTACATTTAACATGATAAGAAACTGCTGAACTGTTTTCCTAACTTGATTGGATCATTTTACATCCCTACTAATATTGTGTATCAACTGTAATTACTCTAATCCTTGTTAATATTCAGTATTGTCAGTAGTTTTGAGCCATTCTTTTGGATATGTAGTGATATCTTATTGCGGTTTAAATTTGTATTTCCTGATAATAATATTAAGCATTTTTCATGTGCTTTTGGTCATTCGTATGTGATGTATCTTCAATCATTTATTCACTTTTTATCATATTAGATTGTAGAAGTTTTTTGTATATTCTGGATACAAAACCTTATTCAGATATATGAATTATTAATATTTTCACTCAGCTTGTGACTTATCTTTCCACCTTCTTAACGGTGTATCTTGAGGAGCAGACATTTAAAATTTAATAAGATCTGACTTATTTTTATTTTCTTATGTGGTTTGTACTTTTCTTGTCCTAAGTAATTTGTGCCTATTCCAAGATAGTAATGATTTTTAAATCTGTTTTCCTCTAGAAGTTTTAGCTTTTATGTTTATATTTATAATCCATTTATAGTTAATTTTATGTATGGTGTGAGGTTAGAGTAGAAGTTCATCTTTCTTCCATATGGATATCCAGTTGGTCAGTACCATTTACTGAAAAGACTGTCATTTTCCCATTGAATTGCCTTGGCATACTTGTAGAAAATCAATTGACTATTCAACTAGTTCTATTTATGAACTCTCTGTTCTGTTCTGTAGTTCCATATCTATTTCTCTTGGTAACAATAGCTTTATAGTAAGTCTTAAAATTAGATGGTGTAAAATCTTCAACTTTTTTCTCCTGCAGAATTATTTTTATTATTCTAGATCTTTTGCATATCTATATACAGCTTAGAATCAGCTTGTCAATTTCTACAACAAAGCCTGCTGGGAGTTTGGTTGGAATTGCCCTGAATCTATAGATTGATTTGGGGAGAATTGTCATTTTAACAATATTCAGGCTTAATCCATGAATATAGTATATGTTCTCATTTATTTAGTTTTAATTTTCTTAATTTTTTCTTTAATTTTCTTTAATTTTTTGAAAGAGACAGAGCTTAAGTGGGGGAGGGGCAGAGAGAGAGGGAGACAGAAATTTGAAGCAGACTCCCGGCTCCAAGCTGTCAGCACAGAGAACACACGATCATGACCTGAGCCAAAGTCGGATGCCCAACCGACTGAGCCACCCAGGTGCCCCTATGTAGATAGTTTTAAATTTCTTTAAAAATAGATATTGCATATATTTTGTTAAATTTATGTCTAAGTGTTTTGATTTTCTGATGCTACTATAAATGGTATTTTAGTTTTTACTTTCCATTTGTCATTGATATGTAGAAATGCAACTGATTTTTCTGTAATTGTTTACATTCTAAGATGTTACTAAATTAATTTTTTTATAGCTTTTTGGGATTATGTAAGTTATTCTATGAACATAAACATATTTTCTACAAATAAGGACCGTTTCTCTTTGTTTCCAGTCAGTATTCTTTTTATTATTTGTTTCTTTGCTCATAATTGCCATACTTGTATTAGCCAGGACTTTTAGTACAATGTTAAGTTGAAATGGTGAGAGCAGTATCTTGTCTTGTTCTTGATGTTAGCTGTAGTATACTTCAACATGAAGTATACTGTTAGCTGTAGGATTTTCACAGATGCCTTTTATTAGCTTTATTTCTTGTTTGCTAAGAGGTTTTAATCAGGCATGTATATTGAATTTCATCAACCCTTTTTTTGCATGTTGAGATAATCATGTTTTTTCCTCTGTTGTTAACATGGTAAATCACTTTGATTTTCTTTTTTTTTAATTTTTAAATTTTATTTAAATCCACATTAGTTAACATGTAGTATAGTAATGGTTTCAGGAGTAGAATTTAGTGATTCATCACTTACATATAACACCCAGTGCTCATCCTAACAGGTATCCTCCTTAATGCCCATCACCCATTTAGCCCATCCCCCTGCCCAACACTCCTCCAGAAGCCCTCAGTTCTCTGTATTTGAGTCTTTTATGGTTTGCCTCCCTCTCTCTTTTTATCTTGTTTTTCCTTCCCTTCCCCTGTGTTCATCTGTTTTTTTTCTTAAATTCCCCATATGAGTGAAATCATATAATATTTATCTTTCCATGACTGACTGACTTTGCTTAGTATAACACACTCTAGTTCCATCCATGTTGATGCAAATGGCAAGATTTAATTCTTTTTGATCACTGAGTAATATTCCATTGTGTGTATATACATCTTTGTTATCCATTCATCAGTCGATGGACATTTGGGCTCTTTCCATAACTTGGCTTTTGTTGATAAATCACTTTGATTTTCAAATGTTAAACCAATTTTGCTTTTTTTGGGGGTAAACTGTACTTTGTCATATTATCATTTTTATGTATTTATATATTATTGAATTAGACTTACTTATATTTTTTAAGGACTTTTTACAAATATGTTTATGAGTTTTATTGGGCTATAGTTTTCTTGTAGTATCTTTCTCTGATTTTGGTATTAAGAGTTTGCTGGCCTCAAAAGCTGAATTGGGAAAGCTCCTTCTCCTCTTCTTCCTGAAATACTATCTGTGGAATTGGTATTATTTCTTCCTTATATATTTGACATAATTTTCCAGTAAAGCCATCTGAAATTACAATATTTCTTGTGTGACAGTTTGAAATAGATATAAGGTTATTCAATTTTTCTCTTTTATCTTGCGTCACTTTTTATACTTTGTGTCTTTCAAAGAATTTGTGTATTTCATATAAGTTTTTGAATTTATTGACATACAATTTTTCAGAATATTCTTTTACTACTCTTAACATGGCTAAGATCTGAACAAATGTTTCATTCTGGATTTTGGTAATTTGCATTTTCTCTCCTTTTTTCTTTATGAGAGTCTAGAGTTTATCAACAAAATTTTATTGATATTTCCATAAAACCAGCTCTTTATTTCTTTAATTAGTCTCTATTGTCAGTTTTTTATTTCAATGACTTCTGCTCTATACTTAGTATTTTCTTCTAGTTACTTTGGGTTTAATTTTCTCTTGTTCTTATAGCTTCTTAAGGTAATTGATTTTAGCCCTTTCCTTCTTTTTTTTAAATAGCCTTTAAAGCTACACATTTTACTCTAAACTCTGTTTTAAATGCATCCCACCCATTTTAATATGCTGTGTTTTCATTATTATTCAGTTTAATTAGTTTCTACCTTCTTTTATGACTATTTCTTTTACTCATGGGCTGCATGTTTTTAAATTTACAAACATTTTAGTGCTTTTCCAGATAGCTTTTTGTTATTGATTTTTAATTTAATTCTGTTGTCATCAGAGAACACAACCTGTATACTTTATTTAATTTTAATTTAATTTTATTTTTATTTCATTTCATTTCATTTCATTTCATTTCAGTATATTTAACATACAGTGTTACATTCATTCCAGGTGTATAATATAGTGATTCAAAATTCCATACATCACCCAATGCTCCTCACAACAAGTGCACTCCTTAAACCCCATCATCTGTTTCACCCATCCCCCCACCTTCCTGTGGGCCAGAATATGGACTTAGTTCTTGTTCTTTGTGCACTTGAAAAGAATATGTATTTTCCTTCTCTTTGGTGGAGTATTGTATAAATGTCAATTAGGTCAAGTTAGGCAATAGTGTAAGTTGTTGCTGATTTTCTTGTTTTATTGATTACTGTGAGTGGAGTGTCAAATCTCCAAATGTGATTGCGGCTTTGTCTGTCCTCTGTTAGTTTTTGCTGTGTGGATTTTGAAGATTTAAAATTAGTGTATAAATACGTAGGATTGTGTCTTCTTGAAATATTGACCTTTTTATTATGAAATATCTCTCTTTATTTCTGGGAATACTGCTTGTCTAGAAGTCTGCCTTGTCTAACATTAATATAGTCACTCCAGCCTTATTATTTGTAGAGTTTTCATATCTTTTTATATCCTTTTACCTTTAATGTGTATGTTTTTTTTTTTAAGTTTTCATTTATTTACTTTGAGAGAGGGGTTGGGGAGAGGCAGAGAGAGAGGGAGAGGGAGAGAATCCCAAGCAGGCTTTTCATTGTCAGTATGGAGCCTGATGTGGGGCTGAACTCATGAACTGTGAGATCATGACCTGAGCTGAAATCAAGAGTCAGACACTTAACAGCATGAGCCACCTAGGCACCCCTACTTTTAAGGTATTTGTATCCTTATATTAAAATATACTCACTGTGGATAGAATATAGTGGGGTATTGCTTTCTTTTCAAGTTCAGTGTGGCAGTATTGCTCTTTTTAAATTTTTTTTTAATGTTTATTTATTTTTGAGAGAGAGAGAGAGAGAGAGAGAGAGAGAGAGAGAGAGACAGAGCATGAGTGGGGGAGGGGCAGAGAGAGAGGGAGACACAGAATCCGAAGCAGGCTCCAGGCTTTGAACTGCCAGCACAGATCCCGATGCGGGGCTCAAACCACCAACCGTGAGATCGTGACCTGAGCCAAAGTCGGACACTTAACCGACTGAGCCACCCAGGAGCCTCAGTCTTGCCCTTTTAATTGGAGGAATTAGACCCATTACATTTAATGTAATTATCAATATTTTTAGGTCTACCATTTTACTGTTTGTCTTGTATTTGTTCCATCTTTTCACTGTTTCTCTTTTCCTGTTTGCTTTTGTACTGAATTTTCTTTTCAGCTTTATTGAGGTATAATTGACAAATAAAATTGTAAGATATTTAAAGTAAAATATACAGCATGATTATTTGATATATGTATACATTATGAAAGGATTCCCCCATTGAGTCAATTGACATATCCATCATTTCATACATTTACCTTTTTGTAATTTTATTTAAGTTCTACTCTAAACAAATTTCAGTTATACAATGCAGTGTTATCAGTTACACTCACCATGTTATACATTAGACCTTATTCACCTTATAACTGCAAGTTTGTTCCCTTTTGCCAACTTCTTCCTATGCTTGTTGTTATATTGTTTTCTGGTTTGTGTTATTATTATTATTATTATTATTATTATTATTATTAATTATTATTATTTTAAATTAGGCTTTACACACAGTGCAGACAGAGCACACAACCTGAACTCACAACCCTGAGATCAAGACCTGAGCTGAGATCAAGAGTCAGACATTTAACCAACTGAGCCACTTAGGCACCCCTGGTTTGTATTATTTTTTATTAGAAGACTGCAAATATTCTTATCTTTGTTCCCCTGAATGTAGTATGTCTTTTGCTTTATAAAATTTATCTTTATAATTGATTTGGTTATAATGTGCTTTTTTGTGGTTTTCTTTATGTTTATCCTGCTTGTGGGGTATCGAGATTGTTGGATATTGGTTATAGTTTTCATAAAATTAGGAAAAAATTTAGCCATTATTTCTTAGACTTTTTTTGTGCACACTGTTTTTCTGGGATTGCTATTTTAAAAAAATATTTATTTTTGAGAGAGAGCGAGCACGCATGAAAATGGGGGTAGGGGCAGAGAGAGAGGGAGACAGAGGATCCAAAGTGGGCTCTGTGCTGACAGCAGAGAGCCCAATGTGGGGTTTGAACTCACAAACCATGAGATCATGACCTGAGCTGAAGTTGGACACTTAAACGAGTGAGCCACCCCGGCATCCAGATTACTATTATTTTTATGTTGGACAGTTTGATAGTGTTGAGTAGGCATTACATTTTCTATTTTTCCTCCTTTTTTGGTTATTCACTTTGGGTACTTTCTTTTGCAATGTCTTAAGGTTTTACTAATATTACTTACTATTTAAATTAAATATTACTTAATATTTCCTTGTGCAGTGCTAACTCTATGTTTAAACCACATTTACTAAATTTCTTATTTTAAATATTGTATATTTCAGCTTTAGAAGTTTCATTTGGTTATTTTTATATCTTCCCTCTCCTTTATTTTCATGCTTCCTTTACAAATATGAACATATTTACCATGGATATTTTTAAATTCCTATCTACTGTAATTTGTGGCTATTTATTTTTTTAACTTTATCTATTATTTTGAGAGAGAGAGGGAGAGAGCATGAGCAGGGAAGGGCAGAGAGAGAGGGAGAGAGAGAGAATCCCAAGCAGGCTCCATGTTCAGTGTGCAGCCTGACATGGGGCTTGATCCCACACCGCAAGATCATGACCAGAGCTGAAATCAAGAGTCAGACGCTCAACCAACTGAGCCACCTATGCTCCCCTGTAGCTATTTCTATTGACTAAATTTCCTCCTGGTTTGGGTCACATTTACCTGCATCTTTGCATATATGGTATTTTTTTTAAATTAGATGATAAATATTGTGCATATTTCAACATTGAGTATCTAGAGTTTGTTGTCCTCCTTTTGCTAGATAAATTGCTTGTGGATTACCTTAGATAGTTTTTCAAACAATTTTTTATTCTGACTTATTTTTAGACTTACAGAAAAGTTGGAGAATACTGCAAAGAATTCATTGATATCACTCACTTAGATTATCCAAGTTTTACCATTTTATTTGCTTTATTCATTTATCTATTAATTTTTTTTTCTGAACCAATGTCTCTTTATTCCTAAATATGTCAGAGTATATTTCCTAAAGATGAAGAGCTCTGTTAAATAACTCTAATAAAAATGAACCTCAAAAAATTAACACTGATATAACACTACTTTCTAATCTCTAGACTTTATGGAGATTTTACAAGTTGTCCCATTTATGTTCTTTATAGCAAATGAAAATTCAATACCACATCTCTTTAAATTACTTTTATATAGAAGAGATCTTTAGTCTTTCTTTGTATTTCATGGCACTGAAGGTTATTTTCAAACTCAAATTTCATTTTTTTTTAGTGTTTTCTTATGGCTATTTAGGTTATACACTTTTGACCAGAATATCACAGAAGTGATATTGAGTTCTTCTCAATGCATCATATCAGGAGGCAGATGGTTGGTCTCATTACTGATCATGTTAAATTTGACAGTTTGCTTAAGATGCCATCACCATATTTCTCCACTGTAAATTTAATTTGCAGCTCTGTGACTAATAAATATCTAGCAGGTAAATTTGAGACTGTGTTAATATTCTGTTCTTCCTTATTGGTACCCACTCGTTTTAGCACCACTGATGATTCTTTCCTTAATCAACAGCAATTATAACATTTTGCCAAATGGTGATATTTTCTCATTCCTTCTCCACTTATGAGCTTGCTTTATACTGGTAGGAAGAATGTTTCCTTCCTTTCTTCTTCCCTTCCCTTCCCTTCTCTTCCCTTTTCTTCCTTCCTTCCTTCCTTCCTTCCTTCCTTCCTTCCTTCCTTCCTGTATTTAGATTTTCTAAACTATTTATACAAACAATATGATTGTAATAAACACGAGAATTTTTAAAAGGAACAAAAGCTTTCATAATATGAGTCCTTTGGAAAATCAACTATTTCCATTAAGATTTCTCATTTAATGAAACAATGACAAATGAAAGAATATTCAGTCAACAGTATGTTTTGAGTTTCTACTGTATATAACTTATTGTGCTAAGTGCTTCAGGAAATGTAAAACTGTCCTTGTAAATTTTAGAATTTTTGAGTTTTCTCCTCTTCACTTCCAAATTCCTTTACATCCTGCTCCCCAGACCACTTATTCTTTTATTCTATCAAGCAAGAGAGTATGCCTCTACTTTTTCTTTAAGGCTGATTCCTCCATTTTTTCCCAAAACCTTGTACGCTTTTATGTCATGTGGAATCTTGTAAGTAGACGAGATGGCATAGTGGTTAAAACCACACAGGTTTTGGAACCAGACAGACTTTTTAATTTGAATCCATATTCTTCCAAGTATAGCTTTTTGATCACAGGCAGGTTATGTAGGCTCCCCAGGCTTCAGACTCTCATTTGCAAAATGGGGATAATAACCCATCTCAGAATTGTTATGAGGATTACAGAAGACCACATGTGATATTTCCATAGTGCCTGGCACATAGTAAGTGCTCAATAAATGTCAGCTTTAATTATTATTATCTAAAAATCATCTCCTTGCTATTAATAATGGCCTAGAAAGTTTTAAAATATTGTTCTATGTGGTCAGGTGAATGGATAATAAACATCGTGAAAACTGCTTAACTGCTGTCTGAATGGATACGGTCAAGAATCCTCCCTGGATTTTGAAGTCTTCTATTATGTTCTTTAAATAGGCATTAGAAGACTGAATGGCTATAAAAGTATATTGTGCCAATTCTGTCTCTTTCACTTAAGTGATTAGTCTTTCTCACACTTAATCTGAGACAGAATGCCAGGAAGTCTTTCCTCTAGTTCCATAATAACACTGTTCTTTTCTAGTTAAACAAAGACAATTTCTTTTTCTCCTTCCCATTGTGATGATGCATGGGAACTTATTACAATACAATAATTGTAATAGCTGCCATCACAAAGGCTTTTAATAACTCAGGCCACACCCCAGAGTGTGGCCTTAATAATGCTCAGGCCACACCCCAGAGTCTTTGGGAGAGGAACCCATATTCTCAAACGTGGTTGCACATGGGAATCACTTGGGGAACTTACAGAAATACTTATATCTGGATGCTTCTCCAGAGACTCTGATTTCACTGGCTCAGGTGTAATGTGGACATAGAATTTTTTAAAGCTCCAAGGTGGTTCTGATGCACAGTCAGACTTGAGAACAGCTGATTTACACATAGTATCTCTTCCCTGAGGGAAGCCTGTCTTCAGATTCATGCAGCCTCTCTCATGAAAGAAGAAGCAGCCTGTTGGAATGTGGCACTTGATTTCAGAGGCAAGGCTTGAACTGGCAAGTTTGACTAATCCTATCATGCCCCACATTATGACATTGAGGTTTTCCTCCATCTCTGATGAAAGCACAAGCTCCTGGCCATCCCATTCTCATACTGCTCAAGTGACCCAATCCCCTATCCCTTCTCTCCTTTATTGTGCCCTCTAAACTCTGACCTATGATCTGCAAGCTTCCTACATCCTTAATCTTTTATTCTGAATGGAAATTCCCTTCTTCTTTCCCTTGTCCTGGCTCACCCTTGCCTCCTTTGCAGCCCTCTTAAGTAGAGACAATTTTCTTAAGTCTCACGGAAGTCTGTGCTCTTCAGACTAAGGATATGGAGTAGGTGTCATATTTGCTCTGCATTTCTACTTTAATTCCGATTTTTTTCTCCTTAAAAATATCAGACTGTTTGAAGTTGGGCCATCATACTATATTACCCACCAACCCTTCAAATTCCATTCTCTACCTGTCCACCTTCTAGGCACTCTCCTTGTGGCCCAAAGGCCTTGACTCGAGTCTCATTGTGTGGTATTTTAGTGCCTACTCCTCTCATTGGTTCTGGTGACTTCCATAACCATGTGCATGATCCACACAGTGCCCTGGGCTCTCAGTTCCTTGAGTTCCTCACTTCCAGCAACTTTCCCTCCCTTCCACCTTGGGTCACTGTCCAATTATTTTATTTTATTTTAGTTATTTTTAAAAAAGATTTTATTTTTTTATTTTATTTTCTGGGCAGAGAGTGAGAGCACAGGCAAGAGGGGGAGGGGTGGAGAGGGAAAGAGAGAATTTTAAGCAGGTTCCACGCCTAGGGTGACTTGATCTCACGACTGTGAGATTGTAACCTGAGCCGAAATCAAGAGTTGGACGCTTAACCAACTGAACCACCCTGGCATCCCTCGAAATCTTGATTTTAAATATTCTGTTCCCTGACAGCAGCTTCTTATTCTTCTTGATAATATGCTTTAGAATAGCCAATACAACAGTTTTCCAACATCACTGAACCCTTTCAAACTTAGACTCTACTGTTTTGTCACTATTCATCTCTTTTCTTCCTTTCCTTCCATATGTGTCTTAGATTTTATGGCCCATAGTTGCCATTGTTTCCTTGCAAACACTTTCAGATCCCTTGACCCTCTCTCTCTGCTGCAATGGATTGGCAAGCATCCTAATGCAAATGTCCACCCCCTGCCTCTTTTACCATCCATCCTCACCCCTTACCTTCTTACTTTAAACTCACGGATTGCTTCATACTTAAGTGAGACCATAGAATCTATGATCTTTCCACCAACAAACCTAGACATCTGCTTGGAGTTTTGCCTGTCTTCAAATCTCTCCTATTAAGAGGTGAGAAGTGTTTCCACTTTACCCAAGGCCAATCTCTCTTCTTGTGCTCTGGATCACATCTCCTTACTACCTCAAGGACTTGCTGTTTCAGGAAGTTTTATTACCTCTCTCCTGCATCATAGGTCTGTCCTACTCTGTAGGGTCATTCTTAATAACTTATATTTACCAGCATGGCTCACCACAGGGGTGAAGTGCCCTTCTAATTCCTTCATACCAGCTGGTACATGATAGCCACAGGGCATCACAGGTAATGTTCATCTTTATCATTTGGTTACGGTAGTGTTTGCCAGGCTTTTCCGCTGTAAAATTACTATTTTTCCCTTTCCACCCTCTGTACTTTGGAAGAGAGTCACTAATTGTAATGCAACCTCAACCTGTGAAGGGATTGGTAATAATTAAGTTCCACCAAGAAAGATACATTTATCCTAGGAAATTGAGGCACAGGGAGGTTAAATGAATGTCCTAAGGTCACACATGGATGGATGATGAATAATGTTGGCTAATTATTTAAATAACTTGCAGCCATCCAACCTGTACTTATGCAGACAGACTTGCATGAGGGATTAGTTCGGTTGAAAGGGTTTAAAAAAACCCAAAAACCTCCAGGTAATTGCAAATGAATGCACTCAGCGAGACACTTAATCATTTTTGCAGGCCAATGTGTACAACAAAAATAAAAAGAGATACCAAACATTTGCTATTATCATCTGTGCCTCCATACCTCTAATTCAGAGAGGAGAACATTTTAGAGAAGTGATCGCAACTTGTGTTCTGTGGTTTGGATCCATCTTGCATATGTGTTTTATTTGACCTGCATGGTATTTAAAATTACTTTCTCTGAGGGCACCTGGGTGGCTCATTTGGTTAAGCGTCTAACTCTTGATTTCGGCTCAGATCACCATCTTGTGGTTTGGGAGTTTGAGCCCTGCATTGGACTCTACATTGAGAGTGTAGCGCCTGCTTCAGATTCATTCTCTTTCTCTCTCTCTCCCTCCCTGCCTCTGTCAAAAAAATGATTTTCTTTCTTGGTTGTCAATTTACAAACATTGGGAAAACTGGGAAGTTTCCCACACAAATAAAGATCTCAAACTTCTCTTGGAAATTTGAAAGATATGGCAGCAATGGATCTTCATTTACTTATGACAGGGGTCCCTGTGGTGCCAAGCCATTCAAGGTCCTCTTGAATGATTCTCTCCAAGGGTCCCATGTAGCTATCTGGAGTGACTGGCTTTTGCAGCTGTCTGAGCCCAACACTCATGCTAAGAGAGACCAAATCATAGTCTCCAGTTGAGTGAAGGGTTACCAAGATAGAAGAGGACTTGACATATTCTGCAGAGCTCCTGAGAGGGGAACCAGAATCAACCACCCAAGCTGTAGGAGACAGCCTCCAGTTTCCTGCTTACGGCAGGATGGTCTGCAGATGTTTGCAGTCTGGCAAAGCAGCAGGTTTCCCCAAACATGTTGACTTTCTTTTCACCAGAAGTGTTTAAGCAAAGGGAGAGGGTCGTGACTCAGGACTATGGAAGACAGGATTTGTGCACTGGAGAAAGTTTGGGACAGGCACACTGGAAGAAGCACAATGGAAATATTATGCAGCCCTGTTTTCCTGAAGAATTAATAAACTTGATGGAATGGCAGTTCTGCTCATGAAGAAGTATTGTACCTTGTAACTGATTATACAGGGCAGACTGCATTAATGGTCCCAATTATAAGACAAATGGGGTCACCTGCCTGGCTCAGTCAGTAGAGCACGTGACTCTTGATCTCAGGTCATGAATTCAAGCCCCACATTGAGCATAGAGCTTACTTTAAAAAAATATGCGAAGCGAAGGCTACAGTGAGCTGACTCAAGTGTCTGAGCTACAGGGGATGGTGAGCAGGACAGAGATGTAGGGAGAAAATTGGGCAGTGGTACAAGGTGAAGGGACTGTTGGAAGTTTGTGTTTTGTTGTACATGGAGAAAGAGGGTTGAGGATGTGATGGAATGATCTAGTTAAAGAAGCAGCATGCTTATCGCTAGGCAAACTGCATGCTAGATTTTATTTTCTGATTGAACAGCTTTGGCTTTCTTGAAATAAAGGGAAAGCCAGATGTAGTATAAATAATTTGTACAACCTCTTCTAAACACAGCCTGCCAAAGATAGTGTTTCAGTCTTTTTTGTTGTAAGGTCTTATGCAGACTGATGGCAGAGTGGGTTTTGGTTTAGGTGGCTAAATACTGGGGTGCTCACTATCCAGTTTGTTACCATTAGAGATCATTCCAGCTTTGCCTTGAGTTCTAGTCGCTTATATCTACGTTGTTCCAGAAAGTTATGTGGTTTGTTATAAGGCTGTGTATGTTTACAGATGTGAAGATTTGCCTGAGGAAGCATTTTGCCTCTGTGACTCTTTTCATCTATAAAGAAATCACTCAGAAATTAATTTCGGGCATGGTGTTACCAAATCAAGACAAGCGGAGCATACCTATCTATCAGGTGAGCTTGTTACCCTAACAGTGATACAGACATTCATCTCCTTGGCATCAGTGGTGTTTGAGATGGGAGAGAAATGCTTGTGGCAGCTAATTATACCTCCCTGTATTAATTACCATGTTAAGTGACAGTTTTGTTCACACATTGTTGTTTTGCTAAGGAAAAAGGAAAAGAACAATTCTGTGCCATTCTCCGAAGATTTAGAACAGGAATGTTGGCCCTCGTTCTTAACAGAATTCAGGTCGAAATAAGGAAAGAGAGAACTATTCCACTTGTGCTTGGTGGCTTAATAGGAAAAAAAATTAATGACTTTCATCTTATTTTGGCTCAGACGCCTACCTGAGATATGATTTGAAATGAGTTTCCTATTCCTGACTCCCCTTGTTGAAGACCTGGGGATTTATCAATACCTCACAACAACAAAGAACATTGCTCAGTACAATTTGACACAGATGCTTCTTCCTGCTTCATGGAGCCACCACACATCTTCTTAACTTCTATAGATTTAAGCAGGATTTATACTTCATGAACCCAAGTGTGTATCCAAATCCTCTTGTTATTATAAAGAACAACAACAAAACAGCCATACTCTGAATAGCCAGTCTTGTTTTCTATAAACCTCTAAAGAAAGATTTGTACTCTCCCCAGTCTTAGCTTTAGAAGAAATAAACCCAGTCTGGACGGCACCCCTCCCAGAAAGCAGTATCTGAGAACAGACCCTCGGGCCCTGTAACTTTGCAGGCACTAATAGCAAGGACTCAGCAAAGTAGCTAAAGTAAATTTGTCACTAGTTCTTCTTCTTTTTTTTTAAAGTGGGCAGCAACTTATGTTTATGTTTGTCTTTCTGGAACATTGGCATGTCATGCTGTTATCTAGTCAGAGACCTTTTTATTATTTCCTTATGGGATTTATAACCAGTAGGTTTATTTCCCTCCTGATGTTTAGCATTACATTTTAGAATTATGCCCACCTGACACTTCAGGAAATTTCCTCTGAAGAGGTTGTATTTAAGCCAGAAATGGCCAAGCTCATCCAGAACCCACTGCTCAGCTGCTACTTTCTATGAGTAGAAGAGGGACTCTAAGTTGAATTGATTTTATTTGTTCAGAGTTAACTCTCCCTTCTATTTTCCTTTTTCATTTGAGTTATTCTGTCTTGGCATCCTTTTCCATTGCCTGCATATTAATATGTAGTCAATGCAGAAAATGTGGCGCTTGAGCATTGCACGAGTTCTATATGTGATGCCCATGGATGTGCAATGCTATGTGCAGATATAGTTGGGGGTTGCTGGGAAGGTCACACAGGTGTCATAGAAAGAAGTAGGGGACAGAGTCAAGACAGACTTGGATGAAACTCTGGTTGTTCCTGTTACTAGATTTATTCACTGGTTTCCCACCTTCAACACCTTGTAGGTTTATTGTAAGGCATTTCTTGAAAAGAATGTATAAATCACAGGCGATGAATAGTAAATGTTAGTTGATTTCTGATTGATAGTTGCTTTCCTTGGAAATTTATCAGATTCAGAGTCCATGGGAATATTACATATGTAGCTTGGTGTTCAGTCATTCAATGGTTTCACCTCGGAGAAGCACAAACATCCTTTAAAAACTGTATTTCCTATTTGATCAGCAATCCTACTTCTACCAAGATGGGTCCGGGTATAAGAGTTTAAAATACTTTTGATTGGCATATATGTGTATTTCCATACCTGTGTGACAAAGCACTCCATGAAAAGTACTGTACTATACGAAGGCACTTTGATCCTATTCAAAATAGTAAGATCTAAGCTCAAGCTATTTCAAAGGTCTGATAATTTCCACTTTTATTCTCAATGCTGGAATGACTCTTTATGGAGCCCCAGACTCCAGCTGGAACATTCCTGCTGCTGTTCGCAGGAAGGGCACATTCCTTTCATGCTCAGAGTGGACAATCGCTGATTGCTTCAAAAGACTACCCCTCATGTAGATGATAGAAAATGTACAGTCCTTTACTTAGCTGCTAATGAGTCATGGCTTTGTGGCCGGCAGCAAATGTGGCTGGCCACTGGAGGGCTATTGTGAGGAGGCAAACACTTTTATCCTCCAGGGTCTTGGGTGCTGCCTTCAAGTTTTGTCAAGAAGAAGCTGGGTGTTGGGTTAGCATCTTGTGAGCAGTCCGAGACTCAGGAAACACTTGAATTAGCATGACTGAGTACTATCATTATGGAAAGATGTACTGAGTACTCTGGATGGTCTGTTCTCTCTTTTGTAGCAAAGTTGACTTGGGAAACTAGTCTAAGTTCGAAATGGTTGCTTGGTGCATATAGAATCAGAATAATGAGATTAAGAGGTTTTTAGCATTACTTTTTCCTTTTTATTTTTATTTACTTAAAATTTTTTTTTTTAATTTTTAACGTTTATTTTTGAGAGAGACAGAGACAGAGCACGAGTGGGGGAGGGGCAGAGGGAGAAAGACACAGAATCCGAAGGCAGCTCCAGGCTCTGAGCTGCCAGCACAGAACACAATGAGGGACTCGAACTCACAAACCGCGAGATCATGACCTGAGATGAAGTCGAACGCTCAACCGACTGAGCCACCTAGGTGCCCCTATTAAAAAAAAAAATTAATGTTTATTTAGTTTTGAGAGGGAAAGAGTGAGAGTGAGAGAGAGAGAGAGGCAGAACGCGAGTGGAGGAGGACTAGAGAGAGAGGGAGACACAGAATCTGAAGCAGGCTCTAGGCTCTGAGCTGTTAGCACAGAGCCTGATGTGGGGCTTGAACTCACAGACCGTGAGATCATGACCTGAGCTGAAGTCGGATGGTTAACTGACTGAGCCACTCAGTTGTCCCTACTTTTTCCTTTTTAAAATGATATGAGCAATACATTTTCATTATAGTGAGATTGGAAAACACAATACACAATAAAGAATACAAAACACGATATATATATATATATATATATATATATATATATATATTATATAATATAAAGCATACAAAACACAATATATATATATACACATATATATGTATACACATATATATATACATATATATGTGTATATATATATATATATATATATACATAAAGAACACAAGAATAAAATACACAATAAAGAATACAAAACACAGTATATATATATGTATATATTTATATATATATAAAGAACACAAAACACAATAAAGAAAAAGAAGGAGCCACCCACACTACTTAGGGATAACCAATGTTAGCATTCTGTTGTACAGTCTTCCATTCTTTCTTGTGCATCCTTATTGAGTTTTGTACAATATAAGACTTGAGGGTAATTCATCATTTTGGAGAGACTTAGACCCCTGAAATAGCAATTATTTATTTTTATTTTTTTAAATTTTATTTTGAGCAGGGGCAAGAAGTAAATGATCTTATTCCTGTAAAACCAACTCTTGCCAGATAAATGGGTGGATGGGTGAGAGAAAGGAGGGATGAATAATCAGTGGAATATTTGGAATGAAGAACACCTTTCACTAACTGGTAGAGTGCTTTTTTTTATTTAAAAAAGTATTTATTTATATTTTAAATTTTTTTTTCAACGTTTTTTATTTTTATTTTTGGGACAGAGAGAGACAGAGCATGAACGGGGGAGGGGCAGAGAGAGAGGGAGACACAGAATCGGAAACAGGCTCCAGGCTCCGAGCCATCGGCCCAGAGCCTGACGCGGGGCTCGAACTCACGGACCGTGAGATCGTGACCTGGCTGAAGTCGGAGGCTTAACCGACTGCGCCACCCAGGCGCCCCAAAAAAGTATTTATTTATAAAGTTTATTTCTTTTTTAAATTTTTTATTTAATTTATTTTTTAAATTTACATCCTAATTAGTTAGCATATAGTGCAACAATGATTTCAGGAGTAGATTCCTTGATGCTCCTTACCCATTTAACCCGCTCCCCCCCTTCCACAACCCCTCCAGCAACCCTCTGTTTGTTCTCCGTATTTAAGAGTCTCTTATGTTTTGTCCCCCTCCTTGTTTTTATATTATTTTTGCTTCCCTTCCCTTCTGTTCAACTGTTTTGTCTCTTACAGTCCTCATATGAGTGAAGTCATACGATATTTGTCTTTCTCTGACTGACTAATTTCGCTTAGCATAATACCCTCTAGTTGCATCCTCGTAGTTGCAAATAGCAAGATTTCATTCTTTTTGATTGCCGAGTAATACCCCATTGTACGTATGTGTGTGTGTGTGTGTGTGTGTGTGTGTGTGTGTATATATATATATATATATATATATATATATATATATATATATACCACATCTTCTTTATCCATTCATCCATTGGTGGACATTTGGACTCTTTCCATACTTTGATTATTGTTGATAGTGCTCCTATAAACTTGGGGTGCATGTGCCTATTCAAAACAACATACTTATATCCCTTAGGTAGATACCTAGTAGTGCAGTTGCTGGGTCATAGGGTAGTTCTATTTTTAATTTTTTTGAGGAAACTCCATACCGTTTTCCAGAGTAGCTGCACCAGTTTGCATTCCTACCAGTAGTGCAAAAGAGATCCTCTTTCTCTGCATCCTCACCAACATCTGTCATTGCCTGAGTTGTTAATGTTAGCCATTCTGACAGGTGTGAGGTGGTATCTCATTGTGGTTTTGGTTTGTATTTCCCAGATGATGAGTGATGTTGAGCATTTTTTCATGTGTCAGTTGGCCATCTCTATGTCTTCTTTGGAAAAGTGTCTATTCATGCCTTTGGCCCATTTCTTCACTGGATTATTTGTTTTTTGGGTGTTGAGTTTGATAAGTTCTTTATAGATTTTGGATACTAACCCTTTATCTGATATGTCATTTGCAAATATCTTCTCCCATTCTGTCGGTTGCCTTTAGGTTTTGCTGATTGCTTCCCTTGCTGTGTGGAAGCTTTTTATTTTGATGAGGTCCCAGTAGTTCATTTTTGCTTTTGTTTCCCTTGCCTCTGGAGATGTGTTGAGTAAGAAGTTGCTGCGGCCAAGGTCAAAGAGGTTGTTGCCTGCTTTCTCCGTGAGGATTTTGATGGCTTCCTGTCTGACATTTAGGTCTTTCATCCATTTTGAGTTTGTTTTGGTGTAAGAAAGTGGTCCAGGTTCATTTTTCTGCATGTCACTGTCCAGTTTTCCCAGCACCACTTGATGAAGAGACTGTCTTTATTCCATTGGATATTCTTTCCTGCTTTGTCAAAGATTAGTTGGCCATACATTTGTGAGTCCATTTCTGGGTTCTCTATTCTGTTCCATTGATCTGAGTGTCTGTTCTTGTGCCAGTACCATACTGTTTTGATGATTACAGCTTTGTAATACAGATTGAAGTCTGGGATTGTGATGTCTCCTGCTTTGGTTTTCTTTTTCAAGATTGCTTTGGCTATCCAGGGTCTTTTCTGGTTCCATACAAATTTTAGAGTTGTTTGTTTGTTCTAGCTCTGTGAAGAATGCTGGTGTTACTTTGATAGAGATTCCATTGAATACGTAGATTGCTTTAGGTAGTATTGACATTTTAACAATATTTGTTCTTCCTATCCAGGAGCATGGAATATTTTTCCATTTTTTGGTGTCTTCTTCAATTTCTTTCATAAACTTTCTGTAGTTTTCAGTGTATAGATTTTTCACCTCTTTGGTTAGATTTATTCCTAGATATTTTATGGTTTTTGGTGCAATTGCAAATGGTGTCAATTCCTTGATTTCTCTTTCTATTGCTTCATTATTGGTGTATAGGAACACAACCGATTTCTGTGCATTGATTTTATATACTGCCACTTTGCTGAATTCATTGATCAGTTCTAGCAGGTTTTTGGTGGAATCTTTTGGGTTTTCCATATAGAGTATCATGTCATCTGTAAAGAGTGAAAGTTTGACCTCCTCCTGGCCGATTTGGATGCCTTTTATTGCTTTGTGTTGTCTGATTGCTGAGGCTAAGACTTCCAATAGCATGTTGAATAACAGTGGTGAGAGTGGACATCCCTGTCTTGTTCCTGACCTTAGGGGGAAAGCTCTCAGTTTTTCCCCATTGAGGATAATATTAGTGGTGGGTCGTTCACATATGGTTTTTATGATCTTGAGGTATGATCCTTCTATTCCTACTTTCTTAAGGGTTTTTATCAAGAAAGATGCTGTATTTGGTCAAAGGCTTTCTCAACATCTATTGAGATGGTCATGTGGTTCTTGTCCCTTCTTTTATTGATGTGATGAATCACATTGATTGTTTTGTGGATATTGAACCAGCCCTGCATCCTAGTTATAAATCCCACTTGGCCGTGGTGAATAATTTTTTTTTAATGTATTGTTGGATCCAGTTGGCTAATATCTTGTTGAGGATTTTTGCATCCATGTTCATCAGGAAAATTGGTCTATAGTTCTCCTTTTTAGTAGGGTCTTTGTCTGGTTTTAGAATCAAGGTAATGTTAGCTTCATAGAAAGAATTTGGAAGTTTTCATTCCATTTCTATTTTTTGGAACAGCTTTAAGAGAATTTAAACTTAACTTTTACTTAAATGTTTGGTAGAATTCCCCTGGAAAGCCATCTGGCCCTGGACTCTTGTTTTTTGGGAGATTTTTGATTACTAATTTGATTTCTTTACTAGTTATGTGTCTGTTCAAATTTTCTCTTTCTTCCTGTTTCAGTCGTGGTAGTTTATCTGTTTCTAGGAATTTGTCCATTTCTTCCAGATTGCCCATTTATTGATGTATAATTGCTCATACTATTCTCTTATTATTGTTTTTATTTCTGCTGTGTTGGCTGTGATCTCCCCTCTTTCATTCTTCATTTTATTTATTTGGGTCCTTTCCTTTTTCTTTTTGATCAAACTGGCTGGTGGTTTATCAATTTTGTTAATTCTTTCAAAGAACCAGCTTCTGGTTTCATTGATCTCTTCTGCTGGGTTTTGTTTTGTTTTGTTTTTGTTTTTTTGGTTTCAATAGCATTGATTTCTGCTCTAATCTTTATTATTTCTTGTCTTCTGCTGGCTTTGGGTTTATTTGCTGTTCTTTTTCCAGCTCTTTAAGGCGTAAGGTTAGGTTATGTATTTGAGACCTTTCTTCCTTCTTTAGGAAGGCCTGGATTGCTATATACCTCCCTCTTATAACTGCCATTGCTGCATCCCAGAGGCTTTCATGTTATCATTTTCATTGGCTTCCATATACGTTTTAAGTTCTTCTTTAACTTCTTGATAAGCCAATTCATTCTTTAGTAAGATGTTCTTTAGTCTCCAAATATTTGTTATGTTTCCAATTTTTTTCTTGTGGTTGATTTCGAGTTTCATAGCGTTGTGGTCTGAAAATATGCATGGTATGATCTCAGTCTTTTTGTACTTATTGAGGGCTGATTTGTGTCCCAGCATGTGATCTATTCTGGAGACCGTTCCATGTGCACTGGAGAAGAATGTATATTCTGCCGCTATAGGATGAAATGTTCTGAATATATCTATTAAGTCCATCTGGCTCAGTGTGTCATTCAAAGCCACTGTTTCCTTGTTGATTTTCTGTTTAGATGATGTGTCCATTGTTGTAGGTGTGGTGTTGAAGTCCCCTGCTATTAATTATGATATTATTATCAATGAGTTTATGTTTGTGATTAATTGATTTATATATTTGGATGCTCCACATTTGGAGCATAAATGTGTACAATTGTTAGGTCTTCTTGGTGGATAGACCCTTAATTATGATGTAATGCCCTTCTTCATCTCTTGTTACAGTCTTTATTTTATAGTCTAGATTGTCTGATATAAATATGGCTACTCTGGCTTTCTTTTGTCAACCATTAGCATGAAAGATGGTTCTTCATCCCCTTACTTTCAATCTGAAGTTGTCTTTAGGTCTAAAGTGGGTCTCTTGTAAACAGCATATAGATGGATCTTGTTTTCTTATCCATTCTGTTACCCTATGTCTTTTAATTAGAACATTTAGTCCATTGATGTTTAGAGTGAGTGCTGACAGATATGAGTTTGTTACCTTTATGTTTCTTGTAGAGTTGGAGTTTCTGGTGGTGTTCTCTGGTCCTTTCTAGTCTTTGTTGCTTTTGGTCTTTTTTTTTCTTCATCTTTTCTCCCCTCAGAGATTCCCCCTTAAAATTTCTTGCAAGGCTGGTTTAGCGGTCACAAACTCCTGTGGTTATTGTTTGGGAAACTTTTAATCTTTCCTTCTATTTTGAATGACAGCCTTGCTGGATAAAGAATTCTTGGGTGCATTTTTTTCCAATTCAGCACATTGAATATATCCTGCCCCTCCTTCCTGGCCTGCCAAGTTTCTGTGGATAGGTCTGCTGCAAACCTGATCTGTCCTCTCTTGTAGGTCAAGGACTTTTTTCCCTTGTTGCTTTCATGATTCTTTCCTTACCTGAGTATTTTGTGAATTTGACTATAATATACCTGTTGATGGTCAGTTTTTGTTGAATCTTATGGGAGTCCTCTGTGCTTCTTGGATTTTGATGTCTGTGTCTTTCCCCAGGTTAGGAAAGTTTTCTGCTATGATTTGCTCACATAACCCTTCTACCCCTTTTTCTCTCTCTCCATCTTCTGGGACCCCTATGATTTTGATGTTGTTCCTTTTTAATGAGTCACTGATTTCTCTAATTCTTTTTTTTTTTAAATTTTTTAAATGTTTATTTATTACTGAGAGAGAGATAGAGACAGAGGATGAGCATGGGAGGGGGCAAGAGAGGAAGAGACACAGAATCTGAAGCAGGCTTCAGGGTCTGAGCTCTCGGCACAGAGCCCGATGTGGGGCTCGGACTCACAAACTGCGAGATTGCGACCTGAGCCAAAGTTGGACGCTTAACTGACTAAGCCACCCAGGTGCCCAGATTTCTCTCATTCTTAAATTGTGCTCTTTTGCCTTAGTCTCCCTCTTTTTTTCTGCTTCATTATTCTCCATAAATTTGTTCTCTATATCGCTGATTCACAGCTCATTCATCCTTGCCACCGTGGCATCCATTCGAGATTGCAGCTCAGTTATAGCATTTTTTATTTCATCCTGACTAGCTTTTCTTCTTTTATCTCCATAGAGAGGGATTCTAATCTATTTTCGACCCCAGATAGTATTCTTATTTGGTAGAGTGCATTTTTAAGTTGGGTAATTGTCTTTGGGTGGGTACGATTTTGTCTGCCAGTATCCTGCCCTTGGGGGAGCCTCTTTTCTCCCTACTTGGTATGATCTGGTTGATTGTCAAACATGTTGTTATGCCCTCTCTCTAAACCTCCTAGCCACAGGGCTGAGCATGTGACCCAATCTGAGAAATCATATTCTTGCAACCCTGTGGATATAGTGATTGGTCCAGGGGTGGGCATGTGATCCAAACAGGGCTAATGAGAGGTTTTGTGTTTGTTTTGTTTTATTTTGGTTTTCCTGGAATTGATATGTGAACATTAGGAGAAAAAGTCTCTTTATGGTGAAGTAACTCATTGGGGAAAATGGGCGATAAGGCTGCCTCATGTCTTCTTGCCTGCCATGTGGCAGACAGCCTGTCTGAGAGCAGGGACCAGCAGTGCAGATATAGACAGAGAAAGGTGATAGGTAGATAGATAGATAGATAGATAGATAGATAGATAGATATAGATAGATGATAGATAAATGAGAGAGAGAATAATGAGAACTTTCTGTCATCAGTGAGTTGAATTTCTTTGAGCCCTTGGATCCAGCCAACCTTAAAATTCCATTATTTAAGCTAAATAATTTTTACTTTTACTTAAGCTAGTTTTTAGTTAGTTTTGGTTAAATATAACCAAGAGCCAAGACTAACATATTTCTTCAGCTCCTTGGGGATGGTGGCCTTATCTCTGAGCACACTGCCTGTCATACACCTGCCCAGATCACTGAGTTATCTTTTCTTTCTTGTGTTCAGGGTATAGTTTTGCTGCCTTGAAAACTTCAGCTTCCAACTCTGCATCCATGGTGATGATGGGCCAATATCTTCTGGGGAAAAGAGGAGCCCAAAGCATCCTTTTGGTAATCCACATGAGGTGGAGCCTGTGATTTCTCTGACAGCTGATGGGGTCAGATGGGCAGGGCAGGCCCGGTTTTGATTAATATGCCTATAAAATGGGATTCTGGGACTGACCTCCACTCAACTCAAGCAACACAAAGATAATTGACCTTTGGAAACTGCCTTTGTCAGTCTTTTTATTATTTTTATTGGAAAGTCCTGCAAACCAATTACATCTCACAATGGGCCTTTTATGGTGCTATTAGTTTAATGCAGCTTTCAGAGAAATTAGTCCTCAGGGAGCCTGAAATTCTAGGGGAAAAAAAAGCCCTCCATGAACTTATTTGACTTTTGGATTAGCAGGAAAGATGGATTGGTGGCATGATATCCCCTACAGTAACTTTTGACATTTTGAGCCAACTGACCAAGGTACCAAATTCCCATTTGGGGCCCCTGGCAACTGCCCCAAGCAAAAGGAAAAAATAAATTTAAAAAAGACAAGCTAGCTCTTTAAAGACTCCAGTCTACAAATCAAAGAAGGTTTATTCCCCCTCAGTCTGAGGTTAAGGAAGAATAAAGTGAGAAAGTTGAAATAGAGTTTCTGCTCAGAGGTCTGGGTTTTTCCAAACATGCACTTACAGGATGTCTGTCTCAGATCCTCATGTTGGCTTCTGCCTCTCTTTGCCCTGGCCACAGTTATTTGCAGAATGACAGTTCTGGGGCCACTGTCACAGGGTCAGGCTGTAAATATGGGCTGAAGGAAAGGAGAAGCCATCTCAGTCAGATCACCTCGCCCTGGCCTGGGGATCAAGTGCTTGGGGGAAGCAGGCCCTGAAGAGCAGAGTGGGAGAAGAGAGAGACCTAGAAGGTGACAGAGGACCAGGGACTGGCAGGGTGGCCTTCCATTGCTCAGAGTCTGATCTGCAGGTTGGGTGGCCAGCTCATCCCGAGGACAGGGAAGGGGCATGGGAGCAGGTCCTTGAGGGCCAGAGGACCTCCCCATCAATCCAGCCCTCCCCGCGGAGACTCTGCCCCTGCCTGTCTCTGTGTCAGATGGTCCTTACCCAGGCTGCACGCAGGAGCACACAACCCTTCTGTCCCCTATAGCTGAAGGACTTGCCTTGTGTTCTTGTTCTCTTTCCCTCCCAGTTACTACTTATTCTGGCTCTGACCTTGTCACGTGCTGAGGCCCACCCAACCAGGCCTCTTTTCTGCAAGCCCCTACGATCCTCTGCCTGCGGACTCCCTCTGGCTGTAGAAGCCCGCTTAGCCTGAGCAGGTGGGGCAGTGCACATGCTGGGCGCTACCTCACGTGGGAGCAGCCCCCAACTATTCATGTGAAGGTGTTGCTGGACAAATAACCTAGTTTCCTAACCCCTGAGGTGGGACCGCTCTGAGGTGTTCCCCACATCTTCTCCTGGGATTCCTGGTACAACGAGCCCCAACTGCCCCAAATGGTAAACTTCTTTTTTTAATGTTTATTTCTGAGAGAGAGAGAGAGAGAGAGAGAGAGAGAGAGAGAGAGAGAGAGAATGGGGGAGGATCTGAGAGAGGGAGACACAGAATCTGAAACAGGCTCCAGGCTCTAAGCTGTCAATACAGAGCCCAATGTGGGGCTTGAACTTATGAGCCATGAGATCATGACCTGAGCTGAAGTGGGACGCTTAATCGATGGAGCCACCCAGGCATCCCCCAAATGGTAAACTTCTTATTAACATCTTCTTATTTGCTTCCTTCCTCTCCTTGTCTCAGCCCCCACCCCACTACCGCTGATTCTCAGAGCCACTCCCCAAAAAGTTCTCACACCCAGCCTTGTCTCAGAGCCTGCCGCTGGGGCTTGCACCCTAAGCCAGACCTCCTGCCTCATTTCCTGTCTGCTCTCTTACCTTGGGTCCAAGATCTGGCATGGCTTGTCCCATGGTGTCATGGGCTCTTCTTGCTCCCTTACTTACCTGGAATTCATTCGACTTCTCAGGTCGTATCTGTCCTAGGCACCTCTGCTCCATGACCTGGCTCGACTACCAGGATGCTCCCCTGTTCCATGTGGCTGGTATTTCTCCTGGTTTTGACCCAGTCCTTGAGTGGAAAGAATGGAATCTCAGTTTTAGGGGAGAAAAGAATAGAAAGAAAGAAATCCTGAAAGGGCCACACCTCGGGTATGAAATGTGGAGAATTCGTCTCTGGGAGAAGAACCGGGTGGATGGAGAGCTGCGTTCACCACCCACTGGGCGTGTCAGTCTCTGGTCCCAACACTTGAAATGGCAGGTGGATCGGCTTTTGTAGAAGTGGGGCTGTGCCCTCCCTTTCCTTTCCCATAACTGCTTCCTTTGGAAGCAGCAGCGTCTTGCTTGCAAAGCGGCAAGTCCTGGCTGCAACCACTGCTTGTGTCTGACGTTGGGCGAGTCATTTAAGCTCACCATAGCTCCGTGTCTTCCTGAAAAGTGAGGTTCCTCGGGCACACCTCATAGGGTAGTTGCAAGGAGTAAATAAGAAAATGTGATGAAGTGCTTAGCAGGTTGCCTGGCACGTAGTGAGAGCTCCGTAAGTGCTAGCTGTTTGTATTAACCTGGCCCGTACTGCCTGGTTTCGTTCATTATCTTTTGATGTTTTATCTCCCGGCAGGAGGGAGGCATGTGGTAGCATCTTTCTTCCTCTTGGTGGCTAAGATATGTGCATATAGTAAATATGTAAAAAGATGCATGGGTGGGGACCAGGTAGGGTAACATCCGAACCCTCTGATCCTTGCCTTTTTCTCCTAACCTCTCATGCTTCATCCACTGCAGAAACTTCCAGTTACATAGAAGACATGCTGGTCTTGGAGGCTTGTTGGAGAACCCGCCTCTGCCATGGGGCCACCTGGGGGTTAGGGAGCGTGGAGAAGCAGTTCTAGCTGGGACTAGGGGTTCGGTTCCGTCCCTGGGCTCCTAAGGATGCAGCCGGGCTGTGGCGACACTGTTCCGTTAGCAGCCCCTCTTTACCATGCCTGAAACCTAAAGGGAGCGCAGGGGCTGGTCCCCCGGGGGGAGAGGCCAGTGCAGCGGGTGGTGTTTCGCAGTCTGAGGTGCAAAAGTATTTAGGCTGAACGAGTCACTTAAATAATGGCGTTATCTGCTGCTTCCCCTTCGGTGTTCCGGACAGATAAAGATAAAATAGCCGAGGTAATTGTGGAGATGGAGTGTCGCTGGCAAATGATCTAAGCACAAAGACCATTTCCAGAGACAGATGGAGTGGAGGCTCCGGTAATTTTTCTTGAATCATGTTTAAAGTGGCACAGTCTGAAAACCAGTTCAGCAGGAGGGCCGCTCAGGGGGCCCCCGGGGCCACCTGAACTTTGAAAATATTAAAGTCCAGGGAAGTTGACCAGTCACACACACACACACACACACACACACACACACACACACACACACACACACACCACACTTTCCCCAATAGCCTGGTGTAGAGGCAGCGGGTGAGGGCAGCTGGATGGTCACCCTGGAGAGTGCCACCCACACAGCACCAGGTGCCAGGTGCCGAAGTGTTAATTACCGCTGAATCTGCAACTCTTGCTGCTCTCTGGGCTTGGCTGGCTTCCAGGGCGCGGAGAAACCACTGGGAAGAGATGGGTGGGGTGAGCGGAGCGCCTTGGGAGACTTCCTCCTTCGTGATTCGGTTTGCTCGGAGGCATCGGGGCAATGGATTCTAGGAACCGGGCACTGTGAATTTGAACGTGTGGGCAGCGTCCTTGGGCCCAATGCCAGCCCCGAGATGGGGAGGGAGCAGAGTCCCTCGACTCACTCTCACCCTGCTAATGAAGGAAGTAATGGGCTCTGAAGGTAAAATCACAACTTCTTATGGAGCACTCTGCAGCCATTCAAAACCATGTTGTAGAAAACTAACGACTCGGAGGAAGGTTCGTGATATATTGCTAAGGGAAAAAAGTAGACCACAAAACAGCACGCAGGTGTGCTCTAGGTGTTTGTTTTAACAATTACAGATAGGCACACATATGCAAAGAAAGATGACTGAAGAGACAGCTGAGGTATTGTGTTATTTAAATTTGTTTGTTTGTTTGTTTGCCTTTTGAGTCTTTCTACATTTTCCGATTTTTCTACAATGGGCGTGTGTTTCTCCTGTAATCAGCAAAAGAGATACTAAAATCATGTATTACACTCGTGTAGTATTTATAGTTTTCAAAGTTTTTTTTTGCGTACGCACTTTCACTGGATCCTCATAACAGTTCTGTGAATTTGGTGGAACAGTTTATTTCTGTTTTACGGATGAGGAAACTGAGGCTCAGAGCAAATCGAGGGCTTGAATAATGCATTGTCCAGCACGTAAGTCACTGAACCGGGGTTTTGACCCTGATCTCTTGTATTCTGGCTGTCGAGTTCTTTCCGCTACATATTAGGAATTTGGGCACAGGACCATCAGCAGTATCTGCCACCTCATAATTGAGATGCTAGGTCAGGTCACATCCCCAAGAATGTCCTGCTCCCCTAGATAAGACCAGTTTCCTTTGTTATGTGTTCTCAGATCTGGCTTCATTTATTTCTATACCGTCCAATAAGGTAGCTACTAGCCACCTACGGTTATTTCAATTTGAATTTAAGATAATAAAAATTGAATAAAATGAAACATTTGGTTTTTCAGTCACGTTAGTGACGTCCTGAGTGCACACTAGCCTATGTGGCTATGCTGTATTTACATATGTCCATCAACACAGGAAGGTCTGGCAGGGCTCTTCTGGACTGTTTATCTCCCTTCATGGTTACACATTGGTTTGTTCAGTTATTTTTGGATTCGTGTCTGGTCCCCGCACTACACTGAAGTCCATGAAGGCAAGGGTCACCACTGATTTGCTTTCCTCTGAATTCACAATGCCCAGACCAGTCTTGACATAAAGAAGTTGCTTAATAAATGTCTGTTGAATGCCCCCCACTGCTTTAGGATGAAGTACAGACATGCCTCACCCTGGCTTCTCAGGCCCTGTGTAAAGCGGTGTGTTCTCCCTCACCAAACTCTCTCCAAACCTTCACCTTCTTGTCTCCAACCATCCGGTTGCCCCAGATCTCTCTCTGTTCCTTGGATGTCCCATTCCGTCTGGTCACTGAGTCGTCACAACGCTGTTTCCTCTGCCTGCAGTCTCTCCACACCACCCCCCCTCCACTTCTCCTGGATGACTCTTTGTCATCCTTTGTGTCTAAGGGTTAAAGATTGAATGTCTCTTCCTCCAGGAAGCCTTCCAGATGCTCCTCCTATGTATATTCATAGCACCCTGACCCCCTCGCCCAACCCCCACTTAGCATGCTGTAGTGTAATAGTCTCTTAAGGTCTTTATGTCTCCAGCTAGATTGTTAGCTCTATGGGACAGAGGCTGTGTCTTTTTTACTCTGCATCATATCCTCTTGTGCCTAGATCAGTGCCTGGCACAAAGTAATCGTTTGATCAACAAATGCTTATTAGCAACCCACTGTGCCAGGAGCATGTCGGACACTGGACTTACGTTAGTGGACAAAAGGGACATAGTTCTGACCTTGAAGGTTTCCCCAGTCTTTAGAACCCTGCAAATGTGTATTGAATGAGTAAAAGACCGAGGCTGTGTTTGATGAGACTGGCCTAAGGCTCCAGCTGCAGAGACAGTGTGCCAGGCCAGGGCTCTTTGATGGGGAGGTTCTGGCTGCGGGCAGTCATTTTCCCAGGACCTGTCTTGGGTTTCAGGTGAGGTGTGGGGGTTTGAGAAGGATGCCCTCAAACTCGCTCCTCTGTGTTGCTCTCTTGTCTCTCCATCTCTCTCTCATTCTCTCTCTCTCTCTGCATTTCTGGAGCTTCTACTTTTTTAAAATCTGTGTTAAAGTACTCTTAGCACCCCACCCCCTAGGCTATTAAAACTGCCTGGGCTTGGTTGCTTTTTCAAATCATCCCAGGTCTTTTCTCTTGCTTGGTGAAACAAAAACAAAATTATTCTAGTGGAACATTTTACGTTAGATGCAATCTAAGAAAACAGCGCACAGCGCGGAGGGCTCATTTGGAAGCAACCAGGGCTTGGAGGGGCAGGTGGGGAGGGGGAAGCAGACAGCATATTCTCCGCAGGGCGGTGGGGGGGTGGGATCTAAGGGTAGAAATGTCTCCAGGAGCTGGGGTGGCACTGGCATAAGTCACAACACAAATTGATGACCCTTTTGAGTGGTTTTAGCCCCCTGGGATAGAATTTTTATTTTAGTCCAGAATTATGCAGCTCTTTAGCCAGAAGCCTCTCTCCCTATCTCCTTTTATCTTCCCATCCCTCCTGCTTTTAGTGTTTTTCCCTCTACTTCAAGTTTTTACTGCATGCCTGGCCCCAGCCAGGGCCTCCACTTCCTCTGACACCCCCCCACCATGCGACTTTGGGTGGTAAATGAACAGCCCCAGCAGGAGACAGAGACTTCTAGCTCTTCTCCTTCTTCCTGCTGAGGCCCGGGGGCTGGGAGTTTTCAGCTCAGCCTGTTTTTTTTTTTGTTTGTTTGTTTTTGTTTTTTAAGTTTTTATATAAATTCCAGTTAGTTAACATACAGTGCAGTATTGGTTTCAGGTGTGCAATATAGTGAGTCCACGCTTCTATACAACACCGGGTGCCCATCACAAGTGCCCTCGTTAAACCCTTCACCTATTTCACCCATCCCCCTGCCTCCCCTCTGGTCACCATCGCTTTGTTCTCTATAGTTATGAGGCTTGGTTTGTCTCTCTTTTGTTTCCTTTTGCTCATTTGTTTTGTTACTTAAATTCCGCATAGGAGGGAAATCATATGATGTTTATCTTTCTCTGACTGACTTATTTACCTTAGCAAAAAATGTCACTGCAAATGGCAAGATTTCGTTCTTTTTTTTGGTTGAGTAATATTCCATTGTATATATATATGTATATATATATATATATACATATATATATATACATATATATATGTATATATGTATATATATATATACATATATATATATATATGCCACATCTTCTTTATCTGTTCATCAGTTGAGAGATACCTGGGCTGCTTCCATAGTTTGGCTGTTGTAGATAATGGTGCTGTAAACATCGAGGTGCACGTATCCCTTTGAATTAGCGTTTTTGTATTCTTTGGGTAAATACCTAGTAGTGCAATTGCTGGGTCGTAGGGTAGTCCTGTTTTTAACTTCCTGAGGCCCCTCCATACTGTTTCCCAGAGTGGCTGCACCAGTTGGCATTCCCACAAGGAGCTCAGCCTGTTTCTGGTGGACTAGCTCTGAACTATGGCCCAGGCGCCTGGGGTCATCAGGCAGCTCTACTCCCAGCTGAGCCAGACGGTCGTGACTCTGCATTATGACAAAGTCGTGCCAAAGCGAATCTCTGAGTCCCGCTCCTCCAACTGTCCCGAGTCACAAGAGGGGAAACTGAAGTCCAGAGAGGTGAGAGGGGAGGATGAATTCACACACCCCAGGTGCCAGACTCCTGACCCAGGGCTCTTTTCCTACTGGAAAAGCCTGCAGGGCAAAGCACCCGTCCTTTTTCTTGTGGCCCCATGCTGGGGACTTCGTGGGATCCCTTGCTATTTGTCTTCTCACAGAGTATAAGGCTGATGCAGGGGTAAGTGAATGGCCCTGGCCTAGATGTTGCAGACACCGTGGGGCCAGGCCCGTAGTGCAAAGCAATAAGGAATGGTCAGGACTTTGGTTGACTGGAGACTGCTCACCTCAACTGAAAGAGGCAGTGGCTACAGAGTGCCAGCGTCTTGTTGATCCAGAGGAAGGAGAGCCCAGTGTGGCCTGATGTCTGACTTTTCAAGAGGCACTAGAATTCTAGACTTCTTAAAATCTGATTGGCTATATTAAAATATGAAACCCTGAGTGGGTCAGACAAAGATTCTTGTGTGACCTGAGTTCAGGCTATTCTTTTTTTTTTTTTTGCTTATTTATTTATTTATTTATTTATTTTTTGAGAGAGACAGACTGCGCAAGCAAGTGGGGGAGGGGCAGAGAGAGAAGGAGAGAGAAAGACTCCCAAGCGTGCTCCGAGCTGTCAGCACAGAGCCCGATGTGGGGCTTGAACTCACAAATGGTGAGATCATGACCTGACCGAACCCAAGAGTCAGACAGTTAACTGACTGAGTCCCCCCTGGGCGCCCTGAGATGAGGCTTTCCTTATATGAACCGAGTGCAGCCTCTCCTCTAGGCACATCGACCGATCTGGGGGTCGGCAGTGGACAGAGTGGTAGAGATAAAGGGTGCAAAGTGCTGAGATGGTCACTGATGAACATCAGCCCGCTCCCCAGCACTTGCTAGCACTTATTTATTTATTTTGAGAGAGACAGAGACAGCGAGAGTTGGGGAGGGGAGAAGAGAGAGAGAGAGAAGTCCCAAGCAGGCTCCGTGCTGTCAGCGTAGAGCTGGATGCGGGGCTTGAACTCACAAAGGGTGAGATCATGACCTGAGCTAGGGAGCGGGCTGTTGTTCATCAGTGACCATCTCAGCACTTTGCACCCTTTATCTCTACCACTCTGTCCGCTGCCAACCACCACCCCACCACCCCCACCCAGATTGGTAGACGTGCCTAGAGGAGAGGCTGCACTTGGTCCACCTAAGGATAGCCTGATCTCGGGGCTCCCGGGGGGCTCAGTCGGTTTCCTGCTGCTTTCCTCGAACAGCTTCCTTATAAAGGGAAAGAAATTGTACCAGGAGAATGCTGCAGAGTTTCTGTTTTAAGAGTGGAGGGCTAAGATTCATACTGGTGGAACTTTCTCTCCTATGCAGACAGCAAGGGCTGAGGAAGGATCTTGCTGTAGGAACTGACAGAATCCCAAGTCCAGTTGAATAATAATAAAAAAAAAAACCCCGCAACTGAATGCTTACCGTGTGCCAGGCATTACATGTCAGGCCATCTGATCCTCAAAATGACCATATGGGGTGATTTATCTTTTTTTTTTTTTTTAATGGATGAAGAAATTGAAGCTCAGAGAGGTTAAGTAACTGGCCCAAGGATGCTCAGTAAGTGGATTTCTCTAACACTGTGCTTTCCTTTCCAAAGAGTTACCCCCTAAGGCACATGCATACATGCACATAAGCACCCCGACTCTATAGAAAGATACATAAGATTTAGAAATTTATCCCAAGGCTCCTATTAAAAAAGTGACTTTCATATCTTGCACAGTTTTGCATTAGTGAAAACTGCCTTTGGATGAGCTCACCTTTCCCATGAACTTCAGTTTATTGGCTTGGCAAAGGTGTCAGTGAGGGTTTGGTTGTGGTTTATTTCCCAGCTCTTGGAAAAGTGCTCGGCCCGGGAAACAACCCAGCCTGTCTCTGTGGCAGCCAGCAAGCTGGCAGCAGGAGAGAAGCAAGCACTGAACAAAAGTCGGCTCCTTTTCCTTTCTTCCTGTTCCCTTTGGCCCTAAGCCAGGCTTTCTGCTCTCACTCCTGTCCCTTCCCTCCAGGATGGAATAGGACTGGCCCACTGCACCTGCCCTTCCCCTCCACCCCACCCCCAACCCCACGCTCTGTCCCTTCTTCAACTTCGGCCACAGGGTCAGGTGCATGCTGGGAACTTCACACCCACTTGCCTGGGAGTTTGGTTAGAGTCAGTGTATGATCTGAAACTCAGAAGAGAATATCTTTTATATTTCTGTGAGTGAGGTACAATTTTTTTTAAAGCAAAATCAATTTATCTTACAGATCATATATTTGCTAGGAACATAAGTCCCTGCAGTTGGCTTAAGAAAGGGTAAGAATAAGTCTACAGGCCTGCTGGAATCCAAGTAAAATCTGGACAATGAGGCCACAGGAGAGGTGGGACCAGGCTGCTCCCAGGCCAACAGTAGCAGCAGCGTGCCCTGACCTTGCATTAGTGCTTCGCCATTAGTGTGATTCAGCTAAGCTCCACTCTGACCTACTCTCATCGGTGGCTCCATCTCAAAGTTTCCATTTCAAATTCCCAGAAGTGGCAAAACAAAGGGCATCACATGGGCAAGATGGCCATTACTGATTGAATCAGCCATGGACAAGGTGCTCCCAAAATGTTTTGTGCCCCCTATCATTTTACTGCAATATTATTATTACAGCTAAGATTAGATCAGAATGCCCAGAAGGGGTGAAGTCATCCCTTTTAATACTCATCCTCAAATGCCTGTGCTGTAAATTTTTAAAATTAAAAAACATTTAATTAAAAAAAAATCACAATATGTACTTGCTGGTACTAAAGCCAAGTGATCCTTCCTCCATGGGGTAAAAAAATGAACACGGGAGGAAATCAGAAGGCAGGAAGTCAGATTTCTAACCTGTCAAGAACAGATGATATCAGGGGTTAGATGTCCACTCAGATTCTGGACTGTCCTAATTTTTTTTGGGGGGGGGGAGAAAATGATAACAATGTACAGTGAGGGACATTTCTGCAGCGAGTCACTGAAACTGGAATAGTAATATCCCCATTCTGAAGGAGCAAGAACATCCAGGAAAGCGACTGGCACATAATAGATGTTCAGTAAATGGGAACTGTGACCATCAACTCCTGGAGGCAGAGCCCAGCATTTACATAGGACTGAATGCAAAATAAAGTTGTTAACGGAATAACTGATAACCCACCGTGGCCCACTGAGAGCAGAAGGTGGCTTGCATGGAATGGACTTGGTGAATAACAGAGAGACAGTCTGGATTGGCAGAAAGTTGGAAAGGAATGACCATGGTAGCTTTTCAAAAACACTAGTGAGAGACGTATAATGGATATGCTAAGGAAGGAGAGAAAATGGAATCGTATGAAATGCTCAGTTCAAACCACAAGAGACAGAAAAAGAGTGGAAGATAAAAACAGGAACAAAGAACAAGGGGAACAAATAGGAGACAGTAACAGAGGCGATAAATATTAATCCACCTATGTCAATAATCACTTTGGACATCAGTGGGCTCAAAGAACCAATGAAAAGACAGAGATTGTTGCAGTAATGCAAAATCAACACCCAACTATATGTTGTCTACAAGAAACTTACTTTAGATATAAAGATGCATATTGATTAAAAATGGATAGAGGAGGGGCACCTGGGCAGCTCAGCCTGTTAAGTGTCAGACCCTTGATTGCGGCTCAGGTCATGATCTCATGCTTTGAGAGATTGAGCCCCGTGTCTGGCTCTGCACTGGTAGCATGGAGCCTGCTTGGGTTCTCTCTCTCCCTCTCTCTCTGCTCCTCCCCTGCTCACATGCACACGCACACACCCTCTCTCTCTCAAGATAAATAAATTTTAAAAAATGGATAGAGGAAAATACACCATGCTAACAATAATCAAAAGAAAGCAAGAAGAGCTACATTAATCTCAGAGCAGATTTCAAACTAAGGTTACCAAGGATAATGATGGGTAATGATGATGGTGAGTTCGAAAACCGTCAATGTGTCTCCAAATGCAGAACTTCAGAAAAGCCTTCTCAAAAAATCCAAAATGGCCATTTTACAAAAATCTGAAATCACAGAGAGCATCCCCAGGAGGCCATCAGGCCAAGTTTTCCGTCTCTTGGGGGGTGATAGGGCAGGTGGGTGTGGGGACTGAGCAGGCTGGACAAGGCTCCATGGAAGGCCCAGAGGTATTCCAGACCAGGAGGATCAGATCCTTCCGGGCATCTGCCCACTCTCCTGGGAGCTTGGAGAAGACAGACTCCTTCAGGAAGACATGCTTCTGGGAACCTCCTTTCCCTGGTCGAGAAGGGCTGTAAGGGTAGGGTTAGGGGCTGAGCCCAAGGTTCTGCTTTGTTCGCAGGGAGTCACAGGTGGGCCTGAAGGGGACAGGGGCCAAGTCTAGCTCTTCTGACCCAGGGGTTTCTGTAGCACAGGGCAGGGGTCGGGGGAGAGGGCATCCCATTCCTTTTTTTTTTTTTTAATTTTTTTTTTTAATGTTTATTTTTGAGACAGAGAGAGACAGAGCATGAATGGGGGAGGGGCAGAGAGAGAGGGAGACACAGAATCGGAAGCAGGCTCCAGGCTCTGAGCCATCAGCCCAGAGCCCGACACGGGGCTCGAACTCACGAACCGTGAGATCGTGACCCAAGCTGAAGTCGGACGCTCAACCGACTGAGCCACCCAGGCGCCCCTAGGGCATCCCATTCCTGATCGCTCCTGTACCTGAATCAGTATGGCCTTTTCAACCGGCGCAAGGAAGGATAAGCATAGCTCCTTTGGGGACAGAGCTACTCTCAAACCTCAGCTCTACCTCTGAATTATCTACATGACCTTGTGCATGTTCTCCTCCGAGTCTGTTTTCCTCATGTGTAAAATGGAAATAGTAACATAAGGTTGGGGTACTTGGTAAGTGCACGGCAAACACCTGCCATTGTTATTAACCACTAAACCCGCCAGAGCAGAAACCACGTCTCTTTCCTCAGCTGATCTCTCCAGGGCAGCTTGGCTCTGCATGGGCTCTCTGGCTTGATGGGCTGAAGGACGTCCACATGTTGGTCTCCAGACCTCAAATATATTCACTCAGCTCTGCTCGCCTGTGAGCTCACCCATCAAGCTTCTAGTGTCATGATGAGGAACCCAGATTCTAGAGTTGGAATGTCTGGGTCTTAATCCCAGTTCTGCTACTCAATAGCTGTATGACCTGAGGCATATTATTTAATCTCTTTGTGCTTCTGTTCCTTCATCAGTTAAAAAAAAAAACAATAGCAACATTCTCACTTTTTAGCATTCTTGCCAGGAGTGAATGAATTCATATGTGTAAGATACTGAGAAAGGTATCTGGTGCTTTGAGATCTGCTCGTCTCCTCCCAAGGACCGAGGTAGGTTGGGTGCTGAGGGGGCAGCTGGGGAGTAAGGGCCTTTTGTCTGGAGCCTGCTTCCCTTCAGACCTGTCCCTGCAGTTGATCGAGGGTCCCAGCTATAGGCCAGAGTCCTAGAAGAGGCGGCTGGCTCTTGGGGCTCAGGTGGAGCACGGAGAGGGTGGAGAGGGTGTGGACTGCCCTTCACCGGCCCAGTGGGTGTTTGCTCAGCCTTCCAATTTCCCATTCAGATTCCCTTCCAGAATCCCGTCCAGATTCCCATCCAGGTGCGAGGGGAGCACAGTTGGCTAATTAAGCTGAAAGCAGCATGAAGGTGCCAGGGAAGAAGTGAAGACATCTGTTCCCCTCTGATCATCAACTGGTTCCTTCTTTATAAGAATGGGCCCCTCCTCCCAGCTGAAGACCAGTGGGAGGGACATAGGGAGGGCAGTCAGGGAAACAATGATGAGAGATTTTCTCCCGTGAGTGCTTTCCAGGGCCGGGCTTTTACCTAACGATGACCTTTGGTGGAGTTGCTCCCATTTCCAATTGAAGATAGCATACAGACCTGATTTCCTTTGACCTCAGTTGACACGACTTGCTCTATCCCTCCTCCTCCCCTGCCTTCATTTATTTTTATCATGTAAGGAGAGCTGCTTCTACTGCCCCCATCCAATGGGGAACTCAAGGCCATGGTCTGAATTATTAAGGGTGATAAGTGACATAAAATTTGGACAAAACCCCTCCTGTACTTGGGTAACTGAAGCCAGCATAGTTCATTCTGATGAAAGCGTCACTCAGCTCCTCTCAGGGACAACTGATGTAAAAACCCAAGGAAGTTCGAAGTCATTTGTTTCTTTGGTCTGTAGTGAAGTCAGAGATGGGACACAGGTTCATCAACCTTCAGGGAGTCCCCAGCCCCCTTCCGGCACCCCCCTGAGGACAGAAAGAGGAGGCGAGAGGAAAAGTAACTGAGGCGCCTATATTGAATGCTTATTCGGTACCATTCAGGGAGCAGTGAGTTCTCTATCTTCCTGTTTGTATTATTGTTCATAATAGAAGTTAATATTGACAGGGTGTTGTTCTAAGTTCCTTTTCTTTCGCTTATGTTTATATCCTCTGCAGTGCACAGGATAATGGACTCAGAGTCATGTCCTGAACTCAGGTCTCTGATCCAAGCCCATGTCATTATCACCTGCTATACTGTGCTTGCTGTTTTATGTATTTTAAACAGGTTAGTTGTCCTAGACCTCATACTGAAGGCTGTCACCCCCATCTTCATTTACAGGCTAGGAAACTCGGTAAGGCCCAGGAAGGTGAACTCTATCAGTAGCAGGTAGAGAATACAGTTACTGCAGGCTCCTGCTGCTGTTACTAAGGTAATATCCATACTCACTGAAGACTGGGAATTTGCTTTAGTTTCAGCTACTCAGTGAAAGCACTATTGTGACTGTTTGGTTCACTGTTGTGTCCTCAGTGCCAAAAGCAGTTGCTTGGCTGAACAACTACCTGTGGAATGGGTGAATTCCACAACCGCCTCCTTTCTGTTTCTCCTTGCACAGATTGTAATCTGTAGGCAGAGCTGTTCAGGCAGGAAGGCTCTGTGTCCTCCAAGATTCTCCTCACAGGGCAGCTTCCAGACCTGCCTTTCGCTGCCTATGAATTTTAGCCTTCGGAAATACATGGAAACCACTATAATTTTTTTTAATTTGTTTTTGAGAGAGAGAGAGAGAGAGAGAGAGAGAGAGAGAGAGAGAGAGAAAGTGTGTGTGTGTGTGTGTGTGCTTGTGTGAGCATGAGTGGGGTAGGGGCAGAGAGAGAGGGAGACAGAGTCTGAAGCAGGCTCCAGGCTCTGAGCTGTCAGCACAGAGCCCAGTGTCGAGTTCGAACTCACGAACCTTGAGATCATGACCTGAGCTGAAGTCGGACACTTAACTGATTGAGCCACCCAGGCGCCCCAGAAACCACTATAATTTAACGTTTCCACCAGGGTCCAGAAACTGGGCGAATATATCAAATTGAAATCAGTTTTCCACCACTGGTAGTCTTCTGTGATGTCCTCAGTCACAACACATCAAAAGAAAGGTGTATTATATGAAATGAAAAAGAAACATTTTGTCCTCTGAATCACTGGTGTCCACCACACCCTACCTGTAGGAAAAGGGACATTGTTGTTTGTTTCAGGGTCCCTGATGCTCTGTTAGTGGCTGTTTGGACATTGGGGGACCTGCTCCAGTTGTTCATTTCCAACAGCCATCTCTCTCTGCCTGCTGGCGTATTCTCTGTGCTCTTGGCAAATCTGGGAAATAACTGAGGAGCTTAAATGCTCTCCTTGTGGCCTGAGCAGGGTATTAGGTTCTTTCAGCTGTCTTCTCGAATGGGGTGGTGGAATCAGACACTCTTGGTTTATACTTCTAGCTCAGTCACGAGCTAGGTGAGCTTGGGCAAGTCATTAAGCCATTATTATTTAAAACTGAGAAGAAGATCCTGAAATCTAACCCTTAGAATTGCTAGATAAAGATAAAGAGAAAATCGGGGCCCCTGGGTGGCTCAGTCAGACAAGCAGATGAGCGTTCGACTTTGCCTCAGGTCATGATCTCACCGGTCATGGGTTTGAGCCCCATGTCAGGCTCTGTGGTGACAGCTCAGAGCCTGGAGCCTGCTTCGGATTCTGTGTCTCCCTCTCTTGCTGCCCCTCCCCTGCTGTCTCTCTCTCTCTCGCTCTCTCAAAAATAAATAAACATTAAAAAAAAAGACAAAGAGTAAAAATATATTCTGCTTTTCCACGGCTGAACTCCAACTGTAGCGGACACTGAGCACGTACCTGGAGCTGGGGGATGGTGTTTGTGAGTGTAGTTCTAATCCTAAAGCCTTGTGCTCTATTTTATTTTATTTTATATTTTTATTTTTTTTTTAACGTTTATTTATTTTTGAGACAGAGAGAGACAGAGCATGAACAGGGGAGGGGCAGAGAGAGAGGGAGACACAGAATCTGAAACAGGCTCCAGGCTCTGAGCTGTCAGCACAGAGCCCGACGCGGGCTCGAACTCACGGACCGTGAGATCATGACCTGAGCCGAAGTCGGACGCTTAACTGACCAAGCCACCCAGGCGCCCCTTGTGCTCTATTTTAAACATTCCTGCAGAGTTTGTGTTGTATACCTTAATATGCCCATGCTTGGTTTGATATAAAACGGTGCTCTCTGCTCCCACATCTCTGGATAGAGAATCACCATTTCAGGATGATAGCGTATCCTGTGCCTCCTGCAACACTCAAGGACCTTTGGTATCATCTGCCTGTCCCCACTCTGCTTCCGTTTCAAGGGCATGACCACAGGGCCTGGTGCCTTAGCAAGACCTCTTTATTTTTCAGTTCTTTTTTAAATCGCATAGTTCAAGTTTTTTAAATATTTACTTTTGAAAGAGAGAGAGAGAGAGAGAGAGAGAGAGAGAGACCAAGTGGGGGATGGGCAGAGAGAGAGGATCCAAGGGAGGTTCTGCACTGTGCGTGCAGAGGCCACAACGTCGGGCTCGAACTCACAAACTGTGAGATCATGCGCTGAGCCAAAATCAAGAGCCAGAGGTTTAGCCCCGATTGAGCCACCCAGGTGCCCGTAATTCAAGTTTTTTAATTGTGCTTTTTTTTTTTAAATTGAAGTACAGTTGACCCACAATGTTGCATTAGTTGCAGGTGTACAACATAATGATTAGACAGTTCCGTATGTTATGCCATGTAGCTGACTATCATGTGGCTGCCATCCGTCACCATACAGCGCTATTGCAAGACATTTGACCGTGTTCCCCATGCTGCGCCTTTCATCCCCCTGGCGTATTCATTCCATAGCCGAGAGCCTGCACCTCCCACTTGCCTTCACTCCCTTTTGCCCATCCCTCCACCCCCTCCCCACTGGCAACCACCAGTGTGCTCTCTGTACGTATGGGTCTGTTTCTGGCTAAGGCCTCTTTAATGTGGCTTGACAATAGTCTCTGGAATAAAGGCTGAAGAGGTCAGTAGATCAAGGGCTCTTTGGAGAACACCTGTTTGCCCCCAGACCTGCTGCCCCTCTGTTTTGCTGTGGTTCTACCCCCACCCCTCGGGGCCAGGCACTGGCTGCTTATTGACTTTGTCAGCATTTCCCCCATGGTTCTCAGACTGACTAATTAGCCTACCCTGCCTGATTGCTGAAGCCACAGGGCACTGCCAGGGCAGCACTTTTCCACATGGCATCTGCTAAGAGAATGCAGGGCTGAGCCTTTAACCCTATCCCGTCTATGTTGTGCAGGTACTTATGAGCTCGCATGGAGATGGATATGGGGGTCTACCCCCATGAGGTTGAGGGCTAGGGGTTGTGAGTTCTGCTCTAAGAGCCGGTAGATATTTCTCTGGATGGTCAGACATTGTCAGAACACGGGACAGACTGAAGGTAGAAATTCTCACCATTATTGAGGATAATTTAGGGGAAGAGTGGCATCAGGCAACTGAAACTATTATCCTCATTTTGATGCAAATTTTACAATCTTTTTTTATTTTTAATTTTTTTAATTTTTAACTTTTTAATTTTTAATTTAATTTAATTTAATTTTTTGCCATCTGGCTTGGCCTTTTGGTTTGAAAGAGATCTGGATCAGTTAAATAAAAAAAAGGTCAGGCTGAGGATCACATAGTTCTTTCTTCCTCTCTCTTAGATTTACTATATGTTTCCTCAGGCTGTTGCAGCCTGAGATTAAAGGTGGGTCATGTCACCAGTAATCTCCCATGCTTTCCTAGCTCATGCTCCTTCTTGGGAATGCAGGACCCTGATCCTTGCCACAGCCCCTCAAGCATTCGTGCATGTACCCAGGGAGTTTCCCGTGAAGCCCATGGGCAAATCTGGTCAGCTGCTACAGGTTTCTGCTGGGTACTGCTGTCCATGGGCCAGCTGTGCATTTCTACCTGTGCTGGACATTGCCACGGCCACAGGGCACTGTGCCTTCTCTCCACCTCCACCACCTTCCGCCACAGAACACCACAGTCTCTCTCCGTGAACACCTGCCTTCCCACTGAGGCACCACTGATACCCTGGAATTTTGAGGTGCTAACACATTGCAGTTAGTGGCACAGCTAGAGGGAATAGCTGTCTTTGTGCTTCCTCAAGCCTCCCCGCCTTCCGTTGCAGGCAGAAGGTTCTTTCATTTTTTATTTAAGGTCCTCTTTCCCTGGGGGAACAGGAGAGTGTGAGGTTAGAATCTGGGTAATGGGTTCAAACTGATTAGGGTTTGAAGCCTGGTTCTCCTGCTCAGTAGTTGTCTGTGCTAGAGAAAGTTCTTTGCTTCTTTGAACTTTAACATGTTTGTGAAATAGAACTAAAACAGCAGTACCCAATTCAGGTTTAGAGGCTAAATGAGCTAAAGCATGCAAAACTACACTTACATTGTAATGCTCTATAATGTTAGCTGATATTAATTAGCTAATAGGGCCCAAGTGATACCGCACAGGACAGGGCCAAGTGACAGATTCTGCACTATCCACAGAACCATGCCTCCTCTCTCATCTTGAGGACGTGACATTGGGTCCAACTTTTCCTCATCTCCTTCTTTCCTTAGGAATTTCACTGCTGGAAGCTCCTCAGTCCTTAAAACAATTTCCTAAAGGGGATCGCCAATTCGTCAGACATTCTAAAACATGTTTGAGTCCCACAGGTGATACAGCTTAGGCTCAACATAGGTCCACACTCCCTTATCGTCTGATTGTATCTATCTATGCATTTAAGCAAATGGGTATTTATACGTTGCCATTGGCTGTATTTATGTGTGTGTGTACAGCAAATTGCTACACACACACACACACACACACACACACACACACACTTAATTACAGCTACTCAGTTCTTTGATGTTATGGCTTGAAAATCTCCCCTGTGAGCAGAATTGTTTACTAGGCTCTGCTCTATGAGAAGAGGGCAGTGATGAATTTGGTTCCCTTGTGCTCAAGAAGACTTATCTGAATGGGACATCAGAAGACATGGACTTGCCTCATGGAAGGCCTCATCTGATAACAAAGGCATGATATTGCATCTTGGAAGACAGAAGTTTTCCAGAGCAACCTGCAAGAGCCACTGTGAATACACAGATGTTCTCTGAAAGCAGGAGTCTCCAGCAGACCCACTTGGCTCCAACTTTCCTGGCAATGAGTACAGGCTCTTTCCTTCCATCCCTCACCTCCTCTGTCATATGACAGAATGTTCTACCATCTAAATGTCCTGTGTTGCTATTGAAGGAAATCTTCTCAGGTTAATAATAAACCCAGATGGGTTTGGGGTATGGGATTTGGGTATCTCTTGGGGTTACTTGTGTTTTGAAATCTTCAGCAGTGCTTGGGTATGGGAAGTAAACACTCCCTTGAATCTCTCCTTATACCTTCTGCTCATCTTTGCCTGAATTTCAGGTGCTATTCTACCTGCAGAGGCTGACAGTTCTAAGTCAAGTCTGATCTGAGTGAGGACTGGTCCAGAGAAGTGATCATGTCTTCTATAACACATTTCCCAGCCCCTTTCCACACCTGATTGGTGATGTATGGCTGCTTGATACTCCCCTGTAGACATTCTAGATCTGATGGGCTATGGCATGTACCCAATTCTCTTGATATTACATGTCCTTCTACTCCTTCTCTGCTACTCAGAGAAGCACATGGGTAGATGTTATGAAGGATCCTTGGGAAAATCCTATAAAGGATTTGAAATCCTTGGGAATGGCCATGTGATGGATTTTCCCCTTTCTAAAGGGTACAGAATATACTAATAAATTATTGCCATTGTTCTTAAACAAGGTAGGCCAAGGCCACTGCATCCTATAAATTATGTGCCTATCTTCTTTGAGGGAGAATATAGAACTTCTACACACCCTGTGCGTGGGGCTTCATATTTAGGCAAATTTTTACACAAATACACACATGAGCACGCACACCCATCTTCAAATAGATAAGAAAAAGCGGTCCCTTTGTGCTTTTTAAATAAAGCATAATGTTGTCATGTAACTTTGCTATGGGCTTGAATTTCATCTGGGGGCCCATAATCTTTTCCCGGGGTCCCCAAATCGACAGGAGTTGGGCATTTGACTATTGTATGAATCAGACTGTGATAAGACATTAGGGATGGTACACATTCCACATCTAAAGTTAGAATCAAACCTTAAAAACTGCTTGCCAAAATGTGTACAGGTTCTTCTGAGCGCGAAATGCTACACTCGTGGACCCTCACCTCGCCTCACTGCAGGGCACTCCTGGCCTCTGCCCGTGAGCTCTTCCTTCTTTGCTCCCTTTGTGCTGGTGTCTCCAGGGTTCTGGTTCTTTCACCCTATTATCCGACACCCTCATCTCATTGTTCAATCAGGTTCGAGCTCTTCAAATGCTGGAGCAGGTAGCCGTGGCCTTAAATTTCTGCTCCACCAATTCCTGGCTCTATGACCTGGCTGTTTAAATTCTCTGAACTTCAGTTTCCTGATCTGCAAAACTGGAATAGTAATGCCTTCTTTATGGGCTAAGGATAAAAATGGTAATATAGGGCACTTAACACAGAGTCTAGTATATGACGTGGGTTTAGTAAATGCTAGTTATTTTTAGTGTTGTTTTAAATATTTAACATCCATTCATTCATCTGTCATTATCCTCTGTGGCTGTACATCCCTGTTTGCTGACACGGAGTAGGAGCACAGCATGTGTGAGCAGAATGACTCAAGTCAAAGTGAATGAATTCCTCCTTAGGTTATGGGACATCGTAGGAGTCAGCGCTTTCCCTGTTTAGGGCGAAGGCAGGACCCAGGAGAACTTGGAGAGTTGAAGAAGGAGCTGGGATTTGGGGAGCAGGCATCAGGTGGGACTTGCTATCCGGAGTCTGTGCTCATCGGGATCCTTGGCTCCATTCTGAGTCTCGCCTTGACTACTGTTCAGATCATGGATGACCCCTCATGTCCATGCATGGCATGGAGAGGGTCTGGGTCACCTCTGCAGGCCTCTCTGCCTGTGGGGGCTGCTGCCACACAACCTGGAGCGTAGGTGTTGGAAGACAGAGACCATGGCCCTGAACATTTCACCTTCTTATTCTTGTGGGAAACCACAGATAGATGTGGGACATGCCCAGCTCTCTGCTCCTTCCTTGTGTCCTGACCCACAGCACCTGTTCCAGATGCAATCCTGCTCTCCTCCAGAACAGTCTTCCCTTGGCAGCTCAACACCTCTAATGTCAGCCCGCCCCTTTCTTTCTTTCTTTGCTAATGATTTTTGTAGTTAATGAGGTCCCTCTTCCCCCCCGTTCTCTACTTACATGACTCTGCCATCAACTTTAGTAACCATCCAGCTATCTATTTATATACCACTGGGCTTCTCAGCTCTTCCTCCCCCAATTCTTCCATGACCCCTGTATTTTTTCACAATTGCAGCAAACAAGGTATGTCTCAGAGAAGATGGTTATTTCTCTAACAAGGAGTCTCAGTACGTGAAGAGACACTGCTGTCGAATGTGAATAATTAACAAAAACTTTGTTGAAATCCTTGGCCTTAAGACGGAGTGTTTGGCAGCTCAGTTAATGCCCATCTGGAGGCATCTAATATTCTATGGAGTTTTCTCACTATTAAAATGGAACCTAATAATAATGATGCCTGCAAGGAATAGTCCCTCCCTGTCAATCATATCGATCACAGAACTCTGCATCTCCATCGATTGATTAAGTCCGTCTTGAACATTTGTTGAACTCAGTGTTGTGCTGTTTGCTCCCGGGAAGTGGCTGGGGGAGCTTTAGAAGAATAGATTCTCGAGCCTCGCTCCAGGACCTCTGGGCATCCGAAGCTCTCCACCAGACTCTTCAGTGCAGTCAAGTTTGAGAACGGGGGAGAGTAGGTGCTCGTCACCCCCCGGAAGCTCAGCAGTGTGTTCAGAGGTAGCTGCCGTGTGCCTGTGCAGGGTCTGGCATTCTTGCAGCCATGTTAGTTCACCTCCTCGGTTCTTTGCTTTAATTTCTTGTTTCTTAAATTCTAAGCATAGATGCTGATTCCAAGACTCAGAATCAAAGTTAGACAGCCTGCAGGTGCAGGGTTAATCTCCGATAGGAAGCTCTCTGGTTACAAAACCCACACCTTTTGCACCCACCTTATCAGGTGATTTATGCTAGGAAAAGATACAAGGCCATGCATAATTTAGTGCTGACTCCTTGACTCAGTAGGTCCAGTAGGCATGTAGATGGGAGAGGGCGAGATGTGCGGCATTTGGAAAACTCAGCCATTATTCTGTTGAGGAGGTTAAAGTGGGACCTTGACAGATCCCCTCGGTGAGCTTGGAAAGTGAAAGCAGACAATGCTTCCTCCATTACTGGGCAAAATGAGAGCATTTCCTATGTTTGACTTGCATTTTCATTATAAGCAGGTGTGTGTTGGGGGAAGGAGGTCGATGGAGTTGACAGTTCACTTCCCAGGCTGGGCCTCTGGAATTTGTGGCCCTCTAGAGGGTCCTTTGCATCTCCTACTTTGCAGGCTTAGAACTTCAGCTTTTTCAATTGGCTTGGCACTGACTGAGGTTCTGGGGAATGGATTTGTGGTGGCCAAACAGGACTCTGCTCCCAGAAGAATGCACCTGTAGTGGAGTGTGGAATGTCTGTGTGGAAATTTACAACAGAACCCTCCCCAGCCACATGTATCTGCCGGGGAGATTGCCTCTTGGGGGTTGGGGGGTGGAGGTGAAGGGTGGTGCTTGAGAAAACCCCCGTTGTAGCTCAGAATATTGCCTCAGAGCCCAGAAGAGAAGCAAAGGAGTTTGGATATTCACCAGGAATATTGTTTCCTGTTTATCCCGAAGATCTTTTTGCCTTATTCAGAAATGTTTGTTATTAGAATCAGACCACCCGATTCAGTTAGGCAGGGATACCTCAAAACATTCTCTCTTTTGTCTTTCTGCATTCTATCCAATACATTATGACAACTGTATCAAGGTAGTTTGTAATTAATCAGATACAACTTATTGATCATGTTTATGTCCTTTTTTAAGTGTTTATATTTGAGAGAGAGAGAGAGAGACAGACAGAGAGAGAGAGACAGAGTGTGAGTGGGGGAGGGGCAGAGAGAGAGGGAGACACAGAATTCGAAGCCGGCTCCAGGCTCTGAGCTGTTAGCATGGAACCCAACGTGGGACTCGAGCCCACGAACGGGGAGATCATGACCTGAGCCGAAGTGGGACGTTTAACCAACTGAGCCACCCAGGGGCCCCTGATCATATTTATCTCCTTGATGGGTCCTTACTTTTTATTGTGGTAAAATACACATAACAGAAAACTTCCATTTCAACCACACTCAAGGGTACCACCCTAAGTACATTTACATTGCTCGGCATTCATCTCCTGAACGTTCCCATCTTCCCAGACTGAAACTCTGCACGAAACTCTGACTGCCCATTTGCCCTTTCCTGCCTCTTGTGCCCTTCAGGACACTCGAGTCACCCTGGGAAAGAACTCGTCAGGGGCGTAGAAGTCTGACCTAGGATCGTGTTGAAACAGAGGCGTGGAGCTCCCCTTCGTAGACCCTGAGTGTGCAGGAGTGGAGGGAGGCCTGGGAGTCCGAGCTGCTGTGATTACGGGCCAGGGGGGCCGCGGATCTTAGAGCCCACCTCCACTGAGACTCCTTGACTGATCAGTAGTGAAGCGATGCTCCCGGGCTAATAGATTCAGAGGATGTGTAATTTCTCCTTTTCTCCAGACACTCCCCGGCTTCTTTCTGGACATGGAACACCACTTTCCGAGCCTTTGAAATATTTATCCTCTCCTCTCTGCTTCCTTTACAATCTCTCTGCTGCAAGGCTGCTTTTTTGCCAGCCCCTTGAGGGCTGTAGTAGGGACAGTTTAAAATGATTTATGTATTTCCATTGACTAAAAATTGGGACAGTTCCAGAAAAACCTGAGCTTCTTATGTGCATGTGTGTGTATATAGATGTTCACATTTATATTTCTACTGTGTGAAGTGAGTGGTTCTCAAAGTGTGGTGCCTGGGTCAGCAGCACAGTATCGTCTGGGTACTTGTTAGCTGCTAGAAGCAGAATTTGGGGGGCCTCATTTCTGACCTACTGAAAATCTGGGATGAGCCCCAGAAATCTGTGATGTAGCAAGTCCTCCAAATGCTTCTGTTGTGTAGCAAGGTGTGAGAACCGCTACTTTAAATACGTTGCCGGATTTAACTTTCACGAAAGTGCTGAGAGAATCCCTAAAAAGAGAAGACAAGGGAACTTAGAAAAGTTAAAGCTAAGGGGGTGGACCAGGTTCCCCCCCCCCCCCCATACCACTGTCAAGCTGATCTAGTGGCTCCCAAGGTCCTGGTGGACGGCCCTCTTGTGCACTTCTTTGCTTTTTTGCAGCCAGTTGCTGCCTGTAGAGAAAGGTTCCTCAGGCCTTTGCAAACACAGACAGGGAGGGACGAACCAAGAGGCCAGATCATGCAAACGGGAGTCAGGGGCTTGGTGTCAGGGGGCCATTTGTGTAACAGGCAGCAAGGAAGCATCTTTATGCACTGTCTCCCTTTGTCCCGTATGTAGCCAGCTTGCCCACCCTGGAGGGGACCCTTGACTTCCTCTGGCATCAGCAGCTGGCTGCGCTCTGCGGGAGGTGGCAGACGAAGGTCTGTTTGGGAAGTGTCATTACTATGAGCGGGCGAGCTCCGAGCATGGCGTGGCGGAGGGGAGCGCAGAAGGCCAGCTGTTGGCTTTGGGACTTTTGCGGAGACTGGTGCCGGTGCCATTTGGTCTCCGCTGCTGCGTGCTGTGACCCCAGGGAAACTCCGCGGCTGCTGCTTGCAAGCCAGCTGTTTATGGCGCCTCCGAACAGGCATAAAATTCCTCACTAACTGTTTTCCTTTATTCTTTAAAGTTTGCTCTGATTAGCGTGAAGTTTGTTAATGGAAAATCAACATGTCTTTTTGACTCTGGCTCTGGCAGAGTCAGAGGCTTCTGGGCACTGGATTACCATCTTACATTTTTCTCCTGGTCCAGCCTGAGGTGCAGATGTGGGCGGTGGTGAATTCATGCAGCCAGTATTGGGAGCTCTTGCTCTGTAGGTGGTGGGGGTACGGCAACGAGCAGACAGCCCCTTCCCTCACTAGCTTACCTTTCAGAGGCAGCAGACAGAGACTTTTTGTTTCTTTGTGCTAATGGTATGAAGAAGTGAAACTGAGCGATGTGGTATCAGGTTCCAGCCGCTGCATAAGACACCATCCTAAAACTCAGTGGTTTAGAACACCACCGATTCAGGGGCGCCTGGGCGGCTCAGTCGGTTAAGCGGCCAACTTGGGCTCGGGTCATGATCTCACGGTTCGTGGGTTCGAGCCCCGCGTCAGGCTCTGTGCTGACAGCTCGGAGCCTGGAGCCTGCTTCGGATTCTGTGTCTCCCTCTGTCTCTGCCCTTCTCCTACTCTCTCTCTTTCTTAAAAAATGAATGAAATGAAAACATTAAAAAATTAAAAAAATAGAAAACCACCTATTCAATTTGTTTACAATTCTACAATCAGGGCTGGACTCAACAGGGTGGACTCTTTTGCAGATCTTGCTGATGGTCCCCTGTGTGGCTGCATTTGGTTGGTGGCTGGCAGGGTCTGGGATCAGCCAGGTCCGCCGGGCCCTCTTTCTGTCTCCGTCTCCCTTTCCCTCTCCGTGTAGTCTTGCGGCCTCTCACTCTTTATATGATCCTGCACTTACTCCCTCCAGGAAGGGAGGTGGACACTTTAAATCGGGCCCCGGGCTTCCACAAACACAGAAGTGGAAGCTTCCAGTACTTCCTAAGGCATGGCCTTACCCCTGCCATATTCTAAGGTTAAAACAGGTCCCAGGAGCAGCCTAGAACCAAGGAGATAGGACTGTGTGAGGCAGAAAGATGTAGAGGCGTGACGGATTGGGGGTCACCATTTAAAGGGCCATCCCAGGTACACTAGACTAGGTGGTGGCTAGACTAATGAGGCAGGGTGTGTGTGTTAGGTGGGCTGGTTGGGGAAGGTGTCTCTGAAGAAATGACATCTGAGCCGAGGCCTGGCTGACTATGGAGCCAGCTAGGGGAAGATCTGAGGGACGAGCCTTCTATTCAGGACAGTATGGCTTTCTCTACCATAATGTCCTCCTTACTTCCTGCTTCCCAGGCTGGAGCTGGATGTAGACCCCCTATTTGATAGGGACGGGGGAAACAGGAAACTGGATGGAGGGAAACCACACGCCTCTGGCTCAGGAGCCAGTCAGCAGTCAGCAGGGAGGGACCAGGAGAAGAGCTTGGGGACATTTTCCCAGACTGCTTCATGGGCACCTCTGAAGGACAGATGCCAAGCCACTGGCCCTTTACAGAGAATGAATGGAATATGGGGCTTCACCTCTACAGAGGTTCCCTGTATCCTCGTGGTGGCACCACTGCTTGGTTTACTTCTTGGGAAGGGACACCTATGTGGAAGTTTCAGGAGTTGTCAATGTCAAGTGTCTTAAATATCTGAAAACAAACCTTAGGATTTTTTTTTTTGTAACAATACAAATAGAATCAACAAGGATTGAACCAGTCATTTCTCAGAATGTGGTCGGCAGACCAACCGCTCCAGCATCACTGGTGAGCTTGCTAAAATGCAGATTCTCAGTCCCAGGCCCAGATGGGCTGACAGGAATCTGTGAGAGATGGCTCCAGGAATGGACCTTTTATAGGTGCTCCCCAAAGATTCATGTGTTCATAAAAGCTCAAGAAGCACTACCTTAAAACTTCTGTGGCCCCAGAATGAGGTTACCAGTGAATTGCTTGGAAATGAAGTATAGAATCATTCTTTGAGGTCCAGCTCAAATGTCCCCTCCTCCAAGAAGCCTACTGGATTCCCTTGGGATGAACCTGGTCCCGTATGTTTGGGGGACACTTAGTATACATCGTTAAGATGATCTGGTTACAAATCCTTTGCTTTTGGCAAACTGCGAACTCCTGATGGCGGGAACAAACTTTATTTGGGTTTCTGTCCTTAGTGCTTGGCACAGTGTGTGGCACACAGTAGGTAGAGTAAGTGCTTGAATGAGTAAATGATTGGAGGGAGCCCTAAGGAAAACCTGGTTCAATCCTCTCCTCTTACAAGTACCTAAGAAGTGAGGCAACTGGCTCCCAGCCACAAGGCTAGTAGTGCAGGGTGAGGACTAGTGCTTAGGCTTCCAGACTTCTCATCAGGTGCCCAGTTCTCCCACCCAGGCCGGCATCTTCCTTCAGGTGACAGACATATCGGTTCCACTTAGAAATGAAATCCTGGGGGCACCTGGGTGGCTCAGTTGGTTGAGCGTCCAGTTCGTGAGTTTGAGCCCTGCGTCAGGCTCACTGCTGGCAGCGCAGAGCCTGCTTTGGATCCTCTGTCCCCCTTTCTCTCTGCCCCTCCCCCACTTGCACACACATGCTGTCTCAAAAATAAATAAAAGCATTAAAAAAAAAGAAATTAAATCCTGACAGTTGTCCCACCCTTCTCACAATCTCTCTGTACAGTGTGGAAGGGAAGTCACATGTGATCCAGATTCCTCTGTGCTATCCCCACTCAAGCCCAACCTGGGGACAGGGGCAGGACTTTGGCTACAAGGGCTCTGAGGAGCACCCCCAGACCTGGCCCCCAACGTCAAGAGGACACAGGTTTCCTTTGCTCCCCTCCACTTGCCTTCAGTTCACAGTCCGCAAACCCCATTTGGTGTGAGCCCATCTGGGCCTCTTCCAGATGAATGTAAATGACTGCTTAGGGTGCCTCCCCCTTCATTGTGGACAGCAAAGGGCTCAGGGTGGGATTTGCATATTGCTAATTACAGTTGATTCCAACTCCAGAGAAAATCATTGATCCATTTATAACTTACAGTAATTTGGAAAGCAATTACCTTCTGGCATCTCCTTTCTTGCTAAAAATGTGTCATTATTTTTTTTTTCCTATGCTTTTTTGAAAGACAAATGATCTGGGCATTATCCACAAAGGACCAGGCTCTCTGTGTGCCTGAAAGAGGCAAATCTGTAAAATCCTGAAGGGTTAGAACTGCAAACAAAGAATCTAAATCTTGTCCAGTGGCCATGCACAGTAGGTGTGCAATCAGGAGTTGGCTGAATTGGAAACGTCTTTGTGTGGCATATGTAATTAATACAGGTGTTGTGGGCATCTGCTAAATCTAGGACATTTCTCCTCTCCTGTGTGGTGTAGTGATGGTGAGTTCAGCCTCTGGAAGCAGGCTGTCCAAGTCAGAATCTGGGATCTCCCCTTTACTAGCTTTGTGACTTTAGACAGATAGGCCTTTTTGTACCCAGCGTTTCTCATCTGTGAAATGAAAAGGCCAGCAGTGCCTCCTTCCCTAGATTTGATACGAAGGTTTAAATGAGATGATGTGGGAAGAGTATGCCTAGCAAATGGTGAATGTTAATTAATGTTAGCCATTCCTTTTCCTTGGTTCTAGGAGTTTTTTTGTTGTGATTCATCAACTTCTTCCAAACTCCTATTAATGTTGACATTTTGACCTCTTCCTATAAATCACAAGTATTATCAACAGCATCTAGAATGGTAAATCCTTTCCAGAAGGTTTTCAATTGACTTTGCCCAGAGCCATCAGGGGAATCATTATATATGGCAGCTACGCCTTACAAAATATATTTCCTAAATAATAAAACTTGAAAGTACAGATGACTCCTTGATCCGTGGGCTACAGAATGGATGTTGTGTTAGTGGGCATGAAAAACAACATTAATTTTGTTGTGTATCTCAATCAGAGTTCTTGGGTGACCAGGTGCATTGTCAATGAACAGTAACACTTTGAAACAAATCTTCTTTTCTGAGCAGTAGTTCGCAACAGTAGACTTAAAGTATTCTGCAAACCATATTGTAAACAGATGTGCTGTCCTCCAAGCTTTGTTTTTCCATTTATAGTGCATGGGCAAAGTAGATGTCGCATAATTCTTTTGGGCCCTAGGATTTTTGGAATGGTTGATGAACATTGGCCTCAACTTAAAGTCAGCAGCTGCATTAGCCCTTAATAGAGTCCGTCTGTCCTTTGGAGCTTTGAAGCCAGGCATTGATTGCTCTCCAGTTATGAAAATCCTAGATGACATCTTCTCTAATACAAGACAGTTTCATCTACACTGAAATCTGTTTAGTGTATCCGCCTTTATGAAGTATCTCAGCTAGATCTTGAGAACTTGCTGCAGATTCTACATTAGCACTCGCTGCTTCACCTTACACTTTTTTGTTGGGGAGACGGCTTCTTTCCTCAAACCTCATGAACCCACCTCTGCTGCTTTCACACATTTCTTCTGAAGCTTCCTCACCTCTCTCAGCATTCATAGAACTGAAGAGAGTTAGGACCTTTCTCTGGATGAGGCTTTGGCTTAAGGGAATGTTGCGGTCAGTTTGATTTTTTATCCAGACCACTCAAACTTTGTCTATGTCAGTAATAAGGCTGTTTCACTTTCTTACCATTCGTGTGTTCATGGGGAGAGCACTTGTAATTTCCTTCAAGAACTTTTCCTTTGCATTCATGACTTGGCTAACTGGCGCAAGAGGCCTGGCTTCCAGTCTATCTCAGCTTTCGACATGGCATCCTCACTGAGCCTAATCATTTCTAGCTTTTGATTTAAAGCGAGAGACTGGCGACGCTTCCTTTCACCTGAACACTTGGAGGGCATTGAAGGGCTATTAATTGTCCTAATTTCAATATTGTTGTGTCTCAGGGAAGAGGGAGGCCTCAGGAGAGGGAGAGACAGGGGAATGGCTGGAGCCAGACCACACACTTTTATCATTCAAGATCTCCATCTTGCGTGGGTGCGGTTCATGGTGCCCCAGAAAGAATTACAACAGTAACAGCAGAAATCGCTGATCTCATATCACCATGACCAATATAACAATGAGGAAATGTTTGAAATATTTCAGGACACAGAGACACAAAGTGAGCGGACGCTTTTGGGAAAGTGGCGCCAATGGAGGACACATCCTCTGTGCGGGATTGCCGCACACCTTCATTTTGCAAAAACTGCAGCATCTGTGAAGGGCAGTAAAGGAAAGTGCAATTCAACAAGGCACACCTGTGGCACAGACAGCGTTCTGTACGGTCTGTGGTCTCAGACGCCCACTGGGCATCTTGGGAGGTATCCTCTGTGGATAAGGGAGGGGGGCTGCTCTAGATTCTGAATGAAATGGAAATAGAGCTTTCTATTAGAGCTCTTTCTAGCTAGGAGCTGCGGCAAGAGAAGGTATAATGCAAAGAAACCGTCTCGGTTTCTCCAGGCTTGGTGCTGTGCTCAATTGTCTTTAATTTTCTTGTCAGAGCAGACAGTTTAAATATCCTATCTCATTCTCCCACCGCCAGCATCGCCTTCAGAGCCCTGGCCTGTTACACTTGTGTGGTAGTTAAATACGTTTTAGCTGGTGCTCTTTTGTTTCTTTTCATAAAAGAACCAAGTAAAGAGTAAACAAGTTGTTTCTTCTTTTTTTTTTTCCATTTAAGTAAATATCTCCCTTCCATTTCTGAAAAGCTCCTCGCTCTGGTGGGTTTACATCCTTACATTAATCCTATCAGCTCTTGATTCATGGATCTTTGGAAGAGGCATTAGAAAATAATCTCTGCCTCTTCCACTCTGCCCGAACCCTCGGCTGGTACAACTAGAAGCCATTTCTGCATAAAAATGCAATCATCCTTTGGTCACACATGTAGCTGGGAGAATGTTTGCTTGTTAAAACATAATTGGTTAATTTGTATTATGCAGTTTCCATTTCTTTCTCTGTTGACAAACGCAGTTTTGTTTGTAACGGTGCTGCCCCAAACATGGAAATGTTCTGTGTCTGCACTGATACGGCAGCCGCTGGCCACAGGTGAGCACTTGAAATCGGGCTTGTGCGACTGAAGAGCTGAATTTTAAACTTTATTTAATTTTAATTAAATTAAAATTAGAAAAAGCCACCTGTGGATACAGGTCACCACTGTGGACGGTGCCGGTGTATGAGCAAGATCACTCCTGATTAGAAGGGAATGAGCCCCAGACGCTGCCCTGCAGAACCCCTGAACATCTTATAAGGGTTTACGTGTGTCCACTGGGGGTAGGGGGAAGAATGGAGGTCATTGGCATCTCTCAAGGCCTCCCTGAACTGCTTCAGACCCCTTCTTCCACCAAAGGTATGCACTGCTTTCTGTGGTATCTGAGCACATCTGGCAGGGGGAGGGGGCAAAAACATCTGGAGGTGAGTGGTAGGTCCCCTGAGCCACAGGTGGGGGGCGTTAGAGCTGGCAGTTCAAATCCCTGGCATCGCAGGATATTTGAGCACCTTCCTTAGCCGCTCAGGGTTCTTCCTCTGGGGCACAGTCCCGTTGATGAGTTGCATGGAAAGTAATAGACTAAAGGGGCTTTGCCCTCCAGCTTGACGTTCTTACATAACCAAAGAGCTGGTTACAGAGGCAGGGTACAACCAGGAAAGCAGACGTCACTGTGAATTTTCACAATGCCGGACATTTAATACAACGTGATGGAGAAGCTTAAAGCCCAAAGGGATAGTGAGGCAACTCAGAGCTTAGCAACAGAAGGAAGTAGTTGTCCCCTTCTAGGCTGGAGAGTCAGAGGGAAGGAGTGGTGTTAGCAGAGCCCAGGAGTGTTATCCGGTGGAAACTGGAGCCACGGAGCAGGTGTTTCTGATGGGAGCAGGAGTCAGTTAGGCATCTGTTGCCATAGTCACTTCCGGGGAGAGAGAAGGAGGGGGAGAGATACTCTGATTTCTCCCTTTTTCCCACCCTCCAGTCTCCCACTGATGCTTCTGGTTGAGCCAACCCAGCCAGAAGCCAGCTGATGAGGAGCCTGGGAGCAGCTCCTCCAAGGTCTCCTGTTACAGAGAACAGAGCAGGGGAGGGGCGAGGACTGGCCTGGAGTCTGTGTGTGTGTGTGTGTGTGTGTGTGTGTGTGTTTAAAATATAAGCCTCTACCGTTTCCCCAGTACACAGTTACAGGGGGGTGAGAATGATCCAGGTCTGTTTCCCTTGCTCCCTGCCCAGTCTTCCCCCTTCCCCAGCGCCACCTGCCTCCACCCCAGTGCCCAGGTCAGAGCACACATGAAGCGAGAGTCCGTGGTGTTGATGGGGTAGACCTCTTAGAAAGGATGCTGTGGAGTGGGGTGAACTCTTTGTGGTGGTGATGGTTTGAACCGAAATATTTTATTCTTGTGCATCATTATTTTATTTGATTTAAATTTTTTTTGTTTATTTATTTTTGAGAGAGAGAGAGAGAGAGACAAAGTGCAAATGGGAGAGGGATAAAGAGAGAGGGAGGAGACACAGAATCCAAAGCAGGCTCCAGCCTCTGAGCTGTCAGCACAGAGCCTGACACGGGGCTCCAACTCACGAACTGTGAGATCATGACCTGAGCCAAAGTGGGACGCTCAACCGACTAAGCCACCCAGGCACCACTGAACTGATTTATTTTTTAAGTGACTGCCAACCTGGAGATTCTGTGATTCAGTTTTAAAAATCTGTGTAGTAGAATGTCCTCGTAATTGAAAATAAAACAAAGAAGAGCGTCTGAGTAGGATTGCCGTAGCTGGCCTTTTCCCTTCCGATGTGGAAGGGCAGAAGTTCAGGAAGACCTGTGCTAAGGGCTGGGTTGTTTCTGAGATCCCGGTCCTGGAGAAGAGATGGCAGGACTGGGCTTTGAGCTAGGAGGACCTGGAGGGAAAAGACAAAGGCAGGGCTGTCCCCCCCAGACCCTGGTCCCACTGTGCCCATACCACAGGGTTCTGATGCAGGCAGGCCTACCCCTGGGGGACTCCATCATGTCTGAAGAGCCCTGGACTGTTCGAGTTGGAAAGGCCCTCAGCGGTCTGCTGGTCCAGCCCTATCATTGCACAAGCAGGAAACTGAGGCTGACTGAGCTGACCCAGCCACCTGATGGCCAAGCCAGGACCAGAGCTGAGCACGTAGTAGCAGGAGGAGGGCAGGGAATGTGCTGTGGAGGAGAAGCTGCCATTCTGGAAGGTCTGGACCACCCCTCTCTGTTAGTCTGGACAGACACTTTTAAGGGATTTTTTAAAAACACAGTTTAAGTTTCTTTTTATATATTTTGAGAGAGAGATAGAGAGCAAGCGGGGGAGGGGAAGAGAGGGAGGGAGACAGAATCCCAAGCAGGCTCTGCACCATCAGCACAGAGTCCAATGTGGGCCTCGAACTCACGAACACGAGATCATGACCTAAGTTGAAGTTAAGAGTCAGATGCTTAACTGACTGAGCCAGGACCTAGGTGCCCTTGGACAGACACCTTTAGATGCCCTTGCTTATTTTCACCTTATTTGTTGGTGATTTGCCATCATTTGGACACAGAGCACATAGGCCTTGTTGAGAAACAGATTGAAATAAGTAACACAGGTTGGTAGGTCATTGGCACAAGAAGAATGTACTGGCTTAAAGTGGATTCAGAGCCAGACTGCTCTGCCTCGGGTAAAATCTAACTCCACTGATGACTAGCCCTATGACCTTGAGTCAGTCCCATTATCTCCCTGTGCTCCACTTTGCTCATCTATACAATGGGGATTATAGTGACTCTAACTATCTGCTACTTAGGGTTGTTTTGAGGATTATATGAGATCGTGCACACCACCTGGCCTATTATGAGTATTTCATGCTTTAAGTAGGAACTAGTATGATTACACATTAAGTATTATGAGTGACTTATTATTTGTACCAGTCGGCTAATTGTGAACTTGCGATAATTTGCTGCATTTAATGGATCAGCCTTAGCTGGTTTCCTTGTGGAAAATATATATTATGTAAGGTGAAAAATTGGGCCACTTACCATCTCCTCCCATCTCCATAGCTTCCTGAAGTCCTGAGGTGTTTTAAACAATTATCAGGCATTTATTAAGCACCTACTACTTGCTTGGCTCTGTGTGAAGAATCTATCCATGAAGTAAGAGAAAGAAAAGACTTGATTCTTGTCTTTAAGGAACCTGCACTTACTGGGGCCCCAAATGGCAGTGAGACAGTATCTGAACAGGTATTACCCTGGGGGATATATGTGTCAGTGCTTCAGGATGGGTGGGGTTGGGGACTCAAATCCTTCCATTAACTTTTAAAAAATAATGTGATTTTAGAACAGTTTTAGATTAAACAACAACAACAATAATCGCAAAGATACTAAGAACGAAACCCACACAGTTTTCCTGTTGTTACATCTTAACATTAGTATGGTGCGTTTGTCCTAAACAATGAACCAGCATTTGTACATTATTAATAACTAAAGCCCATACTTGGTTCAGATTTCCTTATTTTTTACCTCATGTCCTTTTGATGAGCCAGGATCCCATTCAGGACACCTCATCCCATTTAGTCATCTTGACTCCTTAGCTTCTCTTGGTTGTGACAGTTTTTCAGACTTTTGTTGTTTTTGATGACTTTGACAGTTTTGAGGGGTACCATCTAGGTGTTTTGTAGAATGTGCTTTGGGGGGAAACTCATGAAAGGTGCTCTTCTCTGGTGGGCTGAGGCTGAAATATGGGTGGGAGGGGGGTGCCTGGGTGACTCAGTTGGTTAAGCGTCTGACTCTTGATCTCAGCTCAGGTCATGATCTCATGGTTCATGGGATCGAGCCCCACATTGAGTTCTGCACTGATAGCATGGAGCCTGCTTGGGATTCTCTCTCTCTCCCTCTCTCTCTGCCCCTCTCCCACGTGCTCTTTTCCTCTCTTTCACAATAAATATTAAAAAAAAGAAATATGAGTGGAGGGAAGAGACAGTTTCACCTTCCCCACAGAGTAAATAGAAGGTTTCAAAGGCCAGAGAAGGGAACTGATGGAGGAGGGCTGAGGAATCAGCCCTGGAGGGTGAGTTGTGGGTTGAGCAGAGCTAAGGCTGTGGAAGGAAACTCTTTCCTACATGATCCTGGTAACCACATTCCTGGGCACGTGGTGGCATTGGACTGCCTCACACTGAACTTGGCAGAAGTGTTTGTGTCTCCAGGGTGGGCAGGAGAGGAGGTCACCGGCTGGGGCTCAATGCAGGCTGCACCAGGCCTGGTATGACCTGTTGGGGGCTCCGGCAGAGCTCAGGGGAACAGGCTACTGAGTGCCTGCCAGTCAATGGCATTAATTAGGAGGCTGAAAGAACTGGCAGAAATGCTTGGGACATGACACTAATGTTTTAAAAAATGTTTATTTTTGAGAGAGAGAGAGAAAGCTCAGGGGAGGAACAGAGAGAGAAGGAGATAGAGAATCAAAAGTAGGCTCTGCACTGACAGCAGAGAGCCAGATGTGGGGCTTGAACTCACGAGCTGTGAGATCATGACCTGAGCTGAAGTCCAATGCTTAACTGACTGAGCCACCCAGGTGCCCCCACACTGATTTACTTTTATATTATTTAGTTACACAACACAAGCAAGTGAGAAAACTAACCAACCTTCCCTTTGAGAATTTGGGTGTGGCCTGGCTAAAATAACAGCCTGTGGAGGAGGAAAGGAGGTAAATATTCAGGGTAAACTTGAAGGGACTAGGCGGCCAGAGAAATCTCCCCAGAATAAGGTCATTCTGTCCATGCATCCATGTGTCTAAGCATGCATCCAGTCATCATTCCAGGCATCCATTCATTCTCCATCCATTCATCTTCCAGTATCCATTCACCCATCCATTCACCCATCCATCCACCCATCATCCATCCATCATCCCCTGTATGTGTAGGCAATGGCAGGCTACATCTTCAGTATACATTGAGCAAGTCCTTACCTGGCCAGTCCAGTGGACTGACTTTTCTGATCCACAAGCCCCTTCTGTCTCCACAGTCACCTGGCTAAACACCTCTTGCTTGAGTTCCCACCCTATGCCAGTCCTGTAGCAGATCCCAGAGGGCATCAACAGTAAGTATTAAGGCAGCTATACCTCAACACACTATTCCTATAATTGGGGAGACAGCACTCCACTCTGAAAACAATATGAAAACACAGCACATAAAAATATTTGATGGCATAGTAGAGGTTTGCACACAGTAAACAGTACTAGCAGGCTGTAGGAGGTAGAGGGGTAGACAGCTCAGATTTCAATGGAGAAGTGAGCTTTGAAAGATTCAGAGTAGAATAAGTGAGATATAAGAAGGAAGAGAAATAATGTTACTTGAATATCTGCTGCGGTTGTTAATATCCCCATTTTACAAATAAGGACGTGGAGGCACACAGAGCTTAAACACCATGCCTAATGCCACAGGGGGCTGGTTTTAAACCCAGATACTCAGACCACAGAGCTCCTTTTTTCCCCCATTATTCTGCCTCTCTGTCAAGGGTGCCTGGTAGGGTCTTGCCATTACCCCTGGCAATTCCCACCCTTTTTGTGAACATTGAAAGGCCCTACAGCCATGCATCAGGTGATGAATAAATGTTGTCCCCCTGTGAACTAAGTTGCAATTTCTGAGTTGTTTTTGGTCTGACCAATCTCTAGCATCCATTTCCCAATACCTCCCCCCTTTTGTAGCAAAGAAAAAATGAGGTGGGTTGGAAATGTTTGGGGTATTATTATTTCTCTTGCTATCTGAGAAAAAGCAGGGTCATTTAAGTACAAGATTGTCATCCTGAGTCCACTGTGGGATCCGTGAAAGCTCTTCTAAGATGTCTGCCATGATACAGTTGCCCTGGTTTCATAGGTAGGTAAACTAATTCTTCTAAAAGTTATTTTGCTGGCTGTTGGCCTGAGCCCAGATTTTCTCTCTGTCTGGTCCCTCCTGGCCAAGTACCTGCCAACAGGGGTCTCTGAGGAGTTCCATGTGGTCCCAGAGTGGTATAAGTGGCCCTGCCAGGTGATGCCACCCTGGGGCCAGGAACCCCTTGAGATGCCTCTGGACTTTCTCTGGCCTCCAGGGCAAGCCCAATCTGACCCCAGAGAGGAGCAAGTGTCTCCACTACATATGTGACTTAAAATAATGGCAGTCTTAGAAGAGACAAATCACTAGGAAGGGTTTTCCACAGGTCAGCAGGTTTGGGACTCAGATACATTAATAGGGAAAATTGCTTTTCCTTCCGAGTGGGGGACAGGGGGTGGGTGGGGTATAAGGGCTCAGGCTTCCTGGATTGAGCGGTGGAACAGGTGGGGAGGCCTGGGCTCAGCGCCCACGGCCAACTTGGAGCCCTGAAGCCTGTCATAACTCAACATGGAGACCCCACTACTCCTCATTAGCTCACTGGAGGGGGCCTCCTCTTACTTGGCTCTCAGGATGCCTTCTCTGCTGAACTTACCCTCCTCTCTCTGCCTTTGCTTGGGTTGGTCCCTTCTGCTATGGCCATTCTGTCCTGCCAGCTCACCCTCTCCCAGGTGTCCATCCGGGAACCCACATCTTCTTCGGTGAATGTCTATACCTCCTGCTACATTCCTCAGTGATGGACATTCGCGGCATGCTACTTAGTGGGTTTGGTGGCTGCCCTGTCTTTTAACTAGTTTGTCCTTCCCTGAGGAGAAGGAACGTGTCCTATGGGCATGGGCTGTGGGGTCAGACAGACCGGCCTTGGGCTTCTAGGACAGTTCTTTCTGCCTTGAGGAGGGATTCAGTGAGCACAAAGCAAGGGCTTTGGATTCTGATTTTGGATAGCTCTGAGTTTAAATCTCGGTTCTGTCACTTTCCACTTTAGGAATGTGGAGGGGGCAGTTAGCCTCTCTAAGGCTCCTTTTCCTTCCACATAATGGGAATAACTATAGTGATTATCTAATCAGGTAGCTATGAGGAGCTGAATTAAGTAATACAGCACCTGGCACAGAGTATGAGGCTTAGGAGGAAAGGGAGATGGTCTCTGATCACCAGGGTCCTTCCTGCCTGCCCTGGGGGCTGGCACGGTGCTGCTCGAACCGATCAGTACCACTGACTAATGCACCCACACACCTGGGTAAAGGAATCTCCCCTCTTGAAAGAACAGAGTCTGGTTCTTCCAGGGCCATCTCTGGGTGGAGAGTCTTTGTGTGGGATGGGGCTGCTGGGCCTCCCACTCCCACAGCTGCCTTTTGTCTTCCAAATTCTCCTTCCTGGTTTCTGCACAGTAGAGGCACTCGGATTTTCACATTATACCTTACTAAGTTCTCAGGCATGTCAACAAGACCTCAGGGAACAGAGTAGTGATAAGAAAGAGCAAAAGGTTTGAGGTCGGGGGCCTTCAGCACTTTGTATGCTGGCTAGAGTCCTTTTCCTAGTGGGTCTCTTGTTTGGAAACTGTGTGGAGAGGCTGAGGGTCCGGCCCCAACTATCCCAGTGTGGAAGCCAGGCTCGGCCCCATGGAAGCTGTATGAGCTTGAGCAAGGTGCCACATGTTGTCACACGTGTGTGATCACAACTACATGCGCAGCGCCGGCTTAACATGGTGCCCGGCCAAAGGGCGCCGCAGATAGGAATGCATCTGTTGTCCTTAACAAATGCGATCTGGTTACTCCCTTCACTATGGCTCCCCGGACCGGGACCTCTTTAGTTAGCTCCCACTTTACCTCACCAAGGAACCCCACCCAAAGCCAGGTGCGCCTCCATGAGCTTGGAGTGCAAAAACCCAGGTCCCCTGCTCTGTAACTGGCAGCAGGTGAGCCTTCCCTCAGGCCCCCGCAGATGTCCTCACGATGAGCCCCCTCACGCACCCACCGTGGGTTCATTCCGAGGGAGGGGTAGGGGCGTGGGAGAAGGGGAAGAAAGACAGGTGCAAGATCATTCCATCAGAATGCCAACAGCTTGGCCTGCCATCTGGTAGCCCAAACAACACCCCTTATTGAAGAAATGCATTAGTTTCTGGGCTTTCTGGAAGAAAGGAGACTCCACAGGCTGTGGCCACAGGAACGAGGCGCTCCTTTGCCCGAGTGTGTGCACAGCCACACCCCTCTGAGTGGGTGTTTGTCCCCACAGCTCCACGTGGTCCGCGCGGCCGTCCCTCCTGGTTTTCAGGTGAGGGAGCTGAAGCTCAGGGAGATTAAGCACCTGGCCAGGGTCGTCCAAGCAGCCAACGGCAGAGGCGGGATTTGGGCCCAGGCAGCGGGACCCTCCACCACAGTGTTCCGCGGCTCTGCTTTCGGGACGGTCACCCACGCCCTCGTTTTTCAGGAAGGGAAATCATAGTTCGGAGAGGCAAAGACACCTTTCCAAGGACGCTGGTTGCCCGTCTGTAGCCTGGCCGGCTTCTGGTTCAGAATCAGAACGCTCTGCTGGAGTCCACGAGCCCCCGGGGAGATGGAGTGGGGTCCATCGGCCCAGCTCCGGGCTGGCCTCGCGCGCGGGGCCTGCAGGCAGACGGCGACCCTGGAGGCCCAGGCTGCCGCGGCTGAAGATGAAGGGGATGGGGCGTGGGGCCAGCACGGAGCCCGGGCGTCCCGCCAGAGCTGCCAACACCCAGTAGCATTTTGTCGTCTGCTCCCTTTGCCTGATTTAATACCACCTTCAATAATAATGGGGCCGGGGGAAGGGGGGAGCTGGTGAGGAAGAAACAACCCAGCCAAGAGTCTGTGTAACAATCTCATCAAACCTGGCATTTTCTCTTTGCTGTTAGGGAAGCAATTTCTCCTCTGATGTAAACATTTTTTTTTTTTTTTTTTTAAATGATGATTCTGGGCTGAGTGGCACCAGGGGCCGCTGCTCGGTGCTTTCCTCCAGCTCCCTCTGGTCCTCAGATGCCAGCAGAATGGGGCCTGTAACCATGGCAATTCTCTAATGTTCTCCTTCCATAAACCATAAACATAGGGGGGAGTCTCCAACATGGCTTCTTCAAGGAGAAAACAAAGCTTTCCCTGACTGGGGCAGGGCAGGGGGGCCGGGAGAGGGGCGGAGAGGAGATGTAGAGACTTAACATTTTTTTTTCTCGTCATAGAGATGAATTGCCTCAAAATTGGCTCAGTCCGATCTGTGGTTTCAGTAATTAAACGAGACATAGGCCGGGCCAGGCGCAAAACGTGTGTGTGCTCCTTAAACATTCGTTAAAGGCATGAAGGGATGGAGGTGGGGAGAGGGGTGCGCAGGGGGGTGTGTGTGGAAGGATTTGGGGAGCAGTGAGGAATGTTGGGCATATTGTCTCACATTATGAAAGGATATAAAATGAGGCTGACCTAACAGACTCCTTGCAAGAGCTAGGTGACGTATGGATTGTCCTATCTGGAGGCTGTGTGATGCCTCACCTTCCTTGTGTCCCCAGTGCTGGGCACGTGGTCTCTGGGAGGTCAGCATCAGTAAGTGTTTGCTGAAGAAACGAAAGAAGGAGTGGACCAAGTTTTTGATTTCTTGGGGGTGTTCCTAATGTATTGAGGATGTAAATATAATGAAAGGTATGAATTCTTACTCCAAAATGATAGTCATGAAAACACACATCTTATATGTCATTTCACAGTGCTCACAGACCCACTCATGGCCATCCTGAGACTCCACAGGGAGAATTCCTGGCCATGTTAACCTCTAGGTGTCCTTGGGCATTTGTTAGTTTGGACCATCAGTGAGAGAAGGGTCTACTGGGCCACCTTGATTTCCCCAATGTAACATAGAACAGGTGGATCTGAAGAGGCAATTTTACTTTTAATTTCTAAGTTTTAGGAAGATAAACAGGGTTCACCCAAATGCTTTGGAGCCCACGGGCCTTAAGAGAAATTCCACTCCAGACACCTGCATGCAGAGAGAGAAAGAATGCCTCTCCCAGGAAAGGTCTCAGAGTGCGGAAGTCTTTCTTGACCGGAAGTCTCTCGACATTTCTCTTGTCCTCAAGATTGCCACATTTTCTCCCTCCTTGCTTTGCATGGTTTGGTGTTACAAATTGATCCTGTTGTTTCCCACGATCACAAGCCATGCACCTGTCTACCTCTGTTCTGAGGTGAGAACCGCCCAATCTGAAGGCAGAGAGCTATGGCTTGTTCATCTTGGGGTCCCCTTGGGCTTCACAATGTGGGGGTCCTGATACAGGCTTCTGGTTTAGGTGAGCTCTTGAATCCTCTACAGCACTATCATGCTGGGAATCCAGCACCCTCTGTGTCTTTAGGATCCAGGATTATGAAAGCAGTTTACAATACGAAAGAATACAACATCATACATCACCACTGATTTTGAATTTCTTGCCCTTGGCTTGAAAGCCAAGGGTTCTTTCCTTTTTTACCCATCAAAAGCATTCTTGTACCTAAAATGTTCCCTCCCTCGTGAAGTATTCCTCCATTGGCACCGGCAGAATGTGTTACTTCCTCCCCTGTTCCCAAGCTCTTTGCTTCACATTCAAATGTCACCTTTTTAGGGACTCTTGTGTTTCCTTTATTGTAAATTCCTGGAGGGTGGAGACTGGATCCAATTCAACTTGGTATCCCATAGTGCTTTGCATGTAGCAGAAACTCAGCAAATGAGGGACTTGGTGAACAGCAAGAAAGCAGATAGTTTTTTATTATGAAGGATGGACTTACCCCTCTCTAGATCCATGCCCGTGCTGTGTCACTTTGGTGGATAGCACGTCCCTGCCCTTTGACATGAGGTCTGGCCATTGGACGTGCTTTGCCAGGGGGTTGCCAACAGACATGAAGGAAGTGGAGGCTTGAGACGTGCTGGTGCAATACTGTTGCCCTCTTGTGCTTTTATCATCACCCGACTCACCCCTGGCCCCAAGACGAGGATCAGAAACACACGGAGCAGAGCTGCCCGGCCAATCTGCAAACCTGTGAGTGAAAAATAAGTGCTTACTGTTGCGATTTGGAGGGTGTTTGCCATGCAGCAATGGCTTTTAAATACCGCTGTTGACCTAAAATGTGGGCTAAGAAACACAGAAGGCCTTGAGGTGTTAGTTGTTTTTAAGGGATGGCATCTACTTTTTAGGAAAAAAGGGAACATGGAGGAGTGACTTGAAGAACTGGTTGGTTGTTTTCCCGATGGAAGACTGAAGGGAGGAGGAGGAGGTGTCGAATTCCGCCCCCCCCCCCCCAAGCATCTTCCTGTCTAAGCCAAGCCTGTTGCTGTTAAAACCTGATGACGGCTTTGGTGGGTGGAAAAAAAAGAAACGGGGCTTCTTTGAGAAGCGACCCATTCTCCCATGGTGACAAAAGGCGTTGTTTACCATTGCTGACTTCTGTGAGTAACTCTGCAGCCTAAAATAATGTCTATGTGTGTGCACGAGGGTGTGTGGATTTCAGACAAAGTCTGGCTTTAGATGCCTTTTAGAAAATTGGACTTCTCTGTCATTCTGCCATGGGGTTCCCTGGCTGGCTCATTGCATTACTGGTGGCATAAGGGATGGGACACGGGAGGTGAGGGACCCTAATTCGGTTTCCACCCTTGCCTGTGGCTTGAGGGTTTTCACACAGTGTGCTTTCTTCAAAATCTGGAGCTTCTGAAGCATAAGTGCAGCCAAATTTCTCACCCACTTCCAAGCCACGGCAGGTCTCCAGGGAACTGGATCCTGGTTTTGGAGACAGGGATTGGGGCACAAAAGTCATCCTGCTGAGCTTTGTGGTGACCCACAGCTGGGACGGCAGTTTTCAGTTAATAAACCTCTACTATGTGCCAAGTACTGCCGGGCACCCAAGCAACCTTTTGCTCCCTGCTCTCTTGGAGATTAGGATCCAGAGGGAAGACAGACATTGATAAATATTCATACAAATAAATGTAAATTTGTAAATGTGACAGGTGCTACACAAGGGAGCTACTTGGGCTATGAGAGCTAATAATAGAAGTATTTGGCTTTGGAACATCAGAGCTGGGAGATGATTTCTGAAGCAGTTTGAAAATCTTTGTATCACCAAGGCCCTAGCTACTCCACATGAAGCCTTTGTGCAAATTTGGAAAAGCTGTCCCAGCTCCCAGAAGCCCTTGCGTGATCAGTGACCTGCAGAAGTGTGCACGGTGGTCCTGCCACTCAGCTCCACAGCCTTCTGTTTGTCCTCAACCCACAGCCGTGCTCCCACAGCTTGGAGGTGCGGGTCTGGGCCTGCCTCCCTATTGCATGGCCAGGGCGTGCTGAGCCCCGTGTGTTAGGCACCTGTGGTGGAGTTCTATCCCAAGTGCAGGGAATAAAAGGTAACATTGTAAGAGCATCATCTTCTCTGGTACAGAACTTGAAGCTTTTCCATTCTGACTATAACAGATCCAGCCTTCTGATGAGTGGAAAACATACTTTGCATTGTCTGATCCAGGCTATTGCTCATTTCTCTTATTCTGGCCCTGTCCAAATGGATGCTGGGAAGTATGGGGAGCTCCCTCAAAACATCAGGGTACAGGAGTTTTCAGACCTGCGTGGTTTCTGCAGTGATGCCACTTCCCCGTCTGATCGTGGCTCACCTTGCTGGCACTCCAGGATGGGGAGGGCAGAGGCCAGTAGAGTTCCCAGGCTCTGGAGTCAGTAGACATCCTGACTCGGCCTCCCCTTAGCTCTTCCTCCCAGGGGCATCCTGTGTCTATGCCGTGTCCTCAATCTGGTGCCGGCCCAGCTGGCCCATTCCCAGCCTTTGCAGCCTTTCACCTCTGCCTCAGTGGGCCCCACAGAAGGCTAACTAATCCTTGAGTTGGAGTCCATACCACATGCAAATTGAGAGAGGAGGCTTGGGAAAGGCAGCACACAGCACGGGTTCCCTCAGCTCAGAGAGAATGAGCCTGCATTCCACAGGGTTCCCTGCACAGTGCTCTCTTACCAGCATCCCCAACACAAGCCCGCTCTGTCCATGGCATTGCTTTCAAGGTCCTAACATGGTTTGTGTCTAACTTGCAATGGTCTCGTGAGCTGGCTTCCTGCTTCTAATCTCCTCCTCCTAACCCAGTCCTCTGCTCTGCTGTTGCTTTCCTTATCATAAAACAAAGCTCTGGTTATAACATCTCCTGCTCAAAAACTTTCAGCAATTAAGATGAATTGGTCCCAATTAAGCCCAAACTCTTCAACATGGCAGCTAAGACGGTCTTCACCCCCCAACTCACCCCACTGACTTTGCCTCAGTTCACTGGCCCTGCAGTCGTGGTGCTGGACCCCTGAGCCCCTGTTACTCCCCGAACACACTGGAAGCTTTCATACTGCTGTGCTTTTGCTCTCCCTGTTTCTCTCACTTGGGGTTCCCTTTCTTGGTGCTGGCTGGAGACCTTCTTCTTTCCATTCACAGCCCGATTCAAATGTTGTCTTTACTAGGAAGACTTCTGTAAATACCCCGATGGGAGTAAGCATGTTGTTTCTGTGTTGTAGCCGATACCACTGCATTTATTTGCTTGGATGCTTTTCTTTCTACGTTGAAAACCTTGATTCCTTGAGGTCTAGGAAAGGCTGTTGGTCATTTGTATTAATGTGCTTGGTGATTTGTAGTGTCTTTCTACAGGGGGTCCTCCATAAATACTTATTGCTGTCAAATCCATAGGCAAGAGAAGGTATTGTCCTTGCCCTGGAGGTACTGATTGTCTGGATGAGGAAACGACATAGGAACATAAAATGTCATGAAAACAATGCTGAAAATGAGTCAGCAGTGGTGGGAATGTAAAACGGTATAGCCACTATGGAGAACAGTCTGGCAATTCCTCAAAAATTAAACATAGAATTATCATATGGGCGTATATCCAAAAGAACTGAAAGCAGAGACTTGAACTATGTCCTATACCCATGTCCACAGCAGCATGGCTCATAATAACCAAAAGGTGGAAGCCAGCCAGCCAGGTGTCCTTCTGTGGATGAATGCAAAACCAAAATGGGGTATACACTTACAGTAGAATATAGTCAGTCTTTGAAAAGAAGGAAATTCTGATATGCACTGCGAGCTACATGTATCTTGAAGACTTTGTGCTAAGTGAAATAAGTTAGTCACAAAAGGAGAATATTCTTTGATTCCACTTATATGAGGTACCTGGAGTTGTCAAACTAATAGAAACAGAAAGTAGTTGGTGGTCTCCAGGGGCTGGAGGGAGGAGAAATGGGGAGGGGCTAGAGAGAGCGTTAGTGTTTAATGGGGCCAGAGTGTCAGTTTGGGAAGAGGAAAAAGTTCTGGAGATGGATGGTGGTGATGGTTACACAACAATGTAAATGTACTTAATGCCCCTAACTGTACACTTAGAAGTGGTTAAATAGGTACATTTTATGTTTTGCACAATAACAAAGGAAACAACAAGAGAAAGAATCAGCAAGTACAAATAATGGTATAAACTGGTTGCAGACTCAATCGTCTTTTGTTGTGAGTGCTGAGGTGGGTTTCAAAGGCAGAGGGGTGGGGGTTCTGGCAGACATGTTATGAGCTTTTGGGGGGAAGTGGGTGAGAGGGTCTTCTGGAGTCATGCCTGCCCTGGCAGAAGGTTCCCTATCTGATTCCTAGAGGCTGACCACTAAGGAACCCTCAGCTCAACTCCTCTGTCTTCCAGGTGGGTCTGGCCAATGGGAGGTGTGCACAGGTGGTTGGCGGGCAAGAGAAGAATGAGGTCAGGGATCCTCTTCCTGCCTGTTTGGCAATGGCTCTGGTCCTCTCCTGCCACCACATCTCTTACTAAGCAGCAATGGGAGGAAGAGAAGGAAAAGGAAGGCTTACTGGAAGTTTCCCACACTCTTCTGCTATATTTCCTGTGGTAAGAGCCCAACTGCCTGAGGAGACCAGCTGCATAAGTAGTCTTTACTCTTGGAGACAGAGTGTGGGAATAAATTCCAGGGTTCTGTTTCTAAAGAAGAAGGGTGAATGGATACAGGAGGTGCATTGGCTGCCTCTGCTGTGGGGCCGATTAAAGACCCTTTGGGACTGGGGTGAACTGAGTCACCTGTGCCTTCTTTCTTCTCCCAGTATCAGGTGTCTAGACATCGGTCTTTGGCTGACTTGGCTCCTTCTCTGTGTTGAGTGTAGAGCAAGGGGCCAGTGTCACAGGAGATGGCAAAGAACCAGAGCAGAACCAAGCACAGCTGTCTTAGATCAGGAAGCTAAAAGTGCTATTTCAAACTTGCTCCTCCCACCTGTCCTCTTAGTTATGATGGGATATAGATTACTAAAGTAATGGGAAGGTGAGGGAGGGGGTTGTGGGTGCTTTCACCTACACATAAAACTTTGTAAAAGTTTTCTCTGAGGAGTTGGACTTAGGATAAGGCAAAGCCTGCCCCCAGATGTCACAGGGCTTGAAAAGATTTCCCGGGTTTCTGTCCACCAAACAGGTCTTGCAAGAAGCCAGTGCTGTAAACTGGGGAGTCCAGCAACATTCCAGGAGGAGGGATGATTCTGCACAAATCTTAAAGCACTGGAATGGGCTGAGAAAGCTCTCCAGCTTTGGACTTGAGAGTGGGGGCAAGAAGAGGGATGGTCAGGTATATGACCCAGGAAATGGCCCTGTCCCCTCAGTGCAAATGGACAGTGGTGGTGTGGAGCCCAGGCTTTGGCATTTCCTGGGGTTGGATCCTTGCACGATCACTTTTTTGTTGTATGACCTTGGAAGAATTCATTTAATTTTCTGAGCCTCTGCTTCCTTACCTGTACAATGTGGACCAGCTCCTGCGAGGATTCAGGAGGGAATGCATACAGCATGCTTAGCCCAGGGTCGGGCACATGGCATGAGTTTCAATGGTGGTTACCTTAACTGGCATTTCCAGGTAACGAGTTTCTGGGTACCTCAGGGTGGAGAGAGTTACTGTCTTTGTTTTGGAAATTAAGAAGCAGCCCAGGAGTGAGGAAAGTGTGGGAGTGGAGGAGGGGAGCTGTGGCAAAAGCAGGTAAGGAGCCCCAGCTTCTTTGCTCCTGAATTATTCATGGAAACAGGCTTTGAATAATTGGAAGCCATTTTTCATTATCATTATTACCCAGAGAAATGACTCCGTAGCTAAATTCTCAGGCAGGGAAGTACACTTGATTCCGTTTAGATTGCTTTCTTAAAAACTGCTCAGGGATAGCCCCAAACCACCACCTCATTTTGGGAGGTGTGAATGCAAGGGCGAATAATCCCACCTTGTCAATTACTTCCCAAAGTGACAGAGGAGAGGAGAGAGGGAGGGAGGATGGAGGGGAAAGTGGGAGGGAAAAGGGCTGTGGGGCTCTAGAAGGACCTTGGGCCTCACAGATGTGGGGTCAGCCTGGACAGAGGAGTAGTTCATGTCTTGCCATCCATCCCAATCCCCACTCCGGTATTTTGTCCCCATCCAGGCACAGGGTACTGAAAAAGGGTCACTCTGTGCCACCACTGGACCACCTTGGGCAAGCCCCGTTCCTGCCTCCATGCCTCAGTTTCTCTTTCTGAAAAACAAGACAGAGACTGTGTCTTTTGCAGAATTATTATGAGGGCTGAATGAGATGATGGACATGATTTGCCCAGCACTGTGCATGACCTCAAGGAAACTTAAGAATTGTTAGAAAACCTGTCCCCCAGCTGTTACCTCCTTTAGAGTTTCAGTCCTAGGGGTTAAGCATTGCCCCTTTTCAAAATATAGAGACAGATGCCCCTGTAAGGTAAGATGTTATGCCTTTAATCATAATTAATTAATTATCTCTGGGGCTGGAAGGGGGCCACTGGTTCTTCTGTGTGTTGTGAGTGGGCAGTAGAGGAGGCGAGGGTAGGGAGGCAAGGGGTGTTGAGGAAAGGAGGAGAAAGTCACTTCAAATGGAAGCAGGGATACACCTGAAGCTTGACAGTTTTGGCAAAGGCCAGTCCGAAGATGCTCACGCATATGTCCGCATGTGCACTCATGTACCCATGCACGTGATCAGGCACTTGCATGCACACACACCCATGCACGCACATACTTGCCTGGTCTGGGTGTTTTATGAAGCCTTCTTGGACCACCCATCTCCACCCTGCCGCTCCAGCCCAGCTGACCCAGCTCAAGGCAGACATATTTGTATCTGACAGATGAGAGGTAGGCAGAGGTGTCTCATGTTGGTTTCTAGGGACCCTCCTCAAGGCAGCTGGCACATGGCCTTGGTTGTAATTCAATTGTCTGGGAGGTTTGTTAGGAATTACTTCTGTCTGTCTAATGAGTTAGTAGCTCTCAGGGCAGGGAATACCTCTGTTATGCCATGCCCCCTCTGTCCCACTCAGGGTCAAGCCCAGGGCTCTGGATGTCATCACTCTGCAAGACTCCACAGGTGGTTGATTGCTTGGCTGATGAAAGCAGATACCACCCACTGACACGTTTTGTACCCGGAGCAAAACAGGATGAGCATTCATCCTGGGGACCCTCTGAGTGAAGAGAGCCCAGTGCTGAGAACAAATGGATCAAATTTGACAAAGAAAGAAAGCAGGGACCCGCCCACTCTCACTCCACTCCCACAAGGAGCCCTACCCTGGGGATCCTTTTCTATGCCAATTCTCTCCATTCCACTCCATGTGATAACTTCATTTCTAGGTTCTCTAGCCCTCCCCTCACCCCCCACTTCCCTACTAAGGAAGAAGGTGAAGAAACTGCCATGTACTGAGTAGCACAGGTGTCAGCCTCTTGATGTTGTTCCCAGAGGCCTTCAGAGGGCAAACCCTTAACCCAGCAGGACAGACATGGGAGGAGGCACTCAGCACCTGGAGGTCCTTTCCATGCAGGGGCTACATCTTCACACCAAAACAAGACCTTGGGAGGCTATGGGTTATGCATGTCTGGGGGCTTTTTGATCCAGGCAAAGGTTGTCACACTTTCCCCTCCCCTCCCCCTGGGTATGATATTAGATATCATACCCAGACAGCCCCGAGTTTGAATCCCGGCTCTGTCGCTTCTGACGTGTGGCACAGCCTCCATGGTGTGCATTCTGGCCATTTGTGAAACCAGGATCCTAGGAAAGACTTATTCCTAGATGATCCTTCTTGCCAAGTGAGTTCTTTCCTCTGCCACTCTCTAGCACTAGCCTAGCCTCTTTGTGGGCACCCGTGCATAGCCAGATGCTTGGCAAGTGTAAATGCATTGTCTAATTAAACTTCTCATAACTCATGGCAGAGGTGACAGATTGTCCTGTTTTTTTTTTTTCTGTCTTCTATAGAACATCTGATTTTTATCTGGGCATAACGCCAACCAAATAAAGATCATATTTCCCAGCCTTCTGTGTGGATAGGTATGACCATATGACAAAGTTCTGGTCAATGAGCTATAAATCAAAGCGCCGTTTGTCATTGTAGGAGCACCTTCATTAAGGAAGTGGGCACATGCTCATTGTCACTTCTTTTTTCTTTCCCTTTCTTGCTGCCTGGAAGACATAGATGTGATGGCTGGAGCGCTAGCTGCCACATTGTGCCATGAGGATGAGGACAACACTCTAGGGATGGTGGAGCAGTGAGATGGAAGGAGCTTTAGTTTCTGAGGATTTTATGGGGTAGAACCAGCATACCAGCCTTATGACTTTTATATAAGGGAGAAATAAACTCTTATTTAAGCCATCTCATCTCATCTTAGCCTCATAACTAAACCTAGTGAAAACCAATCCATTAAGAAACTCAATACATTCTTACCCTAGCTACATATCTTAATCACCTGGAAGATAGTCAAAACGAAAAGCCCCATCCCAGACCAAAAGACCTGGAACTTCTGGAGGTAGGGTCCGGGCAGAAGTAAGTTTCACAATTCCCCAGCCAATTCTAATATGTAGCCAAGGTTGAAAATCACTGCTCTCCATCAAGTGTTGCAGACTATGAGTCTGGAATTCTCTCTTATCCAGCAAGACAGAGGATGCAGAAATGAATATGGGAGAGGCTAATGTCTGGGAGGAGACAAGAGCCCCCAACAGGACTTTCGTCTCCGTATTTATTGAGTGCTCAAGATCTTACACACGTGGTGAACGTAAAGAAAACAATCAGACAGTAATCATTAACTTGTGTGTGTAAGAAGCAAAGGGTCTGGGGAGCAAGTGGTGTTTGTGATCAAAGTACAATACTACAACGGCACCATAAGGAAAGTAACAAGTTACTCATGACCCCATTACAATATCTCACTAGCTAACCTTGGGCGCTTTTGCCCCGTGGTGGTGGCTTTCCACCCTAAGCTTTCTTAAGCCATTTTGTAAGTATAGGCATTCTTGAACTTATTTCCCCACAGTCAAGCAATGCATTTGTTCCAAATATCTGTTCCCACCTCCCCAACGGGAGCTACCTAACTTTTTGAGGAGCTACCTAACGCTATGCTGACATTGGAAGGGGTTTAGGATGGCATTTCTAAAGTTATTTCTGTGCACCACTGAGAGGCTCTGTGAAAAGTGTTCTGTGGTCAAACAGGCCTGAGGAACACATTAGCATATTAAAGGCTCTGAGAAGTATAAAAGCAAAGAAACAGAATTAACTTTGTGAAATCCAGTGTTTTTCACACCTATTTCACAAAGTTCTCCCCTCTTTTTCTTTTCTTGCATAGTCTGTATTAAAATCCTACAAAAGGATTTTTGTATGTTGGGTTGGGCAAAGGCCAGAAATGTAGCAAAGATTAGCTTTGGGGGAACTTCTGGGATTTCCACAGTTGGGATTTTCCTAAGACTTCTACATTGGAATCTCTGGTTATAGACTTGAAAAGGCAGGTCGGGGTTCTAGGAAGTGAGGAGGGAGAAGGAAGGAAACTTCTTCCTTAGGGATAGGGTGGAAGAAGCTGTCTTAGAGGGTTTCCAGGTGTCCAAAGCCTGCTCTGGCATTACAAGTGGAGGCTTAGGGCAGCGTGTCCATAGGTGGGTTTAGGGAGACCATAAATCCCATGAAATGATATAAGGGTTCACCTAATGAAGAGTAGAGCTCTTCAGGGGGCTCAAAAATTTAAGAACCCCTGGCTCAGAGAAAGCCAAGCTTCAAAGAAATTCAGAAGGCTAAGCTAGTCAAATTCAGCATGAGTTGCCAAGAGGCTGCTTGCTCTGAGGCTGCACTACAGAAGGGAAGTGAGTCCACGGAGGAGACAGGCCCCTGTACTTTGTTCTGGCTGAGCCAGTTCAGGGGTAACACTTTTGATTCTGGGAGTCCCCCATGAAGTAGGGAGGACAAACCATGGCTTCCCAAGCAGTGGTGGAGCCAGGATGGTGGAGGTTGAAGGTCAGTTCAGGAATCTGGGAAGCTCTGTCCAGCAGAAGACAGGCTCAGTCATTCCCATCCTTTTTTGCAACTGTGCTCTCTCTCACTCTGTATTGGCTTTAATTTCCAGAAAAGAATTCCTCTAACAAATCTCATCTGTGTTTGCTGAATGATGGACTTCAAAGAGGTTTCCAGAAGTGGATTTGGAGCAGGTGGGGACCTATGGGCCCCTAATGGCCAGGTGTTCTATAAGGTGTTCTGGCCGCAGGAAAGGGGTGTGTAGATCAGGGGACCAAAGGGAAATGGAAAGAGAGTCAGGACAAGTGGGGCTGCAGACCCCTCCCAGCTGGGCCAGTTTTATGATGGGTGCCTCTGTGGAGAAGGTTCCGTACTGGGGAAATTGGGCTTTGAGGTGTCTCTGAAGGACCCCACCCACATTCCCTCCACTTGCAGGGTAAGGCACAGGTCCTTTGCATGACCAGCAAAACCCCACATTGTCTGGTACCTTTGTCCCTTCCAGCCTCCTCGTGCTCCTCCTGTCCCTGGCATCCTATGGTTCAGCCACAGTAGTCTTCGTTCTGGTCCTATAAGGCACCTTGCTTCCTTCTGCCTTAGGGCCATGGCACAGCCTGGAATACTCTCTTCTGATCCATCTTCTAGTGCAATCCTTCTCTTTCTGTTGGTCACAGCCCAGGGGACCTCCCATGAGAAGTCTTTCTCAGGCTTCTGCATCACACAGTTCTGGTGGGAGGCATCATTTGGAGAGTCTTATATGAGTGGGACCCCTTGGGGTACAATCCCATAGGAAGTGTGATAAATAAGGGCCCCTGAGCTGTGTACTGCTGCTTGCTTGCCCTTCCCAGACAGACCAGCTGCTCCTATTAAATGCCACTGTCATGGCCGATGTCACAGTTAGGATTTTACAGCTATTTGAGTTAATAGTCATTAAGGTCCATCTTTGCTACTAGATTCAAGCACCATGAGGGCAGGACTAGGCTGATCTTGCCTTGGCACCTAGCCTAGTGTCTGGTGCAGAGTAAGTGCTGAGCAAAGGTTTGTTGACTGATGAAATGAGCGAAATGACTGACAATGAGAAGAACCAGTCGTAATGCTCTGTGCCACGTGTATCCAGAAAGGCAGGCTTTGCCGACCTCCCCAGAGGCTTATTTCTTCCCTGCTTCTATTACTAAGGCATCTGATGTGCCTAGACTGTATATGTGTGTGAGGGGATGTGGTGGGGGCAGGGGGTGGAGAGGAGCAGTATGTGTGAATGTGAGTAAAGAAGGGCCAGTAGGAAAAGAAGTTAAAATATTAGTTAATCCAAGCCAAAAAGCCAGTCCTATGCAATTTGTTCTTTTGCTTGCTTGTTCATTCATTTTTCAACTAATAAGTGCATACTGCATGCCAGGACATATGCTGGGCAACGAGAGGGTTTCCAGTAGGAACAAGACATTGTCCTGTCCTGGAGGAACTCATAACACAGTAAGAGAAAGGAAATATTTAGAGCAGCAGCCATCCTAGCAATGCAAATACACCTGCTGGTTTTTAAACAGTCACTGTATGCCAGATATTGCTGTAGACACTTGAAGATATTGGCTCATTCAGTTTTTTCAACTCCACGAGTTAGGAATAGTATTCCTACGGATTGGGAAATCGAGGCACAGAGAGGTTAAGTCGTTTTCTCAGGGCCACACAGAAAACTTTATATTCAAAATTCTATGCCATGCTGTTGCAAAGATAAAGTAGAACAGGAGGAATGGCCACAAATGCACAAACAGTGCCACAGGAGTTTGGAGGCAGGGCTCCAGGTGAGCTCGGGAATGTGGGAAGGCTTTGTGGAAGAGTGGCATTTGAGCTTGAAAGTTAGGGAGGATCTGGAGAGCTTCTCAGTGGGGGATGGTTGCAGGGGGGAGGTGACCTGGTGAGGAGACGGGGGAGCAAAGGCAGAGGAATGAGGAAGGGTGGAGGGATCTGGGGAAACAGTAGGCAGTTCAGTATGGCTGGAAGTGAGGGTGTGTGAGGAGGGCAGAGAAGGGTGAAGAAGAGGGACCAGTCTGGGTAGGATCTCAGGTGCCACTGAAGACGTCCCCTATGAGTAGGGGACAATGAGGACCCAGTCTGCCCCGGTGCTTGTGGTTCCTCTGGTGTGAGGGACAGGTTGGCAGCTCTAACTCAGCCAAGTGAGTAGAGGCCCTGGGAGTCCCAGGTAAAGCTGCTCAATGGGGGAGGAGGCAACACGGACTCCAGTGATGCTCCTAGGTTACCCCCAGGAAGCCCTTGACAAGGTTCTGCACTGCTCAGGGGCCCCACCCAGATGGCTGGCAAAGGTCACTCATCAAACTGAGCATTCCTCTGAGCCTGCTGGGCCAATCGCTGGCAGAGTGGGCAAATCCTGATAAGGGTCCTGGAGAATCCATACTTTCCCCTGCACAGAATTTACCCATGCCAAGAGAGTTTCTTACTTGCTTTGACCAAGAATTTCCAGTGTGCCTCCATTAGAGAGAGTGATAGATAGATGGGGAGGGGAGGGGGAGAGAGGAGGTTGTGAATGTATTTGCTGTGCAAGTGACTTCAGGAGAGGTCTAGGGAAGGAGGCTCGGTGGGGGCTGCTGAGAGCAGCTGAGAGAACATGTGAATTCTGTCATTGTAAGTGAAGATTAAACACTGGAGAGAATGGGGCTTTGCTGGCAGCCACTGGATTAACAGCTTGTAGATTTCAATAGTCAGTTAAAGCTGAGTTTATCACGCATGCCGTGAAACCTGGCTCTTTAAGATGAGCTATGCCGTTGTCGCTAGAAGTGGTTGAAAGTCAGAGGGAGGGCGATTTGCAGCCTGAAGACGCTGCCCCTCGGAGAGGAATCACAGCTCCTTTAGCAGCAGCCAGGGCTGAGAGATCCTGCTGATTTCCTGAAACCATGAATTTGAGATGCTACGCCCCAAGAAAAGGCAGATGCTATCTATTTTCAGGATAATGACTGAGAGGAATCTGCTCAAGAAGCCACTGCAATGCCCCACGGCCAACTGAGTAAAGCTCTAAATCCTTGGCCCAGAAGCCTCATCCTTCTCCCCTGGGGGCATCCTGAGCCCATGTAGAGTTCGACTTCCTGGGCGCCCTCACTGGCCTGTCCTCACAGGACCAACCCACTCCAATCCCGGCCTACAGTGCAGCATTTCTGCCTCAAGCCCTTGTCCTTGCTTTCACCTGTCCAAACTCTTCCCGCTCACCAACTCCAAGTGGAACATAACGTTTGTGTACTCCTCCCGCGAAAGGTCTCTGATGCCCTACTCTTCCCCAGGTGCCAAGACATCCTCTGCTCCTGCAGGAACATCTCTCTGTGTCATGGCATGTGGGTGGTTGTAACAAGACTCTTACCAGGTTGTAAGCTTCAGAAGGCAGATGGCACATTTGGGCTTCTCTGTGTCCAGTTGGCCAAGTACCTTGCCCGTGGCCACCACATCACATACCGTGTGTTCGTTCTTAGCTTTCCCATCACATTCTTTCACCCACAGTAGCCCCTCACTGATTCCCAATGTACCATGAACTTTCACATCTCTGGGGCCTTCATTCATTCATGTGTTCAACATAATTTTTGGAGTGCCTACTGCATGATGGACTATTCCATTTCAAAGACTCAGGGGTGAGCACATGACCCAGACCTAGCCCATCAGAGCATTCCATTCTCCTACTCACAGAGATAAGTTACATACAGATGGGCCAGTGCTACAAGTCACACCATTGAAATTCAAATCTAATACTTTTGTGGGTGCTCTTGGAGGAGCATGTACTCTCTTCTAAAGTTGCTTAATAACAGGTGTCAGCCTGGAGCTTCTGGAGGCCACTCATGAGCAGCGAAAATCAAGTCCCACCAAGAAAAGCAGATCTGAAAGGCAGAGAGCTGGAGACTCCTGGTGACATCCATTGCGTACCTAGATCCAGCTATGCCTGAAGTATTCCTAGACTTTTCCATTATAGGAGCCAACCAATGCCCTCTCCTGCATCAGCCAGTTTAGTTCGGACTCTTCTACAACATGCAACCAGTGCTTTCATTAAAATAAAGGTAATGTATCGGCATTCATGCTTTTGAAAAACAGTCCTTTTTTCTCCTGGTTGTTCTAAACCTGGGTATAGAATATCCTTTGCTTTCTTGCAGCCAGGAGTGCAGAGAGTGCCGGTGGAGGGGTTGTTTGCTTGTCTGTATCATGGTGCCTGGCCTCCAGGCCACACTTGGTTGGAGCCTTCCTCTTTGTCTAGAAGCGGGCCTGACATGGGTCCTTCTCACATCTCCTGGAGTGCATGAGATCAGAAGCACACAGAATGAACGATGGGCTCTGGACAGTGGAAGGAAGTGGATCCAGAGACCATCGCTTGCCCTAGTTCAGCTTGATTAACAATTAGGTGTTAGTACACCATGGGATTTAAACATGAACGGTTTTTTTCTTTTTTCTTTTTTGTACTGGGTATATATTTTTTGTCATTGCTGCTATTGTTTTTATACTGGGTTTTACTTTAGTTCCATCCCTCTTCTGCCTCTTGAGATCCCGAGGTCCCATCATTGCCCCAGGGACTGAGATGTTCCCGCACACTTAACGAAGTCTCCAACCGGTGTATTTTTAGTCGGCTTGTTTGCATCTGTTCTCTCCCTGTTCCCTGTCTGATTGACACCCACTGGGTGAGAGGCACAGGAGCATAATTTTGCTATGGGAGCGATTTGGCTGAAGTGGCTTCACAGCACCCCTGTTTCTAGCCTGGGAGGGGGCATGGAGATTTCCATCTCTTTTAGCTCGCCTCAATTCTTTTGTCCAAATGGACTTCCAGGAGGTAAACTGGGCTGATTTGTCACCTGTCCATGGGTGGTGGATGAGAGAAACAAGAAGCATTGCTCTTAGAACCCCCACTAGGTTCAGGATGGTCTGCTAGAGAGGGGTGTTTCCAAAGTGCCTGTGTCTCTGGCTTGAGAAGCTTCTCACAGCAGAGACAGGGTTTGAAGACAGCCCTTGCTCTCCATTGAAGCACCCCACAGCCCTTTGCTAGTGGCTGCTCAGGGTCCAGTCAGGAAACAGACGGCACAAGAAGGGCATTGAAGACAGCTTAGTGAAGGGACAGTTCACAAGGGCGCAGGTTTGAAGGAACCAGCAGGGGAGGTAAAATGCCTTGGGACAAAGGACAGCAAGAAACTGTTCCCACATTTGTCTCTCTCCTGACATAAGACACAAAGCACATCCAGGGAAAGTGATGGGTGCAGAAGGGCTGGCCCACAGGACTTGTGGTTTCTTTTTTTTCTTCAACGTTTTTGTTTTTTTTTTTAATTTATTTTTGGGACAGAGAGAGACAGAGCATGAATGGGGGAGGGGGAGGGGCAGAGAGAGAGGGAGACACAGAATCGGAAACAGGCTCCAGGCTCCGAGCCATCAGCCCAGAGCCTGACGCGGGGCTCGAACTCACGGACCGCGAGATCGTGACCTGGCTGAAGCCGGACGCTTAACCGACTGTGCCACCCAGGCGCCCCAGGACTTGTGGTTTCTAGTAGAGCAGTACAGCCATGGGTGAGCTGGGGCTGAGCTGTGACAGAGTTGGGGAGTGAAGGCCCTGTCTGCTCTGGTCTCCTGCTGGCTGAACCCAACTCAGTGGGGGAGGAAGTCTTATTGACACAGTCCATGGATGTTAGTGTGCGGAAGCATCTCTTCCGCACTGAGCAAACTGGAAGGGGTGGAGAGTGGACCTGGAAGGAAAAACAGACAGCTCTCGAGTGCTATCTCCTGTGTCATACAGGGCTTTCTGGATACAAGAAGCAGATCCACTCATGGTCACCCCCCGGGAGAAGCCAGTGATGGGACGGAACCTCAAAGGTAGGAATGCACTGGGATGTGGAGTTCATGAAGATCTCTTGTAAAGCTCCCTGGGGGAGACTGTGTGTGGATGCCACATGAAGCGGCAGCAAAGTCTAACACAGCTGAACTTTGTACTATTTGTAATGCTTACTGACCCTCCACCCCCGCCCAAAGTAGATTTTCATGAATGCTCATTTCAGCAAGCCAGACAGCACAGAGACCTGCAAAGGGAAAGTCTGACTCCTTCCTTCATCCCCTGTCCCATCCCCTAAGCCAAGAAAACAAACATTAAGGGTTTTGTGTCTATCCTCTTCTCTATGCTCAACACATTTAAATGTTTACAAAATACCCAAGTATTTTTCTTCAAATGTGAGATCACACAAGGTGCATAGCCCTACAATCAATTTTTTCCCACTAAAACTGAAATGGATATCTTTGTAGATAAATCGATATATATAGTCCCAACTCATCTTTTTAAATCGCTTCCTAATATTTCATTATACCCATATATAAAGATTTTTCTAGAAAATTACACTTCTCTTTCAATTAGCTAACATAAAGTTCTTGGTGACCTAATAGGTCACATTGCCATAAATAAGACTCGTTTTTGGTCTCCAAGTACTTCTAGTCTAGCTAGTGCTGGTAAGAGTGGGCACAGGATGGAACTCAGTACAAGGGAGCCTTTACATGGCACACAGGGGGCACGGGCACTAGATGATTTAGAAGTTGAGTGAGCTGAAAAATCTTGGAAAGCTCAATGCAAGGGGAGGAGGTGGTTTGGGCTGGACCGTGGAAGGGAGAGAGGCGCCACTGCTATGTTAAGCATGTGTAACAGCACTGATTAGTGATTAACAAAGTGTTACAAGGCAGAGGGTCTGCTGGGTCTATGCTGAGGTGAGACAGCAGTCATTTGTTAGTGACATCATTTGGATGCAAAGAGAGAGGAACTAATGTCATTTCAAGTTCTTGAAATCAGTGGGTTTTTTCCAAGTAGGTTAATTATCCCTGTTGCCCATAATCCTTTCACACTCTCTATTTGTGTAACAAACTCTATTTTCATTGAAAGCTCATGTGTCAACTCAAGTCTTGTCTGTGTCTAAATGATCACAAATTTGAAATCAGGCATGTTTCTGTTAATGAGGTTTGACATGATGTGCATTAGCCCATGAATACCACTGGCCCCGCAGGTCTGTATCTCATCTCAAGGGCATCTCAGCACAGACTGAAATCAGTTCCCTGTGTAGCTCTCTGGGTAGTGTAGGAGAGTGGTGGTCAAGAGCAGGCTTCCCTCCTAGTGACACAGTGGGTTCCCTTGCCTTCAGCCTGGCTTTCCCCTGCCATCCCCTTACCTTGGCCTCCACCCCTCTTCTGCCCCCTCACCAGCATCTCCAAGGGCATTCCCTCTGCTTCCAGGTGGCCAGTCATTCTCTCTGACTGCGCATCGGCAATACCCCCTTTCCAGGTATTTTCTTCTCCATACTTTCTCTTAGGTTTCTGACCAGCTCACGGAAGCCTCACCTCTTAGAATCCTTATCTAAGGCAGCAACATTTTGATCCAGCCCTGGTTTATTTCTCAAGGTCTACAACCTGGGTCCTACTTTCTCTTCACACCCCTGGCTCCAGGTCTGAACTCCTAGAACACTCCAGAATTCCCCACCTCCTTACCTCTCTGTATCTGTAACTCTTGACTCTTCCAAGATTTGTGGGCATAAAAATTCACCACCCATCTCCAGTGCAAAGTTACACTTTATGACTCTTCATTCAGAAGCCTTAGGAATCATTACAAGCCCTGATGAGGAATGAAAGAGACACAGAACTTGATGCAATCCCCTTTAAATGGGAAAAACTCCCAGTTATGAACCATGTGGGGGAGACAGATTCTTGCCTTAAAGAGGTGGTGCCAGGAATTGCTTTTCCTCTCACGGCATTCTCCAAGCTGCTGAAATATCTCCCCTCATTATTGGGAACCTATATAAAAGCCGGTAAACTTTTATTGCAGGCATATTATAGCTTTACTTCAAAACACTGCCTCCTCCCCCTACGCTTGGCAGCACTAAAGGATGGATTTCATAGGCAATTTGCAGCTGCCATTCAGGCACCGTTTGAGCAAGCAGGGTGGCAGGGAATCACTCTGCAAGCCCCTCAGACAGACTCATCTGCTCCAGGCTCTCTCACTCCGGAGTTCCCACTTGGCTGAGCCTTGCTGCATCCAGGGTCTTGCAGGAAGGTCGTGGTGCCACCTGCATGGAAGGAGAGAGCATCCTCGGGGTGGGCGAGTGATTCCTAGTGGTTCCCAATTTGGGTAGCTGCAAGGAGAAAACACTAGAGAGACTTAGAGACTTGCCAGAGTGGTCCCAGCTGAAATGAAAATTGTCAGGAGAATCAGGGCCACTCTTTGGACTTGAGTCTCATGGGAACAAGTCCCCAGACCCCTGCTAAGTGACTCAGACACTAAATATGATGACAGCCAGAGAGTTGGATGGGGAGCCCCAGCTCTGACATTCAACTCTTCTGTATTTTCCTTTTTTTTCTTTTTTTGACTAGGCTCCACACCCAACATGGGGCTTGAGCTCATGACCCTGAGATCAAGAATTGGAAGCTTTATCCACTGAGCCCACCAGGCACCCCTCAACTCTTCTGTGTTTTCATCCTGAGTTTTCCATTTATGAGCTTCATGTACTCGGGCAAGGACTTCATTTCTCTGCTCCTTGGACTTCTCCTGTTTCAGGAGGAGTAATATGCCATTGGAGGGGAAGCTGAGGAGTGAGCACAATAACAGATCTCCCAGTGTTGGTCTGAACATGAAGTAGATGTGTGACTGCTGTGGGGCCTCTCCTTCTTGTACTGGAGTGAAGTTGCTTCTGGGCAGTCATAGTTTTCCCCTCTCATTCAGTTCTCAGTGGACCACTCTTGTTAATTATTATTGGAAATAATTCTACCAGTTGAAGCACTATGACTCTTGCAAAGCCAATGCTAATACACCACATGTCCATAGTTCTCTTTTCCATAAATGTTTTGGAACTGTTTAAAAAAATTTTTTTTTGCCTTCTCTTGATAGTTTTTACACTCTCCATTTGTTGGCTTGGGCTACCTGAGCTCTCCCAAATGGATATCTGGAATAAAGGCCAAAGTTGAGGTTCAGGATAATGAAACGATGGTTCATACTTTTTAAACATCCCTTAGATACAACCAAATGGGGTTATGTATTTGGATATATAATAGTGAAGCATTGCCCAGTCCTGCCTAAAATGATTTGCAACTGACTCATTAAATCAGGGGTCAGTGAACAACAGCCTATGGGACAAATCCATTCCACCATCTGTTTTTATAAATAAAATTTTATTGGAACACAGCCGTACTCATTTGTTTATAATTGACTGTGCTTTTATACTATAGTGACAACACTGAGCAGACACCTTATAGCCTGCAAAGCCTAAAATCTTTATTTACAGAAAAATTTTGCCAACCCCTATCCTAGATCATCTGCTGATATGTTTCAAGACTCCTGCCTCAGCTCCAAGGGGACACTGAGGAATTAACTCCATGCAGTCCACTAGGTAAGCTCTCCAGCTGAGCCAGACATTTACTGGGAAAACATTGTTTCTACCCAATACATATATGTGGCATGCATGCCACATGACGTACATGTTGACTCTGCATTTTAGGCAAATTGGACTTATCCTGACAAATTCTTTAAATCTCAAGATTCATTTCAGGGGTAAGGCCCATTCTGGAAGACCTACCTGCTGAAGGAAGACCCAGAAAGCAGTTAGCTCAGCGGCCAGCTGTCCTTGATGCTGATGTCAAGCACTGATTTAGTCCAATACCTTAATAAGTAGGATCTTAAGTTTATTAGGGACTTATTTGTCTTCAAAGGACTGTAAAATGTGTTTTCACTTGATTCTGCTATTGTTTCTGAGAGGTATGCAAAACAGAGTTTTGTGTATGCTAATGGTAGAACCTGGAAGAGTTTGGATTCTTTCTGCACCATGCCTTAGCTAAATTTTCACAATTAAATCTTCAGTTTCAGGGGCGCCTGGGTGGCGCCGTCGGTTAAGCGTCCGACTTCAGCCAGGTCACGATCTCGCGGTCCGTGAGTTCGAGCCCCGCGTCAGGCTCTGGGCTGATGGCTCGGAGCCTGTTTCCGATTCTGTGTCTCCCTCTCTCTCTGCCCCTCCCCCGTTCATGCTCTGTCTCTCTCTGTCCCAAAAATAAATAAAAAACGTTGAAAAAAAAAATAAATCTTCAGTTTCAATCTCTCATTGAGCCTCATTCTGCCTTGCCTGCAGATCTTAACAGATAGGTTTTGGTATTCATCCTTTGGCTTTTACTTCAGTATTCATCTTGCCCAGACCTACACTTGACTCCTTGAACTCATTAAGTCCTGGGTCAGGCCCCTTCACTATCTCTCCCCCTCTCTGCACCCTCCTCAAGAATTTGCCTTCTTGTGCTTTCTGCTCAAGTTCCTGCCATTAACTCAGTATCAGACAACTTGCCCCCTACTAATACATTCTCTGGACACTAATGAAAGCCTTCAGGTACTTGGTAAGTGTTCATCTTCTTAACCTAGTACTGAGGTTAATGATATTGACTTTCAAAGAGAAATGATGTGTTCTTTAAAATACCATGAAACTCCGCTCTTGACTAAAATACCATGAAACTCCACTCTTGACTTCTCATTTTGGAGGATACTTCAGGGTCTTTGCACTAAGGTAGATATGTCACTTTTTGTTTCTTTCACCCTCTGACCAAAGCCACAGCTTCATTCCCAGGACCCTTCGCTTACCCTGAGTTTGACTATAGCATGTGACATTTTGCTGCATGCAAGGGCCCTGGTGTGGACCAAGACAGTACATGATGATATGGCTTCATTTAATAGAAGCAATTGCACCCTAGTGGTGGGGTTATAGCTCCCTCATAGAGTAGCAATCGTTATTCAGCATAATAGATTGGGGTAGGCCTGGGAAAAGACAAGAAAACTAATAATCAGATCCAGTAACCAGAATCTTTCTTGAGTTACATTGCATTTTAGTAAATAAATGCAATGCATTTAGTTACATTGCAGTTTAGAAGTCAGAACGTTGTTAGTGGTCACTTACTCCATGCTCCTTATTTTAACAGTGAGAGCTGAGATTTAGAGAGCAGAAGTAACTTGTCCAAGGTCTCCCTGGGAGGTACTGGCATCATTGATGTTAGAACTCAGGTCTTCCAATTCATCCTGCACCAATAGTTTCCTAAGGGTTCAGAGGTAGTGTCTCAGGGACCCTTCAGGAGAGAAGGGGATGATGGGACCAATTTTGTCTGTTTGATTTATTTTGAGGAAAATATTTTGCTCCCTAAAACGATTTAAAAGTCACTGCAAAAAAATATGCTGACTCTTGGTCTGGGAGATTAAAAACCCTTAAAGGAAAACTGAAAAGTCATTATACAATTGGCTTCCATTTACTGAATGTCTATTGTGTTCCAGGTACTTGACACTCAGTGGCTCATTTAAGTTTAATAACATTCCCATGAGGCAAATATTATGATCCTATTTTAAGTGGGGAGTCTAAGTACTGTACAATTTAAGACTCTTGTATGAGATACACAGCAAGTAAGTGGAGGAATTGGATTTCAGACTGAGGTCTTTCTGATTTTAAGATACATTCTTCCTCATTACCCCCAGCTTTCATGTCATCCAGCTTCTTCCACAGCCAGCTCCCAGGTGATATTCCAGCCTTCCTATGTGATCACTGATTGCACGTCATGTTCCTCTAGTCTGAAGAAGACCCCTCATTTTGTTTCCTAGGCAGCATTTAAAAGCTGGACTGTGGCAGTTCCCCCTCTCAGCCCCACCCCATCTATCCTCATCTCCCTCTTGAGTACAAGACTCTCCTGTTCTGTAGAAAAGAAAATGAGCAGCATGTGGAAGTGACACATTCATCAAGAATGTAGCTGATGCTAATAGAGGATATGAATGAGACACTATTTTGAGATAAGAATCCATTGTTTTTCTTCAAACATCACCGCTTCTTTCCCCTGAACAGTTTTGCATTTTTTGTAAAGTGTGGAGAGGGAACGAGTGTTTAAGAATGGGGAGACAGAGAGGCTTCTGTCTTCTCTCTGTGGGTAGGGTGAGGGCCTAGAGATCTGTCCCCTTCCCTATATACCAGTTCTTCTCCGAAGGTAGGTATGACTCTAATGAGGCCCTTCCCTAAGGATTGCTAGCCCTATTCTGGCTAGAGGTTTCAGGTGGTATTGATACTGGAATAGAGGCTCTTCAACCAGGCACATCTCCAGATGGCAAACAAGCCTTTGCTTCTGGGGAGAAGATCCAGCCATGAAGACCTGCCTGTGGGAAAATAGGTTCTACTTACATAAATTGGTTAGAAAAACACTTAGAGTGGCAAGCCGCCACCACGGGGCGAAAGCGCCTGAGGTTAGCTAGCAAGATATTGCAATGGGATCATGAGTAATTTGTTATATCACCTGCAGGACATTACTTTCCATTTGGTGCCAATGTACAATTGTACTTTGATAACAAAGGCCACTTGCCGCCCAGAATCTTTGCTTCTTACACACACAAGTTAATGATTACTGTCTGATTGTTTTCTCCATGTTCACGTGTATAAGATCTTGTTTTCTTCACATTCACCACATGGGCAATATCTTGTGCTTTCTTCACGTTCACCACGTGGGTACTACCTTGAGAGCTCAATAAATACAGAGATGAAACCCCTGTTTGGGGCCCGTGTCTCCTTCTGGCCATCAGCCTCTCTTATATTCAATTCTGCATTCGCTCTCTTGCTGGACAAGAGAGAACTCCAGACTCATAGTCTGTGACACCTACCCATTGTCAGAGGAGGAGGCAAAGGCTGCATTATAGCAGGAACCATACGGTTATGGTCTCCATACAGATGGGGAACATGCACATAATCAAGGCTTCATTGCTCCAGAGGCTCAGCATAAAGGCAAGATGGGGAATGAAGAACCCTCAAACTGTAGGCTCCTCTATCCTTCTGGTATCTATTGTCAGCCACCACCAAAAATTACCTGTGTGAAGTCACCCAGTAGAGGAGTTCTAAGCAAGAGATAGTAAAAAAGAATTGGGGTCTGGTCCTAACTCAGCTGTAGGCTCACTTTGATCTAGGGCAAGAGCGGTCCTTCTACAGTCGTTTGCTTGTGAAAAAAAAGGGAGTTGAGCCAGTTGGTCCTTTCCTGCTCATACTTCTTCACCATAAAAGTGACATCCATACCACTCAGGGGACAGAGCGGCTTATGCTGCCCTCTGGTATACTTGCTGTGTCTACCGTGATTGTCTTTGTTGTATGTGGCAAATGTATGTGCAATTACATGACATGATGAAGGCTGAGGGATGATGCCAGAACTTCAGGTGCCAAATGAGTGGGGAGAGATAGAAAGTAAAATTCCATCTCTTCTTTCTGGACTCCTGAACCTGCCTTGAGTAGGATCTGAGATGTGGCTGAGAGGCAGCCTCCCACTGCCCCAGCCATACCTGTATCACTTTCTCTCCCCCAAAGCTTTCCCCTTCACACGTGCTCTGCCCTAAACAAAGTAGGGCCAGCACTGTTAAGCCTTCCTTCTCCTACTACTGTGTTCTCTTGCACAAAGGGGAAGCATGTTTTCCTTGGATAGAGGTGAGGAAATGGTGGAGATTTTGGCTGGTTGATGCTTAAAGAGTTCTCAGGGAGGGTCAGCTCATGGAGCTCACTTTGCCAATGGGGATTTAACCCTTAGTGGCAGAGGTGGCACTCGCAGTCTATAACCATAGGAGGACTACTTGTTGGTGGAATGATGAAGACAGAGATGCTCCTTTATGTTGTTACTCAAAGGAAAACTCCAAGTCCAGGAATAGGGAACTAACAAAATCATACATCTGCCTTGAATTTCCTTCTTGAATCTCCTTGTCCTCTGGTATTGCAGGAGGAGAGTTGTCCCCAAGTTGGGCATTCAGTTTCCTTTCTCCCCTTCTTTGTCTTAAAAGCACCTACCTACCTGATCTGGGACTGTTCCAGAAATTCCGGTGCTAATTCTTAGTCCCTTTTTTGTTGAGGCATTACTATCTTTTGGTTCCTTTTTAAAGAGCAGATGTTCTGTGCCTTTAAAAGAATATAGACATCTATAAGTTCTGTAACACCTCCATATGAATTAGATTATCAAATACTCTTCAGTTTGCTGAGAATAAACCCAAAGAGAATGGTAGATTTGTAAAGAGTGAAATGTCAGAGGGCACTGCTTTCTTTGAAGCATGAGATGCTGCCTTATGCAAGTCTAGTTGATGTCCATGGGAGGATCTGGGCAACCAGGGGCAGCATTCACAGAGTGGGCATTGAATGAGATGTGTATAGTTGGGTGGGCTCTGGAAGGTATGTTGGGCAGGAGCCAAAAGCAGATACTTATTCCTACCATTTATCGAATATGTAGTACGTTCCAGGAACTTACATATGCATTAGCTCTTTTATCCTTGGAGCATCTTGTGACATAGGTGTTATTATTATGAGCTTTCTTTTATTGACAGGGATCCTAAGGCATAGAGAAGTTAAATAAGTGTGCTTAAGGTCACACAACTAAGAAGTGCCAGAGTCAGGATCTGAAAACAGATAGTATCACCCCTGTACCTGCTCTTTCTCTCTCTCTCTCTGTCTCTACAGAGTTCACAAATACAAGACTGTGAAAGAATAAATACATGGAAAATATCTATGACTTTCATATTCTCTTTGAGTTTTTTTATCATACAGCAATGACAATATTTTATGCTGCACATTTCTTTACTCTCTACAAATACTTCCACGTACATTAATTTTGTGGGGCGGGTCTGCAGGCTGGTTCCTGCTGCATAAGAGGGAACATCTTGACTAAGGGGGAGCCTACCTTCCAGAGTGATTATTACCTCTGCCCCATAAAATTTTAGGCAGGCCTTCCACACCCTCTCTTCAAGCCTTAGTCTCTGCTTCTCCCCTTGGGATTCAGCCACGCATGCTGGATCACAGAGCATGGGGTTCTCTTCAGAATAAAGGAACCCCAGCTGGTTAGTAGCCAATGAGACTTGGGTGAATTTTGGGGCACTAGATTAAGTTTTCTTTGTTTCAAAAGTCATAGACCTGGTAATTGTAGGCACCAGCCTAAATTTCACTGGGTCAGTTTCAGGTGGTGGTGATGAAGAGGGGCAGAATGGAGCTGGACTCTGGTTTTACAGGTCTGGCTTCAGTCCTCCCTTGTTCATTCAATCACTTCTTTATTCATTCAAAAATATTTTGAATGGTCATTCTGAGCCTAGTCCTGTGTAGATATGTATAGGAGATGGGGCAGGGAAAGGAAACTGTCCCTGGCCTCAAGGAGTGCCCAAGCCCACTGGGTAGAGGACTCCCACTGGAAACACCTGCTCTACATAAGGTTGGGGAGAGGGTGATAGAGGGCTCCCAGAGGCAAGGGGAGGAGAGCTCCTTGACAGTGGCAGGGGCCCTATCTGTCTGTTCAAACTCCATCCATCCTTTAGTACCCAGCCCTAAGGCCTCCTTCTCTCTGAAGCTTCTAGGCTTTTGTATTTACGTGGGTCTCCCTCCCTTCTGGGACCAGACAGCATTTCTGTTCTCTTACCCTGCTTGACATTGTTCTTTTCTTGAGTTTGCTTTGCAGTCCTCATCTGGACCATGGAAGACCATGCTGTTATTCTCATCTTCTGTCCACTATCCAACAGGACATTTCAAAATTCATTGTCAAGTAGAATCACCCGAGGAACTTATTAAAATGTGGGTTTGGATCCAATAAGTCTTGTGTGGAGCTTGAGATTCTGTGTTTCTAACGAGTTCCCAGCTGATCCTGATGCTCTATGGACCTCACTTTCAGTTGCAAAGTTCCACAGTATCAGACACAGACCAAACCTTTCGCGCTAACCTGTTGATTTACTGAACTGGCTAATGGACATATCACTTCCTTTCTCTGGCTCTCTTTTTCCTATAAGCCAGATGAGGAAATTTGTTGACAAAAATTTTGCCAAGTTCGACAAGTGCTTGGTTTCACTACTGCCATTTCTCTCTGCTCTCTTAGCTAGCATTGATCATTGAAGATGGTATTCTTTCTCAACATGTCCTGTTGAGAAAGATTTTCCCTAGGGAGTGATTTTTGATCCAATAAATTTGGCTTGAGGATGAATCTATTCACAAAACCCCCGATAAGATGTGCTTTCAGGTCTTTTCTCATGGAATGATTTGAGGTGTGTGGGGAAGCTGTCCTGACCATACAGAGATGGCTCAGAACCTGGCCCACCCTGAGAGATGAAGGCATTGCTGCTTTTGGGGTCTCTCATGCTAGAAAAGCGCCTCTGCACAGGTCTGGGAAGTGAGAGGAGGGTCAGCAAGACAGAGAACGGGTGCTGGAAGGGGATGATTAAGTCAGTGGTTCTCAACCATGACTGAACATTAGAATCACTAAGAAAGCCTTAACAAATAATGATGCCTGGAACCATTCCTAGATATTATATTTAATCAGTCTGGGACATGACCTGGGCAGCAACATGGAAAAATCTCCCAGGTGAATCCAATGTACAATCAGGACTGAGAACCACTGATTAAGCCCATATGGTTGTGCTCAGCAAGTGGCAAGAGATTGAGGAGCTGGGCTCAATCTTCACTCTGGGCTTGAGAGGAGCAGAGCCCTGATCTCCTTTCCCCAACTAGCCATTTCCAGAGCTGCTTTAAAATAAGCTCTTGGAAGGAGTTCTGGTTCAGCAGGCTTTCTGGTTAGTATGGATCCATCTCTAGAGGCCAACTCAAAGGTAAAGGATTTGAGGATTTTTTTTTTTTTTTTTTTTTTTTTGCTTAAAACGGATCTATCCTCAAGAAAACATGGGGTAAGGTAATCCCTTCTGATTTAAAAAAAAATTTTTTTTGGAGCAGATGTTGTTATTATTGGCCCTGCTAATCTAGATGGGCTTTTCTTGTTGTCTAAGTGTTGTGGGGGGACCCCTTCTTCCTGGCTGGGGTGTGGTGCTGGGAGGCAGCTTTATTCCCATCATCCTCACATCAGGGTTGCCCTTCTCTCATTTTCCTCCCTGATATGAATACCCATGTCCTCCCAATCCTGCAGAGCTGAGCTATCTGTTCAAGTGCAAGGATTGGATCCCACTAACGTGTCGGTGACTGAGCCCTACCCATACCCCAGCTCTCTTGGATTTGAAGAGGCTGCTTGCTGTCCTAGAATATCTTCAGTTTACAGAATTCCGGGCAGTAGATGTAGAGAACTGAAGCACTTCCCCATTACCATTGGGGGAGATTAGTTGGGCTTTTTAGAGGGGGAAGGGATGGTATTCTGTGCTCTTCCATGTCTCCTAATGATAAGAACAAGGCATTGTTTGGAACAAGCCAGATACCTGAAGAGCAGTCCACGCCTCTTGACTCTTAAAAAAAAAGACAAAAGGGGGTCTGCTTTAGGCCGCTTCAATGTATTTCTAATTATAGTGCCCATTTGTAACCAAGACTGTGGCCTTCCAAGAAGGCTTGATTACGACATTCATAATTCATTGGCAGTCATTCTATTACCGATTCAATGATTTCTCCAGTCAGGGAGAGAATTTTGATCCTTTAAAAACTGATTTTTCACATTAGAATAGCAAAAGCAATTAGTTTTATTTTTAGCTCGGTTAAGCAAGAGCTCTAATGAAGCACAAAGGAGGTTTATTCCCTTCTTTCTCCTGTTATTTCCCCTGAGGTGCTTTCGGAGAATTCAACCCAGAAGTTTGCCTGCTGCTGCCACTGGGTCTTTGTGGGATGCCTCTGGCTGCTTGAGGAAACCTACAGATGAGGACTTTGTGAAGGTGGAGGGTGGTTTCCAGAACTTGGTACTAACCTTGTATTTCCTGAGGCCTAAACCCCTACTTCTACTCTCGTGAAGGTAAGGGGTGGAAATGTATGTGGGGGTGAGCCTGGCAGCCTTAGTCCCTAAATCCCACGTCTCCTATCTGGGGTTTGTGGCATGAACAGCTGAGAATAATAGTACTTGGCATTTCGGGGCCCTTGTTCCAACAGTATGAGCTCAACTTACCACTCCCCCAACTCCCCTGCACTGGCAAATAAAGGTTTATGCCTGGGCCGCAAGTAGGGCCACACACACATTTCTAATTCCTTCCCTTAACTCCCTTAACTTCCTTGGTCCTGTCCACCCCCTGGAGCTCCCTTTCCTCTAAATTCATGGGAGCCAGCTTCTGCCTGTCAGTGTAAATTCCTAGATGATGTTGGGCACGTGGTGCTGTCACCTGGTCAGACTCTTTTACCCGCTCAGACACCTACAGGGTCCAGGGAGGCACTACTGATGGTAGTGACAAGTGTGGTGACCTGCAGAGGCCAGATTCAGTCTAATGGACACAAACCACTTTTCAATTACAAAACACTATTTTCAGGTTGAGTTTCTGGTCTGGTGTTGTCAGATTTTCTAAGAGCAGCTGAGAATCCTGATTTTAAAATGTAAAATCTCCTTATTTTAAAACATTCAATGAATTTAATTTTATTTTTTTTTAAACATTTATTTTTGAGACAGAGAGAGACAAAGCATGAACAGGGGAGGGTCAGAGAGAGAGGGAGACACAGAATCTGAAACAGGCTCCAGGCTCTGAGCTGTCAGCATAGAGCCCGACGCGGGGCTGGAACTCACGGACCAAGAGATCATGACCTGAGCTGAAGTCGGCCGCTTTACCGACTGAGCCACCCAGGTGCCGGGAGTTTAATTTTCTTTAAAACCCTATGTGGGCCCCAAACCCACAACTGGGGGCCACCATTTTGTTTCCTCAGCTTCAGGCTTTGAGAGCATAACTCACAGAACCTCTGTTTGAAAGCATCTTTGAGCTCCAGCTGCCTCTGGTATCCTGATAGATTGGGCAGAAAAGCCAATTCTGCATGCTCTTGGCTCAGAGCTGTAGGGACTCCACAGTCACACAGGGAGCTGAGGACAGAGCTAGCATTAGCTGGTGGTCTCAAGTCCGGATTCCCTTCTTCCAGTACCACACAAAATGCATGGTGATGTTCTCTGACGTGTGGTGTCAATTTTTGTAACATTTTTTATTCTTATCCAAGTTTAATAAAAAATGAGGAAAATGCTTTCTCCCCTGGAATGGATTAGAGAAAAAAGAGAAAATAAGACTTTGCTTCTGTTGGTTTCTGCGCTATTTTTTTTTTTTTTTTTTTTTTGTGGGAAAGGTGCTATTGAAATTGAGCACTGGGGCCCCTGGGTGGCTCAGTCGGTTAAGCGGCCGACTTCGGCCCAGGTCATGATCTCGTGGTCCATGAGTTCGAGCCCCGCATCGGGTTCTGTGCTGACAGCTCAGAGCCTGGAGCCTGTTTCAGATTCTGTGTCTCCCTCTCTCTGACCCTCCCCCGTTCATGCTTTGTCTCTCTCTGTCTCAAAAATAAATAAATGTTAAAAAAAAAAAAAAAAAGAAATTGAGCACTGAAGAGGCACTATGGAAGTACCTACTGTGGACCAAAGACTGGGGAAGCCACAGGGCAGAGTGAGCCTCCCAGACCTAGTTCCTGCCCTTGGTAAGCTTCTAGTCACAGAACTTGGCCACACTCCTCACCGCATGTTTCCCAGTCCTTAGCACATAATGGGGACTTAATGAATTAAAGACCAGGCAACCCCTGTGAGACACAAAATGGAGGAAGGCAAAGCAGAACGTCCAACTGAAGTCGTCAAACTGTTTCATCTTGATTTGGGGATTTTATTTCTCATGAATCTGATCTTGCACATCCTAGCATTATTTTCTTTTGGCGGATGACAGCCTGTTGTGACAGACTAGTATTGTGAACTGATAAAGAATAATATACCATTATTTAAGTGATATTGCCCCGAAAACCTGAGATGGGGCTGGTGGAGGGACACAGCAATGGCAGAAAACAGGCAAAAATCCACGGTTAATTACATTCCTTCTCAATCCTCCTCTCCTTTTCCCTTTTCTTAGTTTATCCTGACTCCAGCCCCTAAGCTATTTCTAGGAAAAATGTAGCATTACTGTGTGTCTCCTCATCTCTAGGCCCTGAAAAATTGCCTGCCATTCTCAGGGAGAGAGTATACAAATTGGACTCCAGTGGTGGCCAGCGCGGGGTGTTGGATGAGCCTCTGACAGGGGATATGAATCTTGGCTCCAGGTCCCTGTGAAGGATGGTGGGGCTGACAAGCCTACATCAAACACGCCTCTGTTCTGGGGGAGCCATCACTCACCTCTCTGAACTCGGGCGGCACATGCTAATGAGGGCCCAGCTCCTGTAACATCCCTGCCCGAAGGCTGGGGGTGGAGAGGGGGCTTGGCCTCTTGGTGGACCTAGAAAGGGCAGCCCTTGGAATTGTGAGAAAGGCAGCACCTCGCTGTATCCTTCCTGCTTTTTAGTCAGTCTCCACTTATAGGGGCCTTTTTCCTCTCTGCCTCCATTTCACCTTGGCCAGTTCATTTATCCTGCCTAGGGCATGGACTCCCTTCCCGAATAACTAACTTAATGCTCTTAAGAATTGTATGTGTTACTCATTCCTCTTGGTGGCTTTCATGCTCACATGGAGACCCGAGACACAGGACAAATGCTTAACCTAAGGAACAAATGGCTGATTGTCACATTTCAGAGAACTGGTGGGAAATTATCTTGAGAGCCCTTGTGAACACAGAGGTTCCCTTTTTACTAACAGGTGGCCCTGTCAGCTGAGGGGCAACTGAACACACCCGGTGACCGTGGTGATGATGGCAAATTAACATCTATTAAGTGCCTGCCAGGTGCTATTAACAGCATCACATCCGTAAACTCATTCCTTCTGTCAGCTCCATGGTGGACACAATGATTATTCAGAAACAAAAAAAACAGGGCTCAGAGAGGTTAAAAACTCACCCATGTAGCTAAGAGGCATTGCTGGAAGATGCTCCAGAAATCCTGCCTTTTCATAACAAAAACGTGGAGGCTTAGTTCACTGGGATGGCACTTCCTTTGTGAGGCATTCCCCAAATCCCACCCAATCCCCTAGTCATGTGGAGTTTAAGAGCAAGGGACTTAAGACTTGAGTTTGAATCCTGTCTTTGACAGGTACAAGTTATGTGATCTAAGGCAAATTCTGTAACTTCTCTGAGACTGCTTCCCACTTTATACAGGGGCATCAAGCTCACCAGACAGCTGTGAGGGTTAAATGGGAGGATGCAGGCAGAGCCCAGTCCCCACACCTGCTTCTGGTATAGGGTGGGCCCCAGACAACCCACCTCCCCCACTCCCAAATGTTTAATGCACATGTTCATCTTCCCCTTAAGACTGAGTATCTGGGGGCAAATTCCATATGTTACTCATCTTTGAAAAGAGGTCCCGTGCAACTTTGGATAGAGTTAATCAAATCAGGTGACTAGAATTGGGATAATAACAGCAACTAACACTTATTAAATCTGAGTCTTTCTAAGCACCCGGCTGTATAGGTATTCTCGTGCCTGTTTTGTAGTTGAAAGAATTGTGGCGTGGATGGTTAAGTCATTTACTTGGGATCCCACTATTGGCAAGTAAAGGAATTGGAGGTGGGTTCAGGTGGTCTAGATCCTGAGTCTGTGCTTTTAATCACTATCCCAGAGAGTGAGCCATTTATTCCACGTCATGCAGCTAATTTAGCAGTGGAGTCAGAGCCAGGGCTGGGGCTGAGCTCTGGGGACTGCCAGCCTAGGGCTCCTCACTGGAGGTGTGCCTTGTCATATGACGCTGTGATTAATTGTGAGGGAAGCTGTAGGAGGTTGACATTTCCCAGCCTCATCTGTGTTTCCTGCCCACACACTGGGCCTTGAATGTCAAAGCCCCCCACACTGCTATGCTGGAGGGGAGGGGGAAGCCCACTTGCCATTATTAAGCAATTAAAAATATGGGCTAAGCAGATGTGGGACAACCACATTTCCCTGGTTATGTTGGGCAACAAGGTAGCTGGCTGTATCTCACATAGACATTTAAGGGACTAAATGAGAAACAGCCCTTCTCAGCTCTGAGGGGAGGTGGCTCTGAGCACTGTGCACTAAGTACCTTCCTACCTCAGAGACCCAAACAGCCTGGACACTATGAGGAGTGGGGACTAAAAGTTGTGCTCAGTGGCTTCTGAAACCCATGGTGATATCATTATATGCACAGAAGTGAGATGCAGGTGGAAAACTTTGTCTGGATCCTTGGGTCTATTCCCAAAACCAATGTAGTTCCTCAATCCACTACCCTACAATTGTCCAGAACCTCAAAAGTCAAGTTCATGTCAGGTTGGACCCAAATCATTCCTTCCCCCCCCCCCCCCATTTCCACCGATAAGGATGAGTCCAGGGTTTAATTTATTACAGGAAGAAATAGGGACTGAGGCTGTTGGTGCTATGGTCTGAATGCTTCAAAATTCATATGTTGAAATCCTAATTCTGAGGTCATGGTATTAGGAGGTGGGGCTTTTAGGAAGTGATTAGATCATTAGGGCAGAACCACATGAATGTGATTAGTGCCTTAATAAGAGACACCTGAGAAAGCTCCCTCATCGCACCCCCCCCCCCCCCCCACCATGTGAGGTTACATGGCCAAGATGGCAGTTGATGAACCAGATAGAGAACCTGACAATGCAGGCACTTGGACTTCAGACTTGGCCTCCAGAATTGTGACAGACAAATTTCTGTGGCTTATAAGCTACCCAGTCTATGGTATTTTTGTTCCAGTAGCCCAAAAACACTAAGACAGCGGTGAAAAGGCCTCCTTGCCATAGGACCTATAGAGGCCTCCTGCTGCATAGAATCTGGCACTTGGAAACAGGAAGAGAGGAGGGCTCCAGGATTCTTTCCTTTTCTCCTTTCAGACACCTCCATGTCCAACTAATAACTCAGTGTCCCTTCTCATTCCTTTAGAATGTCTCTCACGTCCATACTAACTTTTGCTCTTTGAGTGTCTGTAGGTGTGCACATATCGTGTGGGTCAAGATAAAACTAGCTTCTTGATGAGTCCTGGGTTGGTCTGGGCTCATCATGGAGAATTCACTTACGTTGGCAGGATTGGAAGTGAGCCACTCCCTGTTGCTCCATGGTATGGGACACTCCAAAGGTTTCTAATCCATACTTACTGAATGAGCGACATGTGGTAGAGGAGGTCTTGTAAGTCCTTTGTTGTTTTGTTTTGTTTTGTTTTGTTTTGCTACCCACAATTGATAGTGACTTGACTTCAACTTCATAAATACTAATAAAATATTTAGTATTGTTTGATGGCATGAAAATTATGCAAGATAGATGGGAAATTACTTGTTTTAGTGCACATACACACACATGCATACACTACACAGAACACCCCACGGCTGTCAAAGATGATGGCAGAAAATGTCAAGCAGAGTATGGAAAGGGGAGGGGGAAAATCTTCTGCAGCGTTAACAACTGCCAGCCTAGGTAGGACCCTAGCATGCAGAGAAGATTAGTGGGTGGTCATGCAGACAGAGGTGAAAACAAGAGTAGAGAGTTTGGCCAATGAGACCAACCATCCAGGTTCCTGTATGTGGAAATAAAAATTTCAGCAAATTATTCAAGGTGGAATATCTTGGAATTCCAGGAAGAACTCACTGTCTGCTAGTCATCCAACTCTGAGTCCAGAAGCTACTTGGAGCTGTCTAGTTCTCCTTTTGCTTGGGGTCGGGTGCTCCTACCTCAGTCACTCTAAAGGAGCGAGGAGCTCTCTCTCCTTCCAGTTAAGTGGAACAGGGAACAACCACTTTTAAAATCTTTTATTTTGAATTAATTTTACACTTACAGAAGAAGTTGCAGAATAGTACAGAGTTTTCCTGTACCCTTTTTTGAGCTTCATCTAATGTTAAGAATTTCCATAACCAGAGAACAATGAACATGATGAGGAAATTAATGTTGGTCTGATACTGTTAACTACAGGCTTTGGATGTTCTTCTACTTCTGCCCTTTGTCTGTGCCAGGACCCTCTCCAGCATCCCACATGGCATTTCATCTTCAGCCTCTAACAATTCCTTAGTCTGTCTTTGCCTTTTATGGCCTTGACCCTTTCAAAGAGTATAGCACTGAGGGCACAACTTCACTTCAGTGGAAAAATGCCACTTCTATGGTATTTTTGCCCCAAATGCATAACCTCTGCCTGATAAGAGAAAACATCAGATGAACCCGTGTTGAGGGGCACTCAATAAAATAGCTAGTCAATGGATGCTTTTTGAAAAAAAAGTCGAGCCTCTGCTTTTATATTCTGTTGGTCTCAAAATAGGGTTGGGGGACATTGCTCTCTGAAGTAGAAAAATAGGATACTCATTTGGAGTTTTAGCATGAAACCTTGTGAGGGAGCAGTGAGTCTTCTCTTGGGTGATGAAGATAATCCTGGACAAATGGTTGAAGCCATGGATTCTTTCTTGGCTTTCTCCTGACAGTCAGATGCCTCCCAGATGTCTTGTGAAATGGTGATACCTCTCCCAAAGGATGGCTTCAGAACCCAGTGCGATCATGTGGAGGGGCTTACTGATTCTTAAGGGATGATGCATGTCGAGGGTCTTATCATCTCTAAACTTTAGTGGGGACCCAGCAAGGTGAGAAATGTGGAGGTGTGTCAGCCAATCAGCTCCCCCACCCTCCTTGTTAGCTGTAGTCTTTGTGGGGAAACCAGGAAGGAGAGAAGAGGAAATGTTCCAGATGTAAACCCTCAACTTCTTCTAAAAGGATGTAACCTTTATAAGAGGCCCCAATGAGGAGATTGTAGACTTTCATTCAATGAATATTTTTGATCATCTGTGTGCCGGGTAGGTATGCTAGGTGCTGGGCATATGTGAATGAGCAGGACAGACTAAAATCTCTGCTCTGTGGAGGTAACATGATCATGGGGGAGGCAGACCATAAGCAAAATAAATAAGTAAATATTAGAAGGTGATGAAAATCCATCTTTGAATTAATAAAAGTCAAAACACTTTTGGATAAAATCCATGCTGGGAGGCAGATGGTCTCAGCTGACAAATGGGAATGGTCATAAAATAATGAATAGCTTATTTTAGGGGTGGGAGAATGGGTGTTGCCAAATGTCTCACCCACTTAAGCTTTCTTGCTTCCAGTTTCACATCAAACTCTGAGTTTGTGTAATTAGACCATCCATGCAGCAGTGGAAGTGTCATTCCTTTGACCTGGGAAAATGCGTCCTAATCATTCCCTCTTGGCCATATCTCAGGGGAGAAGATGAAGGAATAAAAGCACCAGGAGTAATTTGTCCTTGGAATACTAATACCAGGATAATAGCTGAGAGATGGATTGCACGCATCAATTGGAAGATATTTGAGCGCGAAGAAAGCAGTGAAAAGATACATACCAGTCTGTTAATCTGCTAATATCAGGACCCTGGTGTTTTTGGAAAGTGCAGGATGGCAGTGTTGGGGAGTGGGGTGGCTAGGGGGTAGGAATAGTGCAGCCACCACCACTCAGTATAGCTGTCTGGTTTTGGTTTTAGCTTATATTAACAAGTGAGTACTGCTTTTGTAGTTGAAAAAAAATCTAAGGAAACATTTAAACAAACAAATAAAAATGGTGAATGAAAGGTGAAGAAGATCTTATGGGACTTCTGAGCCTCCAAAGTTTATAGCTTTTCTTCAAATTATTCCTTCATCCAAGCAGACACTGTTCATTGTCTTTATGTGCCAGCCCGTGCTAAAGGTCACAGGGATGAGGGCACATAAAGATGAATGGATTTGATTTCTACTTTTGGTAGTTTTGCTTCATGTTTTTTTTTTTTAATTTATTTGGAGGGAGGGAGGGGGAGGGGTAGAGAGAGAGAGAAAGAGATAGAGAGAGAGAGAGAAAATCCCAAGCAGACTCCTCATTGTCAGCACAGAGCCTGATGTGGGGTTAGAACTCACTGTGAGATCATGACCCGAGCCGAAATCAAGAGTCAGATGCTTAATGTTAACTGACAGTCACCCAGGCACTCCTCAGTAGCTTTGTTTTTCAATAAACAGTTTTTATTGGCTTATCTGCACTATTCCCTCTTTAAATGAGGTGAAAGTCACATCACATAAAATTAACCATTCAAAAAATTTTTGATGTGTATTTATTTTTTAAGAGAGACAGAGACACAGAGTGTGAGTGGGGGAGGGGCAGAGAGAGAGGGAGACACAGAATCTGAAGCAGGCTTCAGGCTCCAAGCCATCAAGACAGAGCCCAATATGGGAGGCTCGAACTCACACACTGTGAGATCATGACCTGAGCCGAAGTCGGACGCTTAACTGACTGAACCACCCAGGCGCTCCTAAAATTAACCATTTTAAAGCAAATAATTCAGTGGCATTTAGTACATTTACAATGTTGTGCAACCACCACCTCTAAAAATTTTTCGTCATCCCAAAAAGAAGGTAGTTACCTCTCATTCTCTTCTCCCCTCCAGCCCATGGCATCCACCAAGCTGCCTTCTGTTTCTGTGGATTAACTACCTCTTCTATTTCATATAAATGAAATTATACAATATGATTTTCTTTGTCTGGCTTCTTTCACTTAGCATACTACTTGCAAGATCCATCTTGATTGTACCATGTATCAGTACTCCATTCCCTTACATGGAATTCCTAGTTTTCTATTTTATATATATTTTTAAGTCCATTTTATTATATACAATTTTTTGAATCCATTCATCCATGGAAGAACATTTGGAGCTCCATCTTTTGGATATTTTGATGCTGTGAACATGTGTAAATATATTTGTTTCAATACCTATTTTCAATTATTTTGGAGATATACCTAGGATGGTATTTTTGGTAAATTTTGGTAATTTGGTTAATTGCTGGTAAATATTGTAGCTATAGTTAATGGTTTGAGGAACCACCACAGCAGCTGAATGTTTTACGTTACTACTAGCAATTTTCTGTTTTAGTTTTTTAATTAAAATTTTTTATTTTATTTTATTATTTTTTAATATTTATTTTTGAGAGAGAGTGGGAGACAGAGAATGAGTGAGGGAAGGGCAGATGGAGAGGGAGACACAGAATCTGAAGCAGGCTCCAGGCTGTGAGCTGTCAACACAGAGTCCGACACAGGGCTTGAACCCATGAACCATGAGATCATGACCTTAGCCAAAGTGGGATGCTTAACCAACTGAGCCACCCAGGCACCCCTGTTTTTTTTTTAATAACCATCCTAAGTGAATACGAAATAGTATCTTGTGGCTTTTATTTGTATTTCTCTAAAGACTAATAATATTGATCATCCTTTCATGTGTGTGTTGGCCATTTGTAAATCTTCTTTAGAGAAGTGTCTGTTCAAGTCCTTTGCCAATTTCAAAATTGGGTTTCCTTTTTGTTATTGAGCTCAACAGTTCTTTGTGTCTTCTGGCCAGCAGACTGCCATCATATCTATGATTTGCAAATATTTTTTCCCATATGTAGATTGTCTTTATCTTGATAATGTTCTTTGAGGTACAAAGGTTTGTAATTTTGATGAAGTCTAATCTATTATTTTGTTGATCATGCTTTTGTTGTCATATCTAAGAATCCATTTCTAAATCCAAGGTCATAAAGTTTTGCTCCTAAATTTTCTTCTAAGAGTTTTAAATTTCTGGCTCAGTTCATTTTTCTTCATTCTTTCCCTCTCCCCTGTTTCCTAAGACTGTATAATTTCAATTGACTTTTCTTCAGGTTCACTGATTTTTCTTTTTTCCTGCTAAAATATGCTACTGAAACCCTCCAGTAAGTTTTTCATTTGTTATATTTTCAGTTCCAGAATTTGTTTGGCTCTTTTTTATTACTTCTCTTAATTTATATTCTCTATTTGTCCATATGTTATTTTCCTGGTTTCCTTTAACTCTTTTAACATATTTAAGACGGTTGATTTAAAGTCTTTGTCTAGTAAGTCCAATGTCTATGCTTCCTTAGGGACAGTTTCTGTTAATTTTGTGTGTATATTTGTGTGAATGGGCCATGTTTCTTTCTTAGCATGCCTCATAATTTTTTTGTTGAAAAATGGACATTGAACATTGTGATGTGGTAACTCTGTAAATCATATTCATCTTCAGAGTTTATTTTTATTGCTTGCTGTAGACTTCAGTTACTTGCTTAGAAATTTTTCAGGGCACCTGGATGGCTCAGTTGGTTAAGTGTCCAACTTCAACTCAGGTCATGATCTCACAGTTCATGGGTTTGAGCCCCACATCAGGCTCTGTGCTGACAGCTCAGAGCCTGGAACCTGCTTTGGATTCTGTGTCTCCCTTGCTCTCTGCCCCTCCTCCACTCAAGCTCTGTCATTTGCTCTCTCTCTCAAAAATAAATAAACATTAAATTAAAAAACATTTTTCTAAACTATTTTTGCATTCTTTTTATGTGTGGTCTCTGAAGTTTCCTTTCCTTTTGTGTTCAGCTAATGTTTTATTTTTTTAATATATATTTTTAAGTTTACTTCTGGGAGAGAGAGAATGCACAAGTGGGGGAAGGGCAGAGGGAGAGGGAGAGAGAGAATCCTAAGCAGGCTCCGTGCTGTTAGTACAGAGCCTAATGCGGGGCTTGAACTCATGAACCATGAGATCATGACCTGAGCCAAAATCAGGAATCAGATACTTAACTGACTAAGCCACCCAGGCTCCCCTCAGCTAGTGTTTTGACAAAGTTTTCCCTGAATCCCAAGCCAAAAGGAGAGCAAGAGAGAGAAGAGGAAGGGAGGGAGAGATAGGAAAAAGGAAAAAACCTTAAAGAACCAAATACTAAAATTTGTATTTAGAACCAAAGACTAAAATTTCAGTCTATGGAGATTGGTTCTGTACAGGAGTGCTCCTTCAATGCTCAATTAGATCATTTAAACTTTTGCCTTAGCCTTCAATTTCTACCTGCACTGAGCTTAAGGATCAGCTACAGGTGAAAGTGTAAGGTCTTCTCAGGTCTTTTCTGGGCATGCATTCTACCCTGAGCATGTGTGTGGCTTTCTTAAATCCCCAGTATACATGGGGACTTTTGAATGCTCTAATTTCCCAAAGAAACTTCCTCCCCAGCTTTGGTTCCCAGGCTTTAGGCATGGTATTGTATGCCTCAATTATAATCTTTTGTCTTAGGTGGCTTTAGGTTTTTTTAATTTGCCTCATGATATTTCTGGGGAATGCACACTGTCTTTTCCACCCTGAGTGAGTTCTGAGTTAGGCTAATGAAGGACATGCAGTTTGCAAAAAACCCTGCTGGTAGCTTCCTATAGGTTGCAACAGACAGAGTTCCATGTCAACAAGTCTCGTTCCTCCCCTCCCTCAGAACCAGGGACCCCTATGGGTAATATAGGCTAATGTCTTCAAGACCACTGTCAAGCTAAAGAGGGGCTGGGTCAAATGTAACTAAAAAGTCACAAAGCCTTCCTACCATTTTAAAGTTGACTTTTTTTGGTTCAGAATTCACTTGATTGCTATGAACTTTGGACTTCTTTCAAGTGTTCTGACAACGTTGATTCTGACAGCATTTCCTTGATATTTTTTTATATTTCTGTGGAAGGATCAGTTCTTAGAGCTACCTATTCTACCATTTTGCTTCTTAGTAAACAAATTCGTAAGTATACAGCTAGATGATGTGTTGAATTTTCACAAGACATATATACCTCTATATTCACCCTTCAGATCTTTTTGTGTTTTAAAACATATCTGTGTATCCTCTCATTTCAAAAATTATTTATGGTAACTTACAAAGATGTATATAGTGTCAATGAGAGCAAAAATAATTTTAAGTGAGGAAAGTGGGGAGAGAAGTAATGTAGAAGGAAAACAAAACCAGGAGTAAAATGATTATCCAAGTACATGGAATAATGTCTTACATACTTAGTAGAGGTGGGATAGAAATTTGTCCCTGAGTTTCCTAGTTGGTAATGCAGGAAGTGAAATATCATCACTTCTAGTTTTTGCAATGTCCAAAGGTAAAAGCCAACTAGTTGCTCAATAGATCTGCAGCTGTATCAGGTACTGAGGCTGGAAGAAATTTCTCCTGAAGTTACATTAAGGAGACTTTGATGGATTCAGTCAGATGTGTGACTTCTAATATCTCCTTTAGTAAATAAATCCCACGGCATGAATCCCAGGCCTTCCTATGTGTGAACAGCAAGGAATACCAACACCACAGTGACCCAAGTGAAGAGTAAGGACAGTAAGCCTATGAGGGGCCCAAATGCTGCTGATTGGGTGGGTGGGGGAGAGTGCTATGAAAATAAGGATAGTTGAATTAACTTCCTTATGCCTCAGTTTCCCTAGCTGTAAAATAATAATAGTATCCAAGGATAGACCATAAAAGGAGAAATTATATGTGTGTCTGGTATGTAGTATGCACTTGCTAAATCTAGTGATGATTATTATAATTCTAAAGACTTGTTTTTGAGACTACTGATGGCCCCTAGTTCCTTGGTTGAGTCACCCCATTTCTTTTTACCTGCTCCTCTATTTCTGAGTCCTGGACCATGCCACCAAGGCTTTCAACTGGTTAAACTATACTCAGAGCATTTGGATCCTCTGGACCTAAGGTGTGGTGAGGATATACAAGTCAGGATATTCCTAGTTATGGACCTCCCAGTCCTGCAATGGGTCAGTCTCAGGACTCAGTGAAGGCAATTGTAACTCTTGATGAGGAAGAGGAGGAGGTGACTATGTATCCCACCCCATCCTATATTCCAAGACCAGCTGCTTGAGGTATGTATCCCACCCTGTATACAAATCAGGTTCAGAAAGGAACTCAATGACCATATCTCCTTGCCATGGATTGTAAGAATACAGTTGTTTATGTCAGCAGCACAGCCCATGGTTTCTCTCAGGTTGTGACAAATGCACATGGCATTTGTACTTTTTCCTTGGATGATGACCACGGCCCGGATGGGTGTGACTTCTACGGCTCTTGTGTGGTACTGCCTGAAGGGCAGCAAGGTGCTCTCAGACCTCTGTAGGATGAGCATCCATCTACAATTACAGCCAAGCCTCTGCTAGTGTCTCAGGAAGAAGCAACTCTTTATGGCTGGTCATGAGCCTTTAATATATTACCCTTAAATCATTTAAAACTGGACTAGCCCGAGCAGCAGTGAATATGCCAGTGCAGCTGGGAGCAATCTCGGCAGGCCCAGTGAAATGGCCGAGATGATCTAATAGATCTTGCTTCATCTCCAAAAGTCTATCACCCTGCCTCTCTCCTCCTTATTAAACCAAAGCTCCCCACTCACAGGAAATAAAACTGCTACCTGATATTTATATATCTTCAGAGAGTAGTGTAATTCAGAAACCAAAGAGAATGGTTTAAAACTATTTATTGAAAAGGAGACTGTTTCTTGCATGAAATAATCTTATTGGAAAAGTTACCTTATTTTTTCTACTGTACTTGGAAAATCTAGATCATTTGCAAATCAAAGGGCAAAACAGAAATTGATTTTTGTTGGCATGAGGTTGGTTTTTGTACTTTGATTAGTGGCTTGAAGCTGATGAGTCATGTGATGGTTCTGGTATTTGGGGGGAGGGTATTCAGACTGAGATCATAATAGCTATTTCTAACCTTGACTTTGAGCAGAATATTGCGGGAAGTCTTATGTCACCCAAGAGCTCCAGCTACTTGCGACCTTATGATATCTTTTTGATTGGTCTTTTGCATCAAGCAGGCCCTTCCTATCCCTCACTGGACATTCCTAGACTATAAAGTTCTGAATGGAACTTTCAGGTAATGGAACTTACAGGTAAATTCTATACTCATTGTTCTAGCATTCATGTTCCTCCAAGATCTGACACAATTTGACTTTACTTCTGGACTGTTCTCTCTCCTGCATCCATGGTGTGAACCCTCTGCCACCTTTCAATCCCTCCAGCTACTCAGCACCATCTGCATATATCCTGACCACTCCAGAATTAGTGCTTTCCATTGCCCTGTCCCCTCTGTTAGAATGTCTATTCCTTTCCCAGGTATCTGTCCAAAGGTATTCTCAGAAGTTACATCCCCCATCTTGCCCACCTGTGGACGTTCTCAGTTCTCCATGAGCTCACTATCTTCTGAACTTGGTATATTTACTCTACCTGCCATCCATTCAACATGAATCTTGTACCTAGAAATCACTGCTGTTGATGGCATGTTCATTGACCTTATGAAAATTCAACTCTACCTGCAGGAGAGGGAAGGGGGAAAGAGATTTTATCTGCCCCCACCACCCCCCAACCCCCCACCCCCACCCCCCACCATCAAATTCATATGTTGAAACCCTAATCTCCAGTACTGCAGAATGTGACTCTATTTGGAGTGTTAAAAAGAAAACCACAGTCCCAGAATGGTGTCAGATAGGTTAAGGCCCCAAGTTAGCAAACTAAGACTTGATACCTAACCTAACTGAACTTTCAACCATTCAGGAATGTAAAATTCAACCAGTCAACATGGAATTTCCTGGTCAATACTAGCAAGTTTATTGATAGACCCCTTCCACTCCCCTTATGAGGGCAACCTTGCCTAAACAATAAATGTCTTGCTAATAAATTCCTTTCTTCTTTTTCTTTTTTAAAAGTTTATTTATTTTGAGAGAGAGGGAGAGAGAGAGAGAGAGAGAGAGAGAGAGAGCGAGCACAGCATGAGCAGGGGAGGGGAGAGAGAGAGAGGAGAGAGAGAATCCCAAGGAGGCTCTGCACTGTGAGCACAGAGCCTGATGTGGGGCTCGATCTTGAGAACCATGAGACCATGGTTCCAATCAAAATAAAGAGATGTTTAACCAACTGAGCCACCCAGGCACTATGTTCTTTTTCTTTTCTTTTCTTTTCTTTTCTTTTCTTTTCTTTTCTTTTCTTTTCTCCCTTCTCTTCTCCTCTCCTCTCCTCTTCCTTTCCTTTCCTTTCCTTTCCTTTCCTTTCCTTTCCTTTCCTTTCCTTTCCTTTCCTTTCCCTTCTTTTCCTTTCCCTTCCTTTCCTTTCCTTTCCTTTCCCTTCCCTTCCCTTCCCTTCCCTTCCCTTCCCTTCCCTTCCCTTCCCCTCCCCTCCCTTCCCCTCCCCTCCCCTCTTCCTTTCCTTTCCTTTCCTTCCCTTCCCTTCCCTTCCCTTCCCTTCCCTTCCCTTCCCTTCCCTTCCCTTCCCTTCCCCTCCCCTCCCTTCCCCTCCCCTCTTCCTTTCCTTTCCTTTCCTTTCCTTTCCTTTCCTTTCCTCTTTTCTTTTCTTTTCTTTTCTTTTCTTTTCTCTTTTTTCTTTTCTTTCATGACCCTTTCTGCTTTTAAAAACGTTTCCTTTGTTTAGCTCAGCAGAGCTCCCCTCTACTAGCTAATAAGATGTTGCCAGATTCATGAATTGTTTAGTAAAATCAATTAGATCTTCAAACTTACTTGGTTGAATTTTGCTTTTTAACATGAGATAGGGCCCTTAAAGAGATGATTAAGTTAAAATGAGGCTGCCAGGGTGGGCTGTAATCCAGTCTGACTGGTGTCTTTATAAGAGGACATTAAGATTCATAAAGGGACACCAGAGATGTGCACACACAGAAGAAAGACCATGTGAGGACACAGCAAGAAGGCAGACATCTGTAAATCAAGGAGACTGGCCTCAGGCTTCTGCCATCACCTTGATTTTGGACTTACAGCTTCCAAAATTTTGAGAAAATAAATTTCTTTTAAGCCACCCAATCCATGGCATTTTGTTATAACAACCTAAGCAGACTGATACACTCACTGTGAGAGTGCCCTGGAGGGAGTGTGAGGTCAGAGGTGTGAATCTGCTGTCCCCTGTCCTGGCTCAATTTCTCAAGCTTCCAAGAGTGAGCATCTCCTCGTGCTTGATGTAAAGCAAGTATTCAAAGTTATCTGTCTTTCCATCTCTCTATCTCTACAATCGCTCTCTCTTTAGCCGTATCTTATCTAGTTTCTCATAACATTTCCCCTAACCACAGGCAACTACATAATCCGGGGGTCCAAAGAATGTGTGATCTATTCCAAAACTGACTCGATTGGGTTTACTGTCTTTCCAGCTCCTGGGAAACATGACCTCATTAAGATGGGGTGCACTGGCTGGAGGGGCTTCAGGGGAAGCCTACAGGCTCAAATAAGCAGGAGGATAGTTTAGGCTGTGTTCTGACCTGCTTCCCTGTGGGTGGTGCCATGCATGGGGCACTGGAGGTGGAGGCCTGAAGACCGAGGTCTTGGCACATTCCATGCAGCAAACTGTTGTGTTATTCACTGAACAACATTTATCAAAAGCTTTCTATGTGTAAGTCTCTGTAGTTCTCTGACTTTCCACTCCCTCTTCCACCAAAGAATGGGGTCCGTTTAAGAAATCTCTGAGACTCCTTTCCACAACACCTTCTGTGACCTTTTGCTTATTCTTCAGGAAGCAGGAAAAGCCTCATCAAGACAGTGATGTTTCAGATCATGAGCTTCTAATGAATGAGATCTCTGAACAAAAATTCTGTAACAGAGGAGAATTTATCCTGGACTTCCTTCTCTCCCATCTCTTGAATGGAGGATGGCTTCTTTGGTGTTGGGGAATTTTATTACAAATAATTATTGAATGTTCTGTGTGTGGCAAGCACTTTTTGAGGACAGAGGGGGAGTGAGGATGAGGCTTAGGCAAGGGGAAGTCAAGGCTTTCAAAAAACATAGACTAGTTTCCTACAGATCCCAGGGGACAAGCCCTCTGAAACTAAAAATTAGTGGTTCTAACTTATTTTCCATGTCAGGGTCAAGGGCAGGCCACCCCAAAATGTGCCACTTTGGTGTATTGATTATTTTAAATAAGTTACTTTTAATTTATTATTTTAGTAAAAGTTACAGTCTGTGCATGAAGGGTACACAAACCTTCCTCAGTCCCCCTGGGAGCAGGAAATAAATCTCCCATGTGAAAGGGCCCCTTCTTGTAACAGGGGATAGATGTCCTTATCACCAGAGATGGGCAATTCAGGGCCCAGAAGACTATATAAACAACTCTAGTTACTTCCTACAAATTGACTACCTCAGCCCAAATTCTGTTTAAAATTTCTTACTAATCGAAGCTCCCAAACTTAAGCTTTCTTTGTCATCAACTCCTCAAAGATTTATTGTCTCTTTGTCTACACAGTATAACAACAGCCTGCCTGGGTCACTCATTTCGGTGTCCATGTCATTATTGGGCCTCCGTGTGCCTGTAAGAAAACTTTAAGATTCTTTGCCCTGTTCGTCTGCACTTGTAACTTTAATTCTTAGTCCAGCTGGAAGATCTTCAAGACTAGAGGAAGAATTTTTCCTTCCCTAGATCCACTATGGGCAAAAGCGCCTCTTGAAGGCCTCTGCCCTGTGCAGGACGCCCCAGGATAGCAAGCTCAGAGTACCTGCTTGGATCTAGCTGATGCCATCAAGATAAATGCCAGTCTGCCTTCTGCCCTTTGAGCCAGCACTTCCCCTTTCTCTGGCCTGCCAGTCAGAGCTGCCTGCAGAGAGCCCTAACACATGGCCCTCTCCCCCGTGTTTCCATCTAGACACAAAGGGCCCTTCAGGCGACGCTCCCGTCCATCAGTGACAAGCAGTTGGTACCCTAGGTCTGGGGTGTGACTTCTGATCTCAGCTTGGGGCTTGTTGAGACCTGATGACTGCTGTTCTCACTGAGAGTCAGCAGGACATGGTCAAATCACTGTTTGAACGTGGCAAAGTGATGAATCATGCTCATATTTATTCCATGCTTTTGAATGCAGCCACCTAATGTTTAAGAGCATGCAAACATTAAATGAACAGAAGGTTTGGTGGCAAGTAGGAGAAATGGACACAGCCATGATTTGCTCCTTAATAGACAAACTTTATTTTATATGGCTCAGGTGTATAGCTTAAAATAACTCCTGACCTGTAGGTAAGATTTGGATAGTCTCAATTATGCTCCAAATTTGGGAAGCAGTGCCTTATGCTAATGTCAATTTTTATAAGAGGGTGGTCTCCTTTTTGCAACAGATTGTCCGTTAAATTAGTAGAAGCCAGAAGCCATAAGTTAAAAGCAAGAAAATACAATGTAGCAGATTGAATTTAGGTTCATGCACTGTGTTCGAAATATATGAGTGGCTGTCTGAGACCTCATTTTAAATGAATGGTGGGCTCCTTATGAAGAATCCCCTCGGTTATCTGGCTATTTGCATTGGAAACCCAGTTTCCACTCAGTGCCATAGAAGGAGCATCTCCCCACCGCAGTCACTGTGACCATGGCTTGCTCTCTGGGCTTGCTTGAATGGGCAGGACCAGACTAGAGTCTGCTGATGTCATTACACCTGTGGGAACCTGGTCCTGAGTTGCTGCCCCCACCCAACCTGGATGAGGCAGATCGAGCTTGGATTCCCATTTCCTTCTGCCATCAACAAGAGAGGTGCCCAAGGAAGAGTGAAGGCTGGAACTCTTTACCAGCTCTGGGCTCTAGATTCTTTCTTCCTGGCCTAGGTCTAAGGTTGTGTGGAAGGCAACATTAAAGCCTGCTTTTGCTTCATGCATAATTAGTGAGACCCGGCTCTCTGGGCAAAGGCCAGCTCATTCATAGTGGTTCTTAATGCTGGAGGCATGTTAGAACAAGTTGTCCCAGCTTGGAAAAACACTGATGCCCATGCGCTGACCTCTAGAGATTTTGATCTAATTGGTCTGGGATGGCACCTGGATATTGGGGTGTGTGTGTATGTGTGAGTGTGTGTGTGTGTGTGTGTGTGTGTGTGCGCGCGCGCACACTTCTTAGCTTATTCTAATATTCAGCCAGCGTTAAGAACTACTGGTTTGGAAGAAAAAGTTATCCATTTTCACTGTTAGAATTAGGAAGATTTTCTTTAATCAGACTAAGACAATGTGGTAGGCAGACAATGCAAAATTAGTTGTTCAGAAAGGGAATTAGAGACTCTGGGCATTCATGACAAAATTAGCCATGTACCCTTTTCACTATACTCAAAATAGGAGATCCAAAAAAGCTATGAAAAGGCTCCTTAGGACTTGGATAGGACTAGAAAGTAGGCAGTTTCAAAGCTAGAGGCTATACATGTTGCAAATATTTTCTCAAATTATTCCATTCATGCATTCATTCACTCTTGCATGCACTGTCTACTTGGTAGGTGGTGGTTAGTGTCAAACACTTTAATAGGCTTTAGGCTGCAAAGATGAATAATATCTTTAAGATAGGAGCTCTAAAAGGGTTAGAAGCACAAGAGATTAGGGTTAATTTCCTTAATCATAGATATTTGGCTTTTCACCTGGCTTCCGCTGTTCCTTTGCAGATGCTGGAAGTCCACATTTGCCCTTGGGTTTTCCTGGGGGACGTAATACCACCCCCCCTTCTCTGCTTCACCACTTGTGAAGTCTTGCCATCGGCATTTTCTCCAGGACATTTTTGTATGAGGATGAGTGGCATTTGGGCACTTCTTTGTCAGGCACACATTATCTTAAGTACATCCTTGTTCCCATCCTGCCTGATTCATTTGGTGATTACAGAAAGTTTATGTGAACATGCAAGTGTGCAGGGGCAGGAGGAGTGGTTTAGAATTTATCAAGATTGAGTACTAGAATATATAAATATATATAATATCTATATATATTTGTCTCTTTAAGCAACAAAAAAGTACAGATGGTCTCATGGCAGCTTCAACACCCTTAGTAGAATGTTGGGCAGGAATTAATTACACCTATTTTACCAAACAGGAATCTGAGAGGTAGAGAAATTGACTGGCAAGCATCTATTTTCTTTTTTCTCTTTTTAAAAGTTTATTCATTTTGAGAGAGAGAGAGAGGGAGAGAGAGAGAGAGAGGGAGAGAGAGAGAGAGAGGGAGAGAGAGAGAAAGCGGAGGAGAGGCAGAGAGAGAGAGTCCCAAACAGGTGCCACACTGTCACGCAGCTGATGCAGGGCTCCATCTCACGAACTGTGATATCAAGACCTGAGCTGAAATCAAGAGTTGGATGCTTAACGACTGAGCCACCCAAGCATCCCTACTGGCAAGCATCTTATTCTGGATTCCTCCCGCTGTGAGTGGCGGACATGTATCTCTAGCATCGGTCCCTGGGAGTACTTCCCTCTCCAACTTCAGGCTCCCCTTTGCTTAGGCCCCAGCACAGCCCTCTCATCCACCTCCAAAACTACAAGAAAAGCCAGCATGCCCGTGGGCACTCCTCAGCCGGCTAACTGAACATGACCACAAGGGGGCACCAAAGAGTTTCCATTACTTCTTCATTCCTTACTTTTCTATGGGTTCTCCACCTCCCTCCCCCCGCCACCCCCTCCCCCTTAGTGAATAGGAACACAAAAGAAAATAGTGTGAACTCAGAAGGGACGATGTTGGAAGGTAAAGCTTAAGCCCCAGCTAGAAAACTGTGATGATACAGCTGAGCTGATGCCTCTAATTCTTACTTTGGTTGGAGAGGTGGGGGAATGTTACTGGCTTGGGTAGGGTTCTAGGACTGTCAGAACTACGGAGGTGCCTTATGAATGTTTTAATTTCTCCTTAAGAAGCAAAGGAAGATGATGTCTATGAAGCAGACATTTGTTCAGTCAGTCATTCACTGAGTGTGGGTAGGACATTAGGTCTGAAAAGTTGGCTGCAGATTAGTAAGACCATGCGGATCATGGAAGGGAGTCTGGATTTTATTCCAAATGCTATGGGGGGGGGGGGTCTTTGGAGACTTCCAAGCCAGGGAGTTCTGTGGCCCGTTATACCTCTGGCTGCTCTGCAAGGTACAGATGGTGGAACACACCCCATGGACACATGGGAGAGGCTGTTGCATGGTCCAGAGACACGAGGGTGGCATTGATGAAGATGGAGAAAAGCAAATGGACCCAGGGTATCTTTTGGAGTTAGGACTGGTAGGATTTAGTGGTGGTTTGCCCCCTGAGGTGTGAGAGAGAAAGGTCTGGGCCCTGGGTGGGTGCTGGAGAGATTTATTGGGGAAAATGGCTTTGGGAGAGCCAGGAAGAGAGGGACCTGTGTTCTCTTTGGCCATGGAGAATGTGTAATGTGACCATATTCTCATATGGAAATAGTCAGCAGGCAGTTGGATTTCCAAGTCCTGGGAGAGACACTTGATGAATGGGATAATTGGCATACTCACAATCAAGGGTTAGAGCTAAATGCCTGGATGCCAGGTGGGGATCTTCACCAGTTAGGAGAAAGCAGGAGGCATATGGGTGGGATTCCAGAGTCGCTGTCATGTTTCCCGATGAGAGGATTCAGGGTGGTGAGGGTGCAGGGGTGTGGGGTGGGATGTCAATAAAGGCAGGACAGACCTGATCAGAGAGACACATTAGTTGCTAAATCTCATTAAGGGTGACAATCAGGAGAATGAGTGAGGGGTTTTAGTGAGAGGAAACACCTAGCTGGAAGAAGTGTTGACTTACAGAGAAGTCACCTCAGGAAGGAAAGCATAGCTACGTGGAATCTAGAGAAAGCTTCCTGGGTCCTTTCTGTTTGCAATGTCATAAGCTCCCTTCTCTGTCTTCTTCAAAGACTGGTCCTTATGGGGCAGAATAATACAGTGCGTGAGCACTTGATGGGGAGTGAGGAAGCCAAGGCTTGCACCTGCATCTGATTCATCTTGGACAGCCAACCAGACAGCTTCTGAAGGATGAGGGATCCTCTTTGCTGGCAGGGAAGCTCAGGGAGGTGCTAAAGAGCACGAACTTGCATGTACTTCAGAAGAACAGGACGTGAGAACATCTGAGGCTTGAAAGCAGGAAGCCTCAAGTCGTTTCTGGGCCTTGGGATTTTCAGAGTGGCTTCAGAAAACTGAGGTCCAGGACTGTTGTGTTCAGAGAAAAGTTCTGAAAAGAACATAGGGTAGCAGGGTTTCTGGGCACGAGCAAGTCAGAGCATCTTTAAACTGAGCTCTGCTAAGACTTATGCAATCAGTGGATAGCACACGTCCGCAGGCTGTCCTGGGCTCATCCTCTGTGTCCATTGCCCTGTCCCAAGTGGATTCCTTGTTGCTCTCCACTTCTGTGGAAGCCTGCTACCCTCTGAGCACTTAGCTGGCTTGGTCACCCATGTTGGTGGCTCCGGCCCAAGGCTGGCCTGACTGGAGCACAGGCGGTTCCAGTCTGCCCATCTTACATCCTCTCCTGGGGCTGTCGGGATTCTCACCTGTGTTCTTCCTTTGCCTTGTGTTAAATGTGCCGAGAGGCTGTTGGACAAACCATAGCCAGGAACCATACTTTGTTTATTTTGAGAACACACTCAGTAGAATGCAAGCAAGGAGGAAAAACCCTCAGGAAATGGGAAATAGAGTCCCAGGTGCAATTTCAGTGGCAGGCAAGAGGGACTGGGGTAGGTGGTCCCGAGAAGAAAGCAGAGCCACCAGCAGCTTCCAAAGAGGTGGACGAGCTGGTGTGTCCTCTGCAGGCATGTGGGAGGGCTGTCCCCTCCCTCCTTTCATGGTCACATATTGATGCAGGCTGGATTGCACTCACCTCAGTGGGACAGAGATGGAGAATGAAGAAGAAGACGAGGCATTCTGTACCTGCCAGACGCCCTGGGGACTCTAGATAGCCATCCTGCAGCCCTGTCCAGCCGTTTGCCTCTCCCCAAATAACAGAGTGCACACATCACAGCAAAAGGCATTTTTCCAGGAGAGTGTCATCTCCATTACAGCCAGCCAGGACCCGTTGTGTACCCAGGGAGGAAGCAAGATAGATTCCTATTTGGGGGAATGAGTGTGTGGGAGAGATGTGCTGTCAGGGCGAGGGAACTTTAGGTAGAATGGATGGTGTTATCTTGGTAGCTTTCCCCTAGTTCAGTAACGGGATGGAGATGACTCCTAGGTCTGGGTTTCTTGGGAATCATCCTCCCACCCTGTGCCATTCATATTCATTGAGTTTCTTCTAATCGGTGTCACCTGGGGAAGGAAAAGTGAGCCCAGAGCAGGAAGGCAGATTTCCTTCTGGGCACCCCTGCCTTCAGGTGTCACAATCAGTTGTCCTGACCTTGAAACACAGAGCAGGGGGATAAATGGAGGTAAACGAGCATGTCAGGTGGCCTTCTGGATTGAAGGACGTGAGAGGAGGAGTCTAGAATGTTTGGCCCAGACCCAGACTCTGAGACATTTGGGAGATTTCAACCTTGTTGTGAATCACTGTCAACCAACCTTTCAGAACCTTGGTAACTTTCCTGTCTTGGTTATTTCTTTATTTTTATTGAAGTTTTCATTCACATACCATGAAATTCCCTCACTATGCATGTTCAGCGGGCTTTAGTAAGTGTAGAGTTGTACAACCATCACAGCAATCTCATTTTAGAACAAGATATGTTTTTATTATCCTGTTTCTCTGAATGATTCAGAGAGTTGGGAGCGGGTTGCAAAGTACGGGAGGAGGACGCCCAGCCAATCTTGGGAGGAGAGGACATGTTGGAGAGATGTTGGGTTGGCTGAATGGCAAGTTTCCTTGGGGAGGGAATGATGACAAGAACGGGCAGTTCCTATGGTGTAGGTACAGTGAGTCAGGGACCATGCTGGCTTTGTCACACGAATTATCACATTTGCTTCTAACAGGAGCCAGGGAGATGGGCAACCTTGTTATTTCCATTTTAAAGATGGAGGAACTAAAGATAACACAGGTTCAGTCTCTTGTACAAGGTCTCACTGCTAGAAAGTGGCCGAGGTGGGATTTGAACCCATACCTCTCTGCCTACAGAGTCTGCATGCCCAAACCATTAGGGGGCATCTGGAAGCCCTGGTCTAGAGCAAGGACCTCTTCATCTACAGTAGGATGACTTTAAATGCGACAGATTCGAAGGCATGCTGCAGACCTCTAATTGTATGACTCTTAACCGATTTGAGTTTATTAAAATGGAAAATGAATCCCTACCCCTGATTGATTCTGATTCTCACCCAGCCCTGGGTTCGCTGTCCCTTTGGCTTTGACTCCGTCTGGAGAAATAAACACTAACTGCTGAGTCTGTTTGCTCTCTGACGACCCTGCATCAAATATCCGGTGCCTTCCCCTGTGCTGAGGAATAAAGGAACCTGCAAACACACGGCCATTTCACAAACAGCCTGCCTGCCACCACGGTACCGGTGTTTGATGGAGCCACTGCCTTTCTGTCTCCCTTTCAAAATCAGTCTTTATGTTGTGGGCCTGAAAGCCAGGTGCCACTGTCTTCTGATGGTACGCCAGGGGTTAGAAACGGATGCTCCACATCACTTAACGTGTGAAATATGATTTCTCTGTCTGGGCATATAGGAAAAGAAAGAAACGCCCAACAACAACCCTCTGTTGAATTTTGAGATGTAAATGTTTGCTAATGCTTTGCTGAAGACAGCTTCACTTGTGCTGAGAGCTATGTGTAAAGAAACATTAAAATGCATCATTTGCTCAGGGCTAAAAGTCATCAGCTTGTGATATTAATGCCCTTTAAAAAATAATTTGTCGGCATGAAATCAGAGCATGCCTTGTGCAAAGGATTGGCTCTTGTCAATTTTCTCATGGATCTACCGAGTTAGAATTGCATTTAGATCTTGCCAAAAATGAGGGGTTTCCCCCCTAATCTCTCCCTCCCTCCCTCCCTCCCTCCCTTCCTCCCTTCCTCCCTCCCTTCCTCCCTTACCTTCCTTCCTTCCTCCCTCCCTTCCTTCCTCCCTCCCTTCCTCCCTTCCTTCCTCCCTCCCTTCCTTCCTCCCTCCCACCCTCCCTCCCTCCCTCCCTCCCTTGCTAGAAAGAGAGGTAAGGGGGTTAACTTTGATTTCATGGAGTGTGAAGGGGCTCTGCCCTGCGGGCTGGAAACGTGCTGGTCAGCTGGAAGGTTGTGGGTTATTATGCTGGCTGCTTCTCCACCCTCAGCCCATGGGCTCCCATCAGGGCTCCTCTGGGCAAATGCTGGGAAAAACAAAGGCTTAGGGGCACCTATGAGAGTGCTCACAACAGATCACCTAAATTTATTAAAGCCACTTTAATCTCCAGTGACCAAAACCTTCCTCAAACTGGCTGATGCAACATAGCAAGAAATCTTGCCAGACACAGGGGAAGGGTTCACAGAGCCCAGGGATGGGAATGAGGTGGGGCTTTTGTCCACCTGGAAATGGAGGCTCCATGCTGCCAACACTCCTGTCTCCTGGGCATGCCATGTGGGTGGGACGCCCTGTCTCCTGGGCAAGTCGTGTGGTGGGTCATGGCCACTGGCTGCTCTTGGAATGGGGGCCAAGTGGGGAGGGGGATGGAAGGTGGCTGGAGGATAGCTGAAGAGGTTGATTGCATGGAGCTCTGGCAAGGAGTTTTCTTCCAGCCTCATCTGGAGCAACCCCACTTTCTCTTGGGCTGTGTGGTGGAAGATTCCATTTGGAATAACGATTCTGTTGTGAAGAAAGAAATTGAAAATGACTGGACTACATCATTCCTTGGCTTCCTCGTGTATTCTGCTGCTTAGAGAAATCTTCTGCCAGGAGAGTCCCAGTATGTGATTTATCACTCAAGGCATCTGTGCCTTCCTTTTGAATTCCTTTCTTCCTTTCAAAAAATCTTAAAAATTTTAAATAGCTTCTTTAAAATGTATGTGTACGCACATGCATTTTATCAATCCATTCATTCAGCACATGTTTCTTGAGTGCCTACTAGGGCTTCTGGGATCTGGGGACAGAACAGTGAATGAAGTAGAGTCAACACATGGTCCCCATGAACTTCTATCCTGGCTGGGAGGTGGTGGCGACTGCGTCTGCTTCTAGCGCGCTGGTTTGCTGCTGCCTGTCCCGCTCTTCCCAGCTGTGCTAAGGGGCTGCATTTCTGGATTTCTTAGGTTCCCAGATCCTCTGTGAGGTCTCGGGTGGCTGTGTGTCTCAGCTGAGCGTAGCTCACACACAGGTCCAAGGCCTGGGGCAGCCTCAGAGCCTGGGGAGTGTGTAGGATGGTGTGGGCTCATGCGGAGGACATGCCACTGTCTGAAGCCGAGAACCCAGAGCAGGAAGTGATGGACAGCCAGAACTCCAGACTGATTTCCATTGCTACAGCCCCAGAGCATTTCAGAGAAATTCTGGGGTTTGAAATGCCCTCTCTAAACCTCCATTGGGAAATGCCAGGGGCACAGATAAGGGCAGTCGTGTGTACCACTTCTGGCTCTGCCTCCTGGACACTTCTGTTCCCGAGCCTTGGAGGCTGGAGATCTTCTGTGGCTGGATGCTGGGTGAGGTGCATGGAATACAGAAAGGGGTGAGGAGAGCCTGTTACACTCCTGGGTCTGCCTCCTTTCCTAGGTACAGGGCAGGCGAGGAACTTAGCAGTATAGGGCAGGAGTTAAGAGTCAGTTTCTGGGAACAGACTAGGGTCCCTACTTGGATATGTGCTTTGCTTCCCTGGATTCGGCTGTTTTTGGAAAGGAGCCAGGTGACCGCGTCAGGGGGACACGAGAGAGGAAGAAGAGAAACAGGCAGAGAGAGCAGAGCTGGCTGGATGGGTCTCCTCCATGTAACAAAGCAGGCGTGTTCCACACAGCCATCTCTGTGATGCTGTCTCTTGTCTGGTTCCCCCCACCCCTCCCTGACTCAGAGCAACAGGAAGGCCGGGTGAGGGGTGGGGAGAAGTTGGATGTGGCTGGAGGTGAAATGAGGTGGAAAACTCTCTCCCTCTGCTGCCGTCTGACAGAACACCCCGGCTTGTGCTGAGCTCCTTCGGGTGGTCAGTGCGTCTGGGATGATCCGCTGGTTACAGCTGATGACCACGTTGGCTGGAGGTACTCGGGAATGTGCCAGCCCAAGTGGTAGAGACCCATCCCATTTTCTCTCTGGGAAAAGACAGTGAGAAGCCAGAGAAGAAAATCATGGAGGAGAGGGTGGGCAGGGGGGTCCGGGGAAGCAGCTCTTTATGAGAGTGAGTGAGGCTGTGAGCAGTCCTGGACGGCAGGCTCCATAGGTGATTTGTTCCCCTGGCTCTGGGCAGAGTGCCTTGCACAAGACAGTTGGATGGAGGGATAAATGGCCAAAGCTTGCAGGGGGCCCATTCAGGATCCTGATGCCTGCTTCGGTGCCCAACACCCTCTCCTCACACTCGTTGCACCCCTGCTGAGCCCTGGCCCTGCCTGCTCCACCACCCCCAGGAAGATGTCCTGCTCAATGTGCTGCCTTTCTCAAGAGGGTCTGAGGTTTAAAAGGAAACGATGAAAGGGCAATGATTTATCCAGACTGGTAATTCCTTAATGCGATCTTCTCTTCCTGTTTCTTCAAGGCTTTATTTGGTATTATGTAAAACTTCTTATTAAATCCTTGGTCAAGCGAATTTGCCAAACCTTGGACATTGTAGCATCATCTTGAAGGTTTAAAATGCACATTGACATATTCAAGGCTCTGAAAAGTCCTGTGGTTTAAAAACAAGCCGCTTTACATTTTTAAAACAATAATTAACCTTACTGAGGTATGGTTTACAAACAATAGAATTCACTCATTTTAAGAGTGCAGTTCAATGAGTTTTGACAAATATATACAGTCAGGCAATTAACCTCACAATTAAGATATAGGATGTTTCTGGGCGCCTGGGTGGCTCAGTTGGTTAAGTGTTCGACTTTGGCTCAGGTCTTGATCTCACGGTTCGTGAGTTCGAGTTCCAAGTCGGGCTCTGTGCTGACAGCTCGGGGTCTGGAGCCTGCTTCAGATTCTCTCTCTCTCTGCCCCTCTCCTGCTCGCACTCTGTCTCTCTCTCTCAAAAATAAACATTTAAAAAAATTTTAGAAAAAGATATAGGATGTTTCCCTCAGCCCCAAAAGATCTTTACAGCTATCCTTCTTCTCAAACTCCCCACTGTTGACAACACTGATCTGTTTTCCGTGGCTATATATAGTTTTGCCTTTTCTAGAATTTCGCATAAATGGAATCCTACAGCAAGTAATCTTTTGTGTCTCAGGTTTCTTTCCCTTACTTCATGTTTCCTGGGGTTCAGTCATGCTGTGTGTATTGGCAGTTGGTTCCTTATTATTTGGAAGTTGTAGTCCATTGTACGGATGCATCCCTGTTTGTTAATCCACCTGCCAGCTGATGGATGTTAGGTGGTTAAGAATAAAACTGCTATGGATATTTGCATGTAAGTGTTTATGTGGACACGTATTTCCATTTCTCTTGGGTAAACACCTGGGAGTGAACTTGTTTCTTTGTACTTGATCAAGGGGCATTTAAACTGAACACCCGTTAATAAATGTTCTGCAGAACAGTTTCAGAAACACGGCTCACGCTCGCTCGAATGTGGGGCCTGTCAACACGATCGAGGCTGCCCGCCTCACGTCCATGGGCAGAGCCGAGGTTACTAGGGCCAGGGCCCCTGCTCGGCAGACAGGCTGGTGAATGGGTGACACTGGATTTGCCAGGCAGAACTCGCCGGGCACAGGGCCCTTGAGCTACGCATGGTGAATGAGCCTCGGAAGTGCGGCATCTTCTCTCATGTGGTAGTAAACTCAGACCTTGACCATGTTCTCTGCTGTCTCCGATCTGTCCGCGGTGGGGAGACTGTGACTCTCCCCAGGGGCCAGGCTCTGTGTCTCTTCTCATCGGCTCTGAGAAAAGAGGGACAGGAGCTCAGCAGTTGCTGCCATGCATGCCATCACCCTCACCAGCAGATGGTGGAGGGGAGGCTGCTTGCAACTCGTGGAGCATATAAGACAAAAGCCAGCCAGAGGGACCCGCAAGGTAAATGATATCAGAATCAGGCATGTAAAGGAAACAGCATCTGTCCCCGCCGTGGCTGGCTGGAGCTGAGGTGCTGGGGAGCTGGCGGCTTCCCGGGGGCCGTGCAGGGAGGCACTTCTCACCCAGGAGCAAGGGCGCTGACCCCTCAGCACGTGCTCCTATAGAGCTCACCTGAAGGGAAGAACTTTGGGAGCTCCTGGCTTGGGAGGCTGGGTGGGTCTTGATTTTAAATGTTTGATGAACGACCTCACTTCCTCTTGTTCACTGTCAGATTGTCTTGACAGGCTCTCGTGATTTTCCAAGTGTGTTGATCCGCCGAAGTTGGAAATTGCACATTGCCTATCCCACTTCATGCCTTTGGACGGGGCGTTGTATGTGGAAATGGCCTGGGACGAGCTTATCCGGGTTGCCAGCTTCTCTGAAGCAGGGGCTGAGGTGGCAGGAGGCACAGGGCATTTGCAGTCAGAACCAAGAATTTCAAAACTCCTTTTCGTCCCTTTAGCGCCACTCGGCGCTCAGGCCCACTACTATCTGGAAATATTCCCAAGGTATGCTGTGGTTTCGCAGAAGGAGCACAAGATTCTAGAATCAGACACACCCAGGTGCCAATCCTGGCTGTGTTACTGACCAGCTAACCAGCTAAGGCCAGGGCCCTCTCTGGTGACTTAGTCTTCTTGTCTGTAAAATGAAATATCTGCTTCGATGGTGTTAAGAGGAGCCCACAAGACACAATGTCATCTTTGGATAGACTGACCGCTGCCTGGCGCATATCAGGTGTATAATCAGTAGGAGTTTAAGACCCTAAATTCTTGGACCCGCCCTACACATCCCCCCAGGCAACAGTGTGTGCCTCACCAAGATGGGGAGGAGGGAGGCGGGGAGGGCTGTACTGGCGGGAAAAGACACTGTGGTGAGACACTCCTCTACCAGAACTACTCAGCATTCTAGAATCCTGAAACCCCAGGTCCAGAGCTTTCCTTAAAGGTATTTTATCCAGCTGTCCTCCCGATGCTGGAGATGGCTTTCCAAAGCCTGTGCTTAGTGGTCATCTGACTTCCCCTGGAACAGCTTCAAAATAACACAGTGGGTGAGGACATGGTCTCTGTCACTTCCTTTTTTTTTTTTTTAAAGTTTATTTATTTTGAAATGGGGGGAGGGGTGAGTAGGGGGGAGAGTGAATCCCAAGCAGGCTCTGCGTTGTCAGCGCAGTGCCTAATGCAGGGCTCCATCTCACAAGCCGTGAGATCATGACCTGAGCCAAAATCAAAAGTCGGATCCTTTTTTATTTAAAACATTTTTTTCATGTTTATTTTTGTTGAGACAGAGAGACAGAGTGTGAGTGGAGGAGGGGCAGAGAGAGAGAGGGAGACACAGTATCTGAAGCAGGCACCAGGCTCCAATCTGTCAGCACAGAGCCTGACATGACTTGAACTGATGAACTGTGAGATCATGACCTGAGCTGAAGTCGGACGCTTAACCGACTGGGCCACCCATATGCCCCTTTGTTACTTTTAATCCGCAACCTTGGGCTAGTTCCTTACCTCTCTCTGCCTCAGTTTCCTCATCTGTAAAGTGGGACACTAGTAAGATTAATAATAATCATAGTACTGATCTAGTAAGATTGTTGTATGGAGGACGCAACAGACGTAAAGTCCTTGGCAAGAGAAACCACTCAGTAAATGCCAACTTTAAAAGCTTTCCATGGGGTACCTAGCTGGCTCAGTCAGTGGGGCATGCAACTCTTAATCTTGAAGCTGTGAGTTTGAGCCCAACTATGGGTGTAGAGATTACTTAAAAATAAAAAAGTCTTCTTAAAATTTATTGATTTAAGAGAGAATCTTAAACGGGCTCCATGCTCACTGTAGAGCCCAACATGGGGCTTGATTCTATGACCCTAGGATAATGACCTGAGCCAAAATCAAGAGTCAGATGTTTAACCAACTAAGCCACCTACGTGCCCCCTAAAATAAAGAAATCCTTAAAAAATAAAAAAAAAAACCCAAAAGCTTTCCTTATTGTGCATAATCTTCTCGGTGATAAGGAACTTGCTATGGCCATTTGTACCCCATATCCTTCCTGGCACTTTGGACAGTTTTGTGTCCAGCAAAGGGAGCTCTCCTGTCTTCATGAAATTTCCACTTGGGAGTCTATTTATTATCCTTCTTAGGCTTTCATTTGTTTTTATTTATTTTTTTCATAGAGCTGTCATTTCTTCTCTGGGTCTTTTCCCCTGTTACCCTTAACACCTTTAAACCTAAATATCATTAGGTCGAACCATACGAAATTGTCACTTTGTGTGTCAAAAGCTGCTGAATGCTGGGGATTTCATATGGTTCATCCTAATAGTGGGTTACCCAAACAGCACCATCTTTGGGGCCCTACAACCACAGTCACCACCAGCATGCTGAACACCTGATGCTGGAGCCTGTCCCAGGTCTGGTGGGGGGTGCCCATGAGTCTGTACTTCTAATAAGGTCTCCACTGAAGCAGTGGAAAGAATATTAGATTGGGAAATAGGACACAGGTCAAGGAGCATCCTATCTCTGGCTGACCATGCAAACTTGAGCAAGTCACTTTCTGTCTGTAGGTCTCTGCTGTCTTACCTCCATGATGGGAGCTTCCAGAAGGTAAGCTCTCAGATCACTTCCAACCCTGAACTCCTGTGGCTTATGAAATATTTATTAGGTGCCCCCTAGGAGCTGAAGGTCACCAAATAACATAGCTCAAACCTGCAAGGAGGTTACTTTAGTTGGGGAGATCCAATCCAGGGAAAAAAGGGCTAATTGCAACTGTAAATCACTGTTATAAGTTCAGAGGAGGGGAAGGCATGGTGGATGGGGTAGGCTTCCTACTGGAAAGGGGGACTTTGGGGAGGGTCTTGGCTTTACCTTTTTAAGGTAAAGCTTGCCTTACCTTTATTTCCCTTTGATATTCCCAGCACACTGGCTCCTAAAATTTCAACAGCCTTGAGGTATTTCATTCGTTCGTTTGCCCATCCATCCATCCATCTATCTATTCATTATATCCATAAACATATCTTGGGTGCTTACATACAGTAAACAAGATAAAATTAGTGTCTGCCCTTATGGAGCCTAACAATATAAAGGAGGGATCAGGTAAGAAACGAACACACAAATTAATCAAAATATGAGATGTAGTGTTTTGCAGAGAATTAACACAGGATAAGATAATAATGACTACATGGTTTCTTGGATTGAGACAGGGGTCGTAAAGGCCTCTCTGAGGACATGTAAGGTGAGATCTAAAAGTCAAGGACCCAAACAGGACAAGATGAGGACAGAGTACTTTAGGCAGAGGGAACTCTTGGTGCAAAGGATCTAAGGTGGGAATTAACAGGAACAAAAAAAAGGCACTGCAGGAGGAGTGAGGTGAGAGTTGGGAGTGTGGTACATGATATATCTGGTGAAGTAGGCAGGGGTCAGAATGTAAAGGGTTTTATAAACCAGGATAAGGATTTTATGCTTTATTCTAAGTGCAATAGGGAACCATTGAATGGCTTTAAGCAGAGGAACATAATTTGACTTATGTTTTTGAGAGATCTCTCTGGCTTCAGAATGAAGAATGATTCTAAGGAGGCAGAGTGGAAACAGGATGCCTTCTGAGGTAATTGCAGTGGTCCAGATGAGCAATGATGATGGTGTAGATGATGGTTTGGACAAACAGTGCACAGATATTTAAATACCCAGGGCAGAGAGGGTGGGATAGGGAGACACAAGGAGGTAGGGCAAGTTCTCAATATTTAAAGCAATGTTTCTCAAACATCTTTTTCCTGCCCATGTAGGGAATGTTGTATACTTGTATCAAAAACAGTACATCTGGGGGCGCCTGGGTGGCTCAGTTGGTTAGGCATCCGACTTCGGCTCAGGTCATGATCTCGCAGTTGTTGAGTTTGAGCCCCACGTCGGGCTCTGTGCTGACAGCTCAGAGCCAGGAGCCTGTTTCGGATTCTGTGTCTCCCCCTCTCTCTGCCTCTCCCATGCTCATGCTCTGTCTCTCTCTGTCTCTCAATAATAAATAAACGTTAAAATTTTTTTTTAAAAAACACAGTATATCTGGGGCTCCTGGCTAGCTCAATCAGTAGAGCATGCAACTCTTGATCTCAGGGTTTAAGTTCAAGCCCCACACCCGGCATGGAGCCTACCTAAACAAACATAAAAACAACAACAACAACAAAAACCACTGTGTCAATTCAGCAGTGATTCTCTACTGGGATTCCCATGGAATCCATAAGGAGCACATTGTTGTTGGAGGAACATGGTGGGACGCCCTACTCCAATATCTCACCAACTGCCACATGATTTTATGTCCTGATTATTACATAAATCCGAACTGTGAGGGAGGCCTAGGGTCACTGCCCAAGTGATGGATAACATTTATAAATACAACCCAGTGTGACCTGAAAGCTTGTTCCTGTTTTGACCCCCTAAGGGAATTTTGATTCCCTGTGTATAAATAAAGTCATTTTAACTGGAATAACAAAAACAATAATTTGTGTCAAAAAATGATTTTATAGAGCAAACTCTATTAAGTACATTTAATTTCTTGATCTTCTGCTATGTGATGAATCTAAAAATTTCTAATCATTTTGGTTTTCATTTCCATTTTTATTATGAGAAATTCTATTCCATATACACCATACAATGAATATTTGATTTGTCACTCAGGGTTTTTATTTTTCGTTTTTTGACCATTATAGCTTTTGCCACAATGACTGATTTAACCTTTTTCAGGTCCAGTTTTCTTAGGCTTAATTTTGCAAATCTAAATTTTGTCAAGGAGATAAGATTCTTTAGTTATATTCTAATTATAATGACTTTATTATGTACCGTTTTAGCCACTTTCAGCTCTATTTTCCATCCTGCATTTTCTACCAGAAATATTCATTATAAGTTGAGAAAAGCTGATAGTTGTATTTATATTCTAGCTAAGCCATGAGGATATTGAGAGCTATTATCTCAGGTATATTGGAATAGTTCTCGGACGTGGGAAGCCCACGGTGGTGAGTGTTCAGGCTCTGGAGTCAGGCTGCCTGGTTTCAAGTCCTGATTTTATCACCTTCAAGTTCTGGTGTTGGCCTCAGTTTCTTCACTGAAGAATGAGTGTCCTCTTCTAGGTGTTTGTGGCTGTGAGCTGTATGAGTCAATGAATGCACACCAAGCACCTATTACTCTGCGTCAATAAACGAACCTAATTTATTATTCTGATGAAGGCAGAATCCCGCCACTCATTAGGAAAGCCAGAGTGGGTGGAGTTTGTGTCAGTGACCCCATGTCCCCACTGCATTATCTTCTTCCATTTTACTATCTGCTTCTATCTGCCCAGAAGCCTCTTGGCTTCTCATCCCTGCTGTCTAAAGGTTCTCAAAATGTGATCCATAACTTGCAACAGAGCCAGTCTGGAAAGTTGTTAAAAGGCAGATTTCTACTGAACTAGAATCTTTTAGGGCAGGCCCTTGAGTCACTTTAACACACTCCTAGTCATGCACACGGGGGTATGAGAGACTTAGGTCTTTGGCCCCAGATGTTCTTCAAGGGTAGACGGTGATCTGCTCTGCCTGCCAGGCCGGGTGTCCAACAGGCAAGCTAACCCTGAGCTGCCCTCTGCCTAATATTTTTAGCAATAGCTTGTAATTAGTGAGCACACAAGAAGGGCCAGAAGAACTCAGCCACCTTCCTGGGACTCCCAGGGTCTGAAAGCCATCGTCTGTGTCAGACTAATAGCCTTGACCCACCCATAATTTAAATCGAAGCTGAACAGAAGCAATTCTGTCATTTTTTGCTATCTAAGGCTAATGCCAGTAAAATGACCAATGAGTACTCTGGTTTCACGTCAACAGGTTACATGCAATGTAACAATGCAAAGCATATCGGTGTAAGCATATCCAGTATGGATGTGTCTGAGGTGCACAGTCTCAATTTCTATTTGTATTCAGGCAAAATTGACAGTACCTACAACAGATGACCCACGGAGGAAAATGTAGGTCAAGTCGGCAGGCAGGGAGAGAAAATGCTTGACGTGCTGCTGTACTCTCCTCTGTTTCCATGTAAGGCTGAGGAGGCTAACCAACTGTTGTCCACTTCCTGTGAACCTGGGGGGACAGACAGAGCTGATACAGGACTTGTGATCAGGTCGTTTAAACATCTTCAGCAATTGGTCAATAGCTGCTGCCTGGAGGGCTCACACTGAGCCAGCAGCCAAAGAGTTAACATCCAAACCAGCCTAGAACCTAGAAGAGCCCAGAGGGTTTAGGATTAGGGTTAGGTTGGTGGGCTGGTAGAGCTTGCTCTAGCTGAGCAGTTGGTGGGTTGTTAAATCTTTTGAATATCACCCTGGGGAACAGTTTAAAAAGTTTTCTCAGTACGATGCTCCAGGCAGTCATTACCAATTGATCAATGGGTAGTTTAGATTAAACTTATTTACCATCCATGCATTAAGGTCTTATGTCCCCCAAGGGTAATTTGGTTTATTTGGTTTCAAACAATGTGCTCTGGGAGTTAAAGAGAAATGCTTGACCTCTAAGGCTGTTCCTTCCTTTACTGGACTTGGATAGAAGCAGGGGTTTCAAATCTCATGCCCTGACTAGCTCCCACCCTTGAACACAAGCTAGGGCAAAAGGGACAGACAACAGAAAATACCCCAAGCCCTCAGTACTGAGAAGGCTTCCAGCAGAGCATCTACATTCAGGCTCAGCATCCTCCAGTGTAGAAGCTGGAGTTGCCAATGGTTTCTCTGCCACACATTCTCATTTTTGCCTGTAGATGGCCAAAGTCACTTAGCATCTAGACAGCATGACTCGTGCCATAAGTGAAAATAATTTTGCCATATGAATATGTTTTTCCTTTCTCATCAGTAGCAAAGTGACCCTGATTTTGGAACAATTATGGCCACGCTACCACCAGTGACAACCTGGGCAAAAGTAGAATTGCTGTGAAATGGAGTTTTTGGGGAAATGGAGCAGAGAGGGAATAAGCATCTATGTATGGATTGGATGGTCCAGAGGGAGAACATGGCCGTCCTCCGCAAGGGCTGGTGACACTGTGGAGTGCTGGAAAAATTTCTCTCTCCCGGATCCCTTTGTTTGCTTGTAGACTTTGCTTTTCAGACTTTCAGAGTTGCCATAACCCCCATTTCACCAGTGAGAGGACTGAGGTCCAAAAGAGTTGACTGGCATTTCCGAGATCACGCCAGTAGCTGAAGACTGATGCAAAGTCAGTAGGGTCCTGACTGTACCTTCTATTCACCAGAGACAGCATGTCAATGTAATTTGCCCATTTCTTGATAACCCAGGGTATCATCAGGCACATTAATTATCATATAATGTTGCAGTACAAGGCTGGCTGAGGTGTGTAGGTCTGTTTGCTCCCACACTCCATAGGCTCATTTAATGTTATTTTGGTGTTTGCTCCTGGTACTTCTCAGGTCTGTCTTCATCATTGTAAATCTCTTACTCTGCCTGCTTCAAACAAATATTCTAAAATCTATTTCCCCACACACTGTAGACTGTGAAAGTACATTAGTAGTTTAATTTTGCATAATTATTCTCCCCAAATGGCGGGTTGAAATCTCAGCAATGCAATCTTGTCTACTTCCTCCTCCTCTCCATTCCCTGGGTCCCCTGGACTCTCTAGGGCAAGGCACTGTTCCAGAAGGAAGCTGCCTAGCATCATGGGCCCAAATCCTGCAAGAAACAGTGTGACTGTGGGAAAGTTGCTTAGCCTCTTTGGGTTACCCTAGTGTCTTTCAGGCAGAATGTGAGGCCTAAATGCCTTCATAGAGTTGTCTTTTAACAATGCCTAGTTTCCTCCCAGTACTATGAGACACATTCCACCTTTACCTTAGATTATGGCTGATTAAGGGCATGTCTGTGCTCTTTGGTAGGATCCAGAGTTCTTGAGGTGGTGACTGTGTTTCCTAATTCTGGGTCCACTGTGTCAAGTGTAGGCTTGCTACAGCTCTCCATTAATGCTTGCAGCATGGAGAATATTCTAAGTCAATACATTCTGGTTTGAGGCAGCTTGAAATGGCTGTGTTGTCATCCACAGGCTCAGGGACACATGCCTTTTCCTCTTCTCTGTATCCTAGGAGATACAGTTACTGGAGCTCATACATCCTCAATAAGTTATGACTCCTCTTTTCAAAGTGGCCCCATTGCAGAGAGTCCTTCTCCCAAGACAGAATCAGGTTCAGGGAGACACAGCTGCAAAGCCCAAGTGAAATGAGCTTGCCTGCTCCTTGCCCGTGGGCACAGAGTCTTCAAGGCAACACCCCTTCCCCTCGGAGGCCATGATTTTGAGTGGCTCTGAGTTTCTTAGCCCTGGAGCAGTCTCCTGATTCCCTCATATCAGGGTTTAGTCATCAGGTCCACCACTGTCCAAATGGCTGGCGATGTGGAGACAGAGCAGCTGGCAGAGAAAGACAAGGTGAGAGGAGCCTGGAGAATGGAGATGAGAAAGCAAACCAGGGGGGGCCCAGGGAGGAGAAACAGATGGGAACTTGGCTATGCTCCCTGCGCCCACTTCCTCACCATACTGCTCTTCCAGCCTACAAATCTCCCTTTGCAACTTGGCTCATTTCCTTCGGTCACTTGGGCTTTGATGCCCCTCAACAAATGGACCCCAACTAATTTCTTCTCTAAATAATCCATGGAAGTCACATAGTAGGTTTCTTGAGGGCATTTGTCTTCTTATCTTTCCCTCAACGCACAATACAGGGCAGGGCAAGTAAGAGATGCTGGAGGCATATTCGTTGTTGGTTTGATGAATAATGAGCCTGTGTAGCACTAGGCTGGGCACAGGGAGTGTGTTTGCCCCTGGAAATATCAACAATTGTCTGAACCTTTCATTCAGAAAGGTATCACTCTGCTCCCCGCATAGTGTGTGTGTGTGTGTGTGTGTGTGTGTGTGTGTGTCCATCCGTCCTTGTCCATGAGCCGGGTCCTCTGTATGTGCCATAAACCCCATTTATGGTGTGTTCTGTAGTGTTTTTGCAAACACAAGAAAATCCATTTGAATCCAATATTCTTAGATTGCCTGGTTCATTTAGTAATTAGAATATATTACTCTTATAGATTATTTGAGCCTTATACTTCCTTTCAGCCCTCTCTCAGCCTCCTCCAGACCACTGCTAGTGAGACATTTGGGTAAAGTTGTAAATGCATTCACTGTATCTTTCTACCTAAGTATTTGCAGCAGGTTTTATGAAGCTTGTAAATATGAACTGATTTTCTTTTACATATGTGAGTCAGCCTTATTTTGGTCTTAAGTGGACTTTATGAACCTGCACGGATTAGAATAAACACTGAAGCCAGCAGTCAGTTCTATATTTAGTTCTTAAACAGCTAGGATTTTCATTGTGTGTGTGTGTGTGTGTGTGTGTGTATGTGTGCGTGCTGAATATTAAGAAAAAAATTATGAGTACTGACTGCTGCTGTGTGTGAAGCTGGCTGACTTAAAGATGGGCCTGGCAGGATTCCCGGGCAGGTAGAGCCAAGAGTCGACAGCTGAGGGACCTCTTTCTCTCCTGAAAGCCACTGTTCGGTTACCTGTAAAATGGGGGAGAATAAAACCTCCCCCTTGGGATGGTTGTGCAGATAAAAGGAAGCAGGGGATGTAAAAGGACCTAGCACATGGCTACTGTTTCAGTACTCAGTAAATACTCACTACTTCCAGAATCTCAACCTTGAATGAAGTTTAAGTTTCTGAAGGGCAAATGTATGTGTCTTCTGCTGTGTCCCTGACAGTTCCTATGAAGCTCTGGGCCAAATAAATAATAATATAATACGGATTTATTACATTGGATGCAAGTGTCTGCCTGGGTCTTTATTTTATCAGAGTTCTGCCAGAGGAAAGTTTCGACTCGAACAATGTTGTCTTGGGTCATTGTTTTTTTTGTTTTTTTGTTTTTTTTTTTAACATTTTATTTATTTTTGAGACAGGAGAGACAGAGCATGAACGGGGGAGGGTCAGAGAGAGAGGGAGACACAGACTGAAACAGGCTCCAGGCTCTGAGCTGTCAGCACAGAGCCCGACGCGGGGCTCGAACTGACGGACCGTGAGATCATGACCTGAGCCGAAGTCGGACACTTCACCGACTGAGCCACCCAGGCGCCCCATGTCTTGGGTCACTGTAAGTGATAGAGCGGCAAGGTCGGGGGAGAGCCAAGGGGTGGTCAGGGCCTTTCCAGCTCCACTCTTTGGGTTTGAGTCTCAGCTCTGGCACTTTAAGAGCTGTGTGACTTTGCATGTGTCATTTAGCCTCTCTGTGCCTCAATCTCTTTGCCTGTTAGAAGGACCCAAAAAGGGGCACCTGGGTGATGCAATTGGTTAAGCGCCCAACTCTTGATTTCAGCCCAGGTCATGATTTCACAGTTTGTGAGTTGGAGCCCTATGTGGAGTTCTGTGTTGTTGGCATGGAACCTGCTTGGGATTCTCTCTCTCCCTCTCTCTTTCTGCCCCTCCCCTGCTTGTGCTCACTCTCTCTCTCAAAATTAATTAATTAATTAAAAAAAAGAAGGACACAATAATACTACTGTTCTAGTGATCATGTATGTATACATATGATATTAATACATGTAAAACTCTGAGTGTGCCTGGCACACACAGTGTTTGTCAGTATTATCATCATCTTCATTATTATTGTTAGTGGTTAAAAGAGTGGATTTTGGTGGCAGGAAGATTTGGGTTTGGGTCTTGGCTCTGCCACTTATCAGCTCTGTGACCTTGGATAATTGTTCAACCTCCCTAAGCCCCTATGTCCTCCCCTTTTATCTGGAGGTTTCTTTTATGTCCTGGGGTTATCACAAACATCAAATGAGACAAGACGTAATGATTAGTTAGCACTGTGCCTGTCGTAGAGAAATCACCATCCATGTTTTCTATTTTATAATCTTGAGAACTACCCTGATTTAACACTATTCATTCAACAAATATTAGTAAAGATAGTGCTCAGTGTGGGCTTGGTACTGGAATAAAGCTCCTTCCCTAACGAGGAAGCATGCACATCTTTTCTGTTTTGGAGGAATATTTACTTCCTCTACCCTAGTTAGAACACTGGAATATTGTACAAAAAAACTAAGGTAGGACTACTTGAATCCCCAAAGGGTGCCTTGGCTCAAAGAGTTAGGGTTCTCATGAGGAGATCCCAGTTACAAACCAGGTACACCCCCCGGGACCTGGGATGGGAACTGATGGCAAAAGTGGATGTGGGTACTTCTGGGGTGGCCACCCATCCTGGTCTCTGACTGCCTTCCCGATGTTCTTATTAACTGTGCTCTTTTTCACCTTAAAACCATCTCCCTTCTTGACCTCCTTAAGAAAAACACCTCCACATGGCTCTAAAGAATGTGGTCAGAAGTACCCCTTGGTCAACCTCTGGCGTTTGGGAAGGATAGAAAAGACGAGGGGGCTTCTCTGGTGTGGTCAGAGAACACATCTTACCTCTCCTGGAAAAGTTGTGGATTTTTTTTCTTTTTTCTCTCTGTTGCCAGGTCAGTGCACACTATAGGAACTTTGTCGTCTTGCTAGGTTCTGCAAGGGAGTGGCTACTTGCCAGAGGGAGACAGTGTAGACAGGCCAAATTAAAATGGCAACCGAACAACAGAACTCCAGGAAAACAAACAAGCAACCAGCTTGGAGGAAGACACTTTGGGCCTCAGTTTGAATCCTGTTCTTTCTCAGTTGTTTGTTACTGTTGTCACTGGGAGAGGGGGAGGGTGTTTGGTGAACAGTGGGCCGTGGCCCCTGTATCCTCACCCCTGTGTCCTAGCTCAGTGATTATGACAGCCTGGAGGGAGGAGATGGTACCCAGAGGGAGGAGGCATTGGCTAAATATTTTGGAACGGTCTTTACGAAGACTCTTATTAACACATAATTAAGTAGAAAGCAAAATAGAGATGTCCCTGGATTTCTACAATGTTGATGTGCTACTTTTAGTACCACCACAAAAATACATTTTATAAAGAGTAATAAGACTCACAGTAAAGACTGAATAGTGATTACTGCATTTATTTAATCCTCACAACCTCTGACTTGGAGATGCTCTCATTGTTCCCAGTTTCCAGATGTGGCAACTGAGGTCGAGATGTTAAGTAAATTTCCCAAGGTCAAATGGCCAGCCAGTGACAGAGACTCTACCCAGGCAGCCAGGCTTCAGAGTCTAAGCTCTTAACCAAACTCTATATCACTTCCTGGGCTGAAAGTCAGCCTGGGATTAGGAAATTGGGGCACAGAAAGGTTAGATAACTTGCTCAAGTCACACAGCTAGGAAGTGAGAGCAGGACTCAAATTCATCTTTGACCAGCTCCAGAGAGAGTACCCTCCACTGTTACTAATGCTTTTCCTCTTTTGGAATTGGGTTCCTTAAAAGCATTGTCATGAAGATCAAATGAGACAGGGTAGGTGGGTGTGTTTAGACAACTATAAAGCCTCACACTGGCTATCATTTGTCCACTAGGTCTGGGGACTAGAGGGCAAACAGGGAAAAACTCACCTTGTGTTCAGGGAGCCTCAGGCAGAGGCTGCCGAAAAGAGACCCACACATTTGCAGTGAGGAGGTCGAGCAGTATAGGTGTGAGGTATGAGCAGATCTTAAGACCAGATGGGGTGGAAAAGCAGAGCATTTCTCTTCTGGTGCTGAGTGGTGAAGCCAACAGTCTGGCCCTTGTTACCTGGGTCCCTGGGTCAAGAACCTGATGCTAATTAAGCATCGTCATCAATGACAGCAATAAAACTTGTTCTCTAAGAAGCCAAAGACATTCTGCCTCCTTCCTCCACCACACTTTTCCTTTCTCCAAGCTGCTTCCCAGCATTTCCCCGGGTTATTGGCTCTTCAGACATCCCTGCAGAGGGGTCCTAATTTGCATCTCCATATGGAAATTTTTACCTGGGTGTACGACACCTCCCTCTACAGCTGTGATCTACCTACAGAGCTGTGCCTGCCGGTGACTGAAAGTGGGGCAGGGACAGCAGCTTCTTCCCTCCCAATCTGTACCCCCACCCCAAATCCTGTCATCTGCTGAAGGCCCGGTTGTCTTCCATGGGGGCACAGGTACCTGTCCATCTCTTCAAGTCCACTGAGGGCACTTCCTTTCATCTGCTCAGAATCTAACTTAAATGTGAATCCATCCAGCACAAACACCCAGCACTCAGAAGAGCTGTAACTTTGTTAAATTTTGCTCCTTCACAACAGTTGTCTTCTTCTTTTCTGCTTGCTGATGTCCTGCCGAAGGAGTCTAAATGACAATGTTTGGAAAGATAGCAAAATTAAGCACATGGAAGTGATTTATTTTTAATCCACCACACTACAGGCTGGCCCCTCATTATTTGTGAATACGTATCAAGCCCATACTTTGAAAATTTGATAATTGGTTTCTTACAGTTCCATTATTTCTCCTTTTCCTCTGAGTCTGATGTGTATGGAAAGTTTCTGAAGTATGCATCCAAAAAATGAAACCTATATATAAAGATAGGCACAGTGAAATAAAGTAAAATAAAACCTTATTTATTTAGTGAATATTTATGACAGGTCTTTATTGTGTCAGGTACTGTATGAGGAGCTGGGGACATGGCAATGAACAAGGTCAGCATCTGTCCTCACGAACTTACTATCTAGTGGCACACAAGCCAATGAAAGAGCAAATAGACATTTTACACATTGTGATAAATTCTTAGCGTGAAGCAAGTATGGGTATTGTGAAAGACAATCATGGAAGGGAAAACCCAGGAAGGGAGTGCTTTCTGATCACCCAACCCAAAGACCTCATTTTGCAGATGAGAAAAGTCAGGAATGAGTGATTTCCTCCCCCTGCCCCCCCCCCCATCCTATACAAATAGTTTCTGGCAGACCCACAGCCAAGGGAGCTACTGCCTCTTGGATGGGGACTATTGGATCTGTGTGGGAAATGCTCCATCTTCTTATGGTGAATTTTCTAGGAGGATTTGTTTCAAAGACCTACATGTATATACAGTTATTTCCGGGGAAATGCTAGAAGGCATTCTGGTATTCCTGTTTTGCACATTGCTAAAGTCTGGATGCTGTGGAAGAATGAGTTCTTCCCTCTCCTCCCAGACACTAACTCAGAATTCTTGTAGTGAAGTTCATGACCATGCACTGAGCAGAGGAGGTCCCTACACTCTGGACCCAAAGTCTGTTAGATCCAAAATCCAGGGGGCTCATGCCAAGAAGGAATTGGAGGGAAAAACAGGGCCCTCTCTTCCTGCCTCTGGTCCCCTTTCCACATGGAAATTCCTGAGGGTGGAGCCCACTTTGGTTATCTTTGTGGTTTAGTCTTCCTTACAGCTAGCAGATATCTAGCAGCTTGTTCCAAAGCCTGATGTATCATCCCTGAACTTGTCTCAGGGACCACACATCCCTCCATCCTTTGCTGTTTGGTCACAGCACTTACCATAAAGGGCAAGGTATCTTCTCTTGGTCAAAAATCCTCAGTCTTCTCCTGTTCAATACTGAGATCAAGTTGGATATAATAAGCATTCTGACTTTCTATTGCTCTGTAACAAACTATCCCCAGACACGGTAACTTAAAATAACTATTATTATCTCCCATGATTCTGGGATTGACGGGCTCGGTGGGGCAATTCTTGTTTGGCATCCCTCATTTGGTTGCAGTCAGAAGTTGTCCAAAGGCTTCTTCACTCACATGGCTGGTGCCTGGTCTGGGATGGCTGGATGCACTGGGGTCTGCTTAGACATCTCTCCCTTTGCGTGGCCTCTCCATATGGCTAGCTTGGGCATCCTCATGCCTGGTGGTCACAGTGTACTTCTCACAAGGCTACTGGCTTCCCCAGAAGACAGGAAGAAGAAGCTGCCAATCTCTTAAGGCCTGGGCCTAGAAACTGCCATAGTGTCACTTCTGCCATTTTCTATTGATCAAAGCCGTCACAGAGACATCCACATTTAAAGGGAGGGGACATAGATTCCCATCTCTGAATGGTGTAAGTACTGAAGAATTTGCGGCCATCTTTAATCTGCCAGAAATCTACTGCCCCCCCCTTTTTTTTTAATGTTTTATTTATTGTTGAGACAGAGAGAAACAGAGCATGAGCAGGGGAGGGGCAGAGAGAGAGGGAGACACAGAATCCAAAGCAGGCTCCAGGCTCTGAGTTGTCAGCACAGAGCCTGATGCAGGGCTCAAACTCACGAATTGCGAGATCATGACCTGAGCCGAAGTCAGACGCTTAACCGACTGAGCCACCCAGGTGCCCCAATCTACTGCCCTTTCTATGTGAGAACACTAAACATTCATAAAGAAAGCAAAAATGTCTCCATTAACTCTTTTTCTTTACAGGCCCTGCTTACAAGTTTCTTTAAGCTTCAGATCACCCTCCACCCTTCCCCACCCCTGTATGAGTCTAAATGGTCAAAGTGATCCTTTAAGACATGACATCCAGGACTTGATTCATTATCCCAGATATGGCTGTCCCAGTACAGAGCATAGTGAACTGATCAATATCTCTTTTTCTGGGAAACGTAATTCTATGTATGCAGCTTAAGACTGAATTCCTTTTTGTTTTTTATCAGCCGTTACATTTTTGATACATATTGAACTGCAATGACATTTTTATTATAAAAAGTAATTGCAGCAAATGTATAAAATATGGAACAACACAAAGAAGAAAATAAGATTGTCTATATTCTCACCACTGAAAGTTAACTGCTGCTACCTTTTGAGTCTTTTTTTCTATTAATATCTATATGTGTGTGTGTATTTTCAGTAAACTGGCTTTTATCCACTTAGGAAAATGTTCTGGGGATTTTCTCCATGTCAGGAAATTCCTTCTTTATTATCATCTGTAGTGATGGCCACATAACTGTACTTTGTGGTCCAGTGAATCACCTGCATCTTTTTTTTTTTTGAATGAATGAATGAAATATAGTCAAACCAGGTCTTCTCCATTCTGTACTTGTGTAATTCTTGTTTGTTTGTTTGTTTGTTTTTAAACTTAAATGTAGGAGTATATTTTTATTAAATATTATCTTGTTACTTTTAGGGTAGATTATTGTATCCTGTTATAATCTTTTAAGTCTTGATTTCACAATCAATCTCTCCCAGGTTTATATGATTTTAAAATCAATAATATGAAAATTACTGATATATCATTTTAAATAGGATAAACCCTCATAACATTCCCTTGGGGGCCACTCTGTACGTTTCATTACTCCATCGATCAAATACTCTTTGGCTCTGATAATTAATAATTTTATCTGTACTATCAGAGATATATGGCTTGTTTCTTCATTTGAAAACAAGAATTTTTGAAAACAGGAAAAAAAAAAGACTGCCAACCACTTTACCATTTGGATTAATTATGTCTGTTACATTTCCTTTTATGCCCATATTATCATTTTATTAAAGAAAGGAGATTGGAGTGGTTTGGTGAAACTTGTTCTTTTTGAACCCATGCTATTGTTCTAGAGGAAAAGAAATTCATCAAATACTAAAATCCAATTCAAATCTCTTATCATTCATGAATGTATAGGTGGTACATAAAGGTCTTCATCTTGAGATATCTCTTAATTTGGAGAGTAAAAATAATTTTTTTTTAGATTAAGTTTTTTTGTTATTGTTGTTTCTCTTTGTCATATACAATTGCTGATGGGGGAAGATGGGAGTAATTAGTTCTTTCAAAAAATATTTAATTGAAAAATGAACACATTTTTCTGTGTTCAAAAACCAACTATTTAATTTTCTAAGGATTAAACACAACTCATTAGACTTTAAATAATACAATCCATTTGTAAAAAAAAAAAATCCAGATTATTTCCCAGTTCCCCACAGGCCTTCAGAGAGTAGCCCCAGTGGCTCAGCACTTTCATATTTAAGTCCTAGAGGCACACTTCACTGTGTCTCAGTTGGGAAAAGTGATTTGGACTCATGAAAGCAGTGATGAGCTTTTTTCTTTCTCCTCACTTATCTCTGATTTCTTAACCCTGAAAAAACATTTGTTCTACCCTCTCCATGCGAAGATTATTTTTCCTGAAATAATGGAGGCAAAAGAGAAGTGGAGTAGTTGTGCTTTCTATTTGCTATTCTCATTACATCTTCTGCTTCAAGTAATGGATCCATTTCCTTCCTTTCTAAACTACCTGAGAGCCTGCTCATCTTAAGATTCTCCATACTGCCTAATGTAATGCTTTACTTGTTATAGGTATATTAGTCAAAACACTTTTGGTTGCGAGGGATACAAACCCAACTCAAACATCCTTATATCAAAAACCGTAAAATGTATGTAGACGATCCAACAGCTGACAAGCTTCAGATACAACTAGATCAAAGATTCAAAATTTGCCATCAGGACCTAGATTCTCTCTATCTCTCCTCAGTGCATTTCTCTCTGATTTTACTCTGAGGCAGTCTCCCTGCACATGGGATCCCAAGGTCTCCATCTTCACAGCTCTGAGCTGTGAGAAAAATGAAATACCTGTCTTGACTGCTCAAACAAGTCTCAGGGTTAGCTCTGTTTGACCTGTTTGGTTTGGATTAGGTCGTTCCTGAGCCAATCACCATAGCCATGGCCATCTGAGGCTTCCATTGGCCTGAGCTCAGTCACATGATTACCCATTGTGTCTGGGATATAATCAGGTCTACCTAAGTGGCAGTGGGAGACAGGACCACTGGTGCTTCCTCCAGAGACAAGTCTGAGTATTGGTATCAGGAGAATTAAGGAAGGATGCTGGATGGGAAAAAAAAAAAAAACACATAATCATAGCAAGTTTTTAATTAAATATTTTTTGAAGAAATTTATTAGTTCCATCATTCTCACCAGTGATTGACAAAGAGAAACAGCAATGACAAAAAACCTAGTCCTAAGAAATTTATTTTTAATCTCCAAAGTGAAAGATACCTCAGGATGAAGACCTTTAGGTCCAGCCTGTATATTCGTGAATGGTAAAGGATAGGAATTGGGTTTTATTATTTGACCAATTTCTTTTCCTCCAGAACATGTGAGTTTATTTTTCATTTTGTGAATTTCCTGGAAGCAAATGCAACACTTCCTATCATCTGCCCTTTAAACAAAAGATTTCTCACTTTCCACTAAAATAAAATGTATTACAATAGGACTATTATATACATTAGGAAATAAAGGCTCCTGAGTTGTGGCAGCCTCAGCAGACTTGGGATCTTAAGGATGACGTCCCGCTAATGCATTGCTGCCCATCTCTCAGTGGTTTGATTCTGCCTTCCTAAAATGCAACCAAGAATAGGAATCTAGAGACTGGTGCTCTGATGTTGAGATGACCTATTTTAAACAGCCAGTATCCAGTCAGAGGAACAGAGCACATGCTAGGAGTCCGATAGAAGGAATTTAATATGAAGAATTGATTATAAAGGCATTGGGATAACTCAAGAGCCAAATGAACCACAAGGCAACCCAGATGTTAAGGAAGCAGAAAGCCTCTCCAAGCCCTAAGGTGCAGGGAATTAAGGGAGGAGGTGGTGCTGTCAGATTCAGAATGCTGGGGCCATCTAGCAGGACTGAGAACACCAGGGGCTTCCAGGTAGGAACTAGATCTATGAAAAAGGCTGTGTGATATAAGCTGGAACCACAGAGCAGTTGCCAATCAAAGCAGAAAGAAGGGGAGAACTACCTTCATTTCTCTCTCTTTTGCCCTCCAATCTCCCAACATGGTCTCTCATTGGCTAAACCAGAAGGCAGCTAGCAAGGAAGTTGGGGAAGTGTAGTTTTCAGGACAAAGGAGAGGAATGTATCTGAAACCAAAGTGGCAAATGAGTGACACATTGTCTGTAGCAAGATGTGAAGACTGGGGCTGTTTTCACATGAAAAATTAACAGCTTTCTTATTAGTCCTTTTCTTTGTTGCAGTTAAGTGGGTTTGAAGCCTTTATGCTTTGAAGAAAAGGAAACTCCTATTTGCTGATTCTGACCATGGGTCTATTAGACTATGAGGGACCAAAGAGTGGGGGGCAGGGAGCAGGTAGCAGGAGTTTTACAGAGGAACAACTAAAAGAAAATGAGGTGATTCACTGGTGTGATGTATCTTGGAGAAGAAATGGGGAGAGTGGAGTTCCCCTCAAACTGGAAAGGTAGGGAGAGAAAGAGAGTACTATGAATGATTCCTTTATCAGATGAGTCCTGCTTGCTACTTACCAGCATTTCTGCCTGGAGACTAAAGAGCTGTGTTGTATATCTGTACTGTTGGGGCCACAGAGTGCCTTATAAAAGGGCCTGAGCCCCAAGAATGGCATGAGATTAACAGAAGACAACCAAGAGGGAATATTTGGAGGGGTTGGAGTCATTCTCAGTAAACTCAAAGGCAGATCGTAGTAGCTGACTTTTCTATTATTCTGTTAAGGATTCCACTGGATTGGCCCCTCACCTAGGGTTACTGTATAGGGGAGCTGCTGGAGAATATCACCAAACATTGGTGATCACCAAACATTCCTTTTCACTCACCCTTTGTGGGCATAGATACCTGATGGGAAAGCCCAAGAAAATAAAGCTCAAAGCTATAGCTCTGAGTACTTAATTTGGGTACAGAGTTTGAACAGGGTGCATTTAGGTAGTAGGTGCAGATAACAACAGAGAACTGAATTGTCTGAATGTCTGTGGTTTTGGGTAGTGAGAGTTTGGACAGTGAGGGAATCCTGTATTTCAATATTTTAACAGTTGGCATAATCAAACTAGTGTGTTCTAATTGAATATCAGCCCTGGTCATAATCCTCCCTCCTCCAGGAAGCCTTGGGACATTATGGCCACCCATAGGCACTCTCCCAGATCCATAGCTGCTCTGCAAAGGCAGATGTGGTGGGGCTCCATACTGAGATTTCAATTTGTGCTTTATGTGGTAGTTACAAGCTACAATGTAGGTTCCAAAAACTTGTCCAAGAACATAGAACATAGACAAACCTTTGAACTCCTTTGCCTTAGGAACTTCTGTGTTGCCAGGCTACAGCAGAATTTTCCTTTGCTTCTGAAAGCCCAGGCTTTCTGAAAAGGAATGCCAGACCAGTTGTGTCTCACATAAGCACAGCCTTGGGCCAAAGTCAGTAAAGAGATGTGCCTAGTATAGTCTGAATAGTCGTAGTCAGTATAGAGTTTTAAGTTTGATTCTTGTTAAATTTTTTTTTTTTAATTTATTTTTGGGACAGAGAGAGACAGAGCATGAACGGGGGAGGGGCAGAGAGAGAGGGAGACACAGAATCGGAAACAGGCTCCAGGCTCCGAGCCATCAGCCCAGAGCCTGACGCGGGGCTCGAACTCACGGACCGCGAGATCGTGACCTGGCTGAAGTCGGACGCTTAACCGACTGCGCCATCCAGGCGCCCCCTTGTTAAATTTTTTAAATGGAGAGATTCTACATACAAACCCAGATTTCAGGCATTTCCCAGAAATTTGAGTGCTTAGTCAGTATTAGCTCCACATTTGCAGTGCCAGCGATGGCTCTGTCCCCTTTAGAAGGCAAGCATTTCTGGTTAGCCATGGTCTCTGCCACTCCTTTTTGTCTTCCTGTCCCAGACATGAGTCCTTTGCCATTTTGTCATCTTCCATCTGGCAGGTACCACTCATTTGCATTACCTGTTGAGTTTCTTAGGTAGTTGAGTTTCTGACTCCTGGGCTTTTGGAGTCAGGGCTTGTGGAAGGGAAGCAGAGTTGAGATTCCCTGAGCCTTGCAGAAGACTGGCTTCTCTGGGTTTTGTGAGAGGAAGACACTAACTCCTCATAGTAGGGCTGATGTGACATGGCTTGTGAATGTCTAGGAGACTGGAGACTGTGCCCTCCATCATGGTGTTGGAAGACCTCTGGGCTCAGGCTTGGATCTATCCCCTTAGGTCACCAGGCTAGCTTAGACAAGGATCACCCAGTTGTAATTTTGAGGACTGAAGACAAGGGGATTTTCCTCTGAAAATTTAAGATTTACAAGAACCCTGGGACTTCTGAACAGCACTTCAAGGAAGGCCCACAGGATTACAGAACTAAGTATCCTCTGGTGATATAGGAAAGAATTCAGAACAGGGTATTGATTAAGAAACAAGACATCAACTGTTATATATTAGCCTTAAGGATGTTTGGCTGTATCTTCATGTCTCCCTGTATTGAGAGATGGGATGAATCCCATTCTTCTACCTGCAGGGCTGGATTTATGTGGTTTGCTTATGTGCTGTCACCAACGAGCACTTTCTCTTTGTTTTGTCATTGTGAAGTTGCATGCCTGAAATGATCTGGCGATGATTTTTCAAAAAGCCCCAAGCACAGAGCTCAGTACTTTTTTTTTCTTAACAGCAGATGTTCTAATAGTCTGTCTCCTGTTGCACAGAGAAATACAAGGAAAATTATGGAGCCACCACATATATCTGAGTATCAACTGATGTTCCTGTGGGATATTGTGGAAACTTCTTAAGTGACTTCCCATATTTTACTTTCCCAGTACATTCCATATACTAGTCTCAGAGTTCTTTTCCCAGATCCTGAGATTAATCTGTTCATCCTCTTTTACAGCCCATCTCTGGACCCCTATACCTTCATTTAAAGCCCTCTGTCTTTGATATAGCTTTATAGAGCCCTCCTGCATCACCAGCTTCATCCCTCCACCATCACATGCTCTGCCCAACTTCCCCAACACTCCATTCCCTGCTTCTCTCTCTAGACCTCAGCTCAACCTTCCCCTTCAGCCTGAGGTGTCCTTTTCTTCACCTCTACTGGTTGAACTCCTGTCAAACTCCTATCTTCAAAGTCCACCTTGAATTCTGCCTCTCTCTCAAGTCATTTCTGTTATTTCTAGTAGGCATCACAATACTTTGGATCTCTATCCTAGTGCCTTCCCTAAACAACTATGTGTATGTCCTCCTCCCTCTGATCCCCTTTCCACCCCAGATCTGAGAACTCTTTAAGAGCAGCAGATTAGTACCTCTCAAGAGAATTATGACAAAAGGCAAAAGAGAAGAATCTTCTGATCATTAAATTATAAGATCAGCTTAATGGTCCAGCAAAGTCATTTATAGAAACAACTTAAGTGGTCAAAATTATTCCTGGTTCAGAGCATAACTTGATTGAAGCTGTTTTTATTTTTTATTTTTGAGGGTGAGAGAGAGAGAAGAGAAGAGAGGAGAGGGGAAGGGAGGGGAGGGGAGGAGAGAGGAGGAGAGAGGAGGAGAGGAGAGGAGAGGAGAGGAGACTAGAAGAGAGGAAGACAGAGAGTCTTAAGCAGGCTCCACGACCAGCATGGATGATGCAGGGTACCATCTTACGACCTTGAGATCATGACCTGAGCTTAAATCAAGAGTTGGGATGCTTAACTGACTGAGATACCCAGGTGCCCTGAAGCTGTTTTTATATAGCATTAAACTGTAATCTGGGGCTGGTGGAGAGGTATGTGCACATGGGAGAATCCATTGTCTTATTATATCTTCCTCTGTGTGGTTTACATCATGAATTAGCATATTTGTTAAGGTTCTGAGAAGTCCTATAGTAATGAATCCATTTTCACTTTGTTGAATCTATTATTTATTGAATTTATATGACTCATGTTTTGCATACAACATGTGAAACATTATTTTTTCATAGAATATTATTACTACCTGCTGGACTAAAGAAATGATATACCACTCAGAAGGAGAACTGGTCTATATTGAATCTGGAAAACAAAAACCGAAGGACAAATGTTGTCAGTGTCTATCCAAGGTTATTTGGAGGAGATCTGGGCTGCTGTGTTCTGCAGGTGGTGGGTCCTTTCCAGGGAGACAACACCATGTGTTCCCTTGACCTGATACCATAGGATTATTTGAGTTGGACAACTAATTTCCCTTATTCTCAATCTATGCTCACCAGAAAATCTGGTTATAGTTTAGTTTCCAAAGTAAATTTCTTACATAAAAAAAATAATCTGGCCTGAGGGCAGAGCATGTAACCCCCCTGCAGTTCTATTATGGTAGTAAATTGGCATTCTAGATTGGCCATCAGTCCTTTGTAACCTTGATTAGTGACAGTCCATCCCTGAGCTAGTGATTCACTCTCTCTGGAATAGAACAAAATCACATTTCAGAACCTGCAAGGCTGTGGATGATATCCTAGTGCTGTGGTGAAGGACAACGTCAATACCTAGCATTTATGAGGCACCATTGCAGTTATCTGTTTCTGTGTAACAAATACACACTTAGTAGCTTAAATCAGAAACAATCATCATTTTTTTTCCCTGTGGATCAGGAATTTGGGAAGACTTAGCTGAACAGTTTTCGCTTGGATTGTGGTCAGACAGTGACTACAATATCTGGGACTTGACTGGAATCTCTCTGACTTCATGTAGACTCGACCTCTCCGTTTGTTCTCTCCACGTGAGCTGCTAGGAGCTTCCTCACAATATGGCATCCTCAGGGCTCCAAAAGCAAGATTCTCAGTGAACATGGTGAAGCGCTGTCAACTTTTCTGATCTTGCCTCAGGAATCACATCAATGTCACTTACCTGCTATTTGTTACAGGAGAGTTACAGGCCCATCCAGATTCAGAGAGAAAACAGACTCCACCTGTTGCTGAGAAAATGGCACTGTTTTAAAGAGCATGTGGGATGGGGGTAATGTAGTTTTCTTTGGAAGATACAACCTGATGCAAGCACTTACTATATTCAGTGCCTTTGCTAAATCTCTCTTCCTCTCTCTCTCCCTCTCTCTGTCTTTCTCTCTCCCCCTCTCTCTCTCACGCACACACACACACACACACACACGTACACACCCTTTATTTATTTCTCACAACAAATCTATGAGATCATTCTTATCATTCCCCATTTTTACAGAGGTTAAGTAATTTGTCCAGGGACTAATAGGTGGTTAGTCGTAGGGTTGGGTTTTGAAAACCAGTGTGTGCTCTTAAATAATATGCTCCACCACCTGGTGAACCAAGGTAAATGCCACCTGGGAAGTTTCTGGCAGTCTGTCACCCAGCCTTCCTAGTGGCTTCCACCTCACTGCACATGCTAAGTGTGGTGGGAGAACATTTCAAGGTGTTGATCAGAAAGCCCTCTTCCTTAAACCACCACATTCCTTGTGCCCTGAGGGTCTTTCCCTCATGGAACCCCTACCTGCTCCCCACCACCTCTGGTCATCCCTTAATGGAACCAGAAAACAAAGACCATGTTATTAAGTTTTCAGGTTTTTGTTGATGGAAGAAACATGTCCCAGTGCTACTGGCGATGTTGGTGCTCTGCCCAGGTCTCCCTGGAACTCTTCTCCCTATTTATGCTCCCTGTTAGTGTTCTTGAGCCTCTAACAGTCAGTACCTGTGCTTCTTTTCATAGACCTACCCTTGTGCACCTGGAGCCTACTCTGCCCAGTTATATGAGGGGAGGAAAGAGAACTTATGTCTCCCCAAGTTGGTCCTTGGCCAATGCCTGAAGAGTTGGGAGAGTGAAGGCCCAACCTTCTGTCCTCTGGTTGGGAGAGCCTTGAGGGGTAACTTACACTCCAGAGCACCCTGGAGGGATCAGGGTGGGACTTTTCATGAAATCGCACTCTTTGCTTCTTCCCATTCTTCTCCTGTTTTCCCCCACTTCTCTGAAAACATCACCTTTGAAAACCACTCAGTCTGTTTCTGGGGAACCTGATGTCTCTAATGGGAAAGGAGAAGGGGAAGGAGTTAGAGAAACTTCTTCAGAACAAGTCCAGTCCTTTGCCAGATCAGAGAGCTACAGGGAGGTTGGGCCAGCCTGGCCTGTTTCATTGTCCTTCAGAAAGTAGACCCGCCCGCTGACCCAAATGACACCGGCTGTGCTGACAGCCACAAGCACAGTGTTCTGGACCAGGAGTCTCTCCTCAACACCCCTGTCTAACCTGCCTTCTCACATCCCACTCAATGGGACAAGCCCCCTAGAATGGAGCTTAAAGGGGTGATGGTAGTCTAAGGAAAAGTTCCTCCACTACTCTTTCCATTATACCTGACCAGGGTGATACTTGATGGAACTGATGTGCCACTGATACAGGGAGGGGTTGGAACCCACATAGAACTAAGAGTTAGACTTCTTGTGCCTAGCTCAGCTCCCAACTAGCTGTGTGCCCTGTTTTCTCCACTGCAATGTAGTCTCTGAGATCCCTCCAGCTCTAAATGTCTGTGCTTTCACATGACATGTTCGATGCCTCCCAAAAGCTTATAATCTTGTTAGGAAAACATGATACAATTAGAGGACTGTACATGACAGGCTATAGTACAAATCTAAAATCAGTCCAATTAAGAGGGAAAAGGAATAGTGCAGAAAACAATCACAGTAGCTGATTAGGATGGGTGGATTTCTGTGGGACAGTCTTCAGGAAAGGGTTCAAGGAAGAATTTGAGAAAGGTCTTGGAGGTTGACTATTGCTTGGTTGAAGGAAGGTAAAAGCCACCATAGTCAAAGGCTTATAATTGTTACTTTTGTGTGTGAGGGAGAGGCAAAGGAACAAAATCCTGGTTATCATCTAATTGCTGTTCCAACTCCTAAGTGAATATAGCACACACTGCTCCAGTTATAATATACTAGTTATTTACAGGGCTGTATTTCTATTCTCCCTGGCTTAACACACATCACTGGAAATCTGACATTCAGAATTGGCTTTTCCAACCTCCTAAATTTTAATTAAAGTAATTATGTTACTAACAGAAGCTGTAATTTATCTTCTCCCTGTGTTTACAAAGAGGAAAAAACGCAACTTTGGCCAAGCACATTTTCCCTGCATCATATTGCTGGTTTGGTGGTGGGGAAAGGGGGATGTCTTTGGTTTGGGGGGGGGGGGTCCAGAGGCCATACTGCTCACTGGTCTCTTCTCTCTGCAGTGCAGAGGGCCCTGTTCTAGTTCTTTTGGATAACTGCTACTGAAAACCTCAAAGTGGGCTGAGCTGTGTCATTCGGAAGCAGCATCTGGGCTAAAGAGCAAGTCCATGTTCTAGAAAAATCCTTTTGGCACAAGACACTCTGTATGTGTGTGTGTGTGTATGTGTGTGCATGTGCACGCTCACACGTGCATGTGTATTTTTGACAATGGTGGGAATAAGGAGCTCAGTGATTTAGATGAGAACTTTCCATGCAATTAACTTGTTCCATACCAAAGCAGGTGCCGAAGTGAACCACTGGGCCAGTCTGCTCAGTAAATACCCATCCATAGGTATAGAGCAATTCAATGGAAATAATTTTACTGGGTCAATTAAGCAGAACTCACACCTCCTCCTGTTAGCCTGTTTGAATTTTTTATTTCCATGAGTCATGTTTGTTCAGGATTTAAACTGCTTTACCTCTGGAAAAGCGAGCCTCTAGGGAAACATCATTGATTTGTGCGATGGTGGTTGTTGCTAGAGAAGGTGGCCCCTCTTCCCAAGCAAGAGCACTTGGTCTGGGCCTCGGGCAGGCCTGGGCTGGAGTGCTGGCTCCAACACCTAGTGGCCCTATAACCTTAGGCAAATTATTTAACTCTCTGAACCTTAGTTTTCTCATTTTAAAAGTGAAGATGGGAAGACAGCTTATATTCCCATTCTTTCATGAGGATTAATTGAGAAAATGCTGGCAAAGCTCTAAAAAAAAGGTCCTGGGATATAATCAATGCTCCATAAGCAGCCATAATTGTTATTGTTATCGACAGTAAAACTGGGTATTATTATAACTGTGCCACCTATGATGACCCAATGGAAAGCTTTTTAATAAAGGGTGGCATGTGAGGAGCTAATTGTGCTCAACTCCAAGCATGCAGGATTTAGAAACACCAATATGTGAGGTTATAAAATGGAACAATTAGGGGGTGATATAAGGGCTGGACAGAAGAAGGAACACCAGAATTCAATGAATTCTAAAGCCCCTTGGCTGCAATGAGGATCAGTCCATCTGTAGATTACCCATGGCATATCACAAAGGCTGGGAGGGAGGCTGAGAAACTAAGCATTGGGGACCACTGTCAGGTTGAAAATGAATCAGAAATGAAATGACATCACCTCTAAAATGATAAGGCAAATCAGTAAAAAAAATGCAATCTGACAAAAATTCTGTTCTTCACACAATGATAGTATTTATTGAGAGCTTACAGTTTGACAGAGGCATTAATGTGGATTCCTTATTTAATCTTTACCATAACCTATAAGGTTGGTTCTATGATTATCTCAGTTTTACAGACACATCACCCTTTAGGGATGTGCTTACTGCAGAAAACGAAAGGTCGCTTACTTCTTAAAGAGGTTCTTTTACAGCCTGGGAGAGTGTAGACGCACCAGAAGCTTACATGTGGGAGGGGCTTACTTGAACTCCAGACAATGTGGATGTACTTGTATTCGTACAATCATTAAACAAGTTATTATAGGCTCTACTACAAGGTGCTGGGAACTGAGTTTTGTGTTGAAGATATAATGATGAACACAAGTAGGTGTGATCAGCTTCTGAGAAGATGGAGTAGACGAACTTTTCCTTACGCCTCCTGCTGCTGTGTACAACAAATCCCCTTAAGCATTGTGTGTAGAGCAAACATAAGAAGACTCTGAAAGGTGGAAAGAAGATGGCAGGTCAGTAAGATATTTGGGGAACCAAGGAATGACACATGAGTTCTCTGCTTTTGTTTTTGGTTCTTGGTTTTTGGGGTTTATTTGTTTGCTTGTTTGTTTATTTTTGCCTCATGAATCCCAGACTCAGAGATGAAGAAGCCAGCAACTTGGAAATACCCATGGGCACAGACAATGCAAATCCTGTTGTCCCTAGCCAAAGAACTAGAAAAGGGGCAGTTTGGCAAGATAGGAACTTTTAGACAATAACAACTTAACTCTAGCCAAACACTACAGAAAAATCTGTGGCCTCACATCCACCCAGTGCCCAGTGGTAATGAAGCCAGCCCCCTTCCCCATGCTTTTGTATCAGTGGAGGCCACATGGGAAGCAGTAATGAAGCAAATTCCTATACCTTCCAGCCAGAGAGGTATCAGTGAAGGTTTGGGAGGAACAGGAAACTCCCACCTTTGCCCAGCCCTGCCCCCCAGGTGTCAATGGAGGCTAAGTAGGGAGTATGAATTTATACTCCTCCTGGCAGTACCAAGGTAGCACCCCCTCCTGTTCCTCTGTCAGGGCTATATCGGAAGCAAGTTAAGATCCAGAGTCCCAAAACATAATACCCACAATGAGAACCAGGAAGTCTCATACTGAATGTAAAAAGAAAATCTCATCTACTGATGCCAGCATAGAGATGACAGGTAAGTTAGAATTATCTGATAAAGATTTTAAAGCTGTTATTATAAAAAAATACTTCAACAATCAATTAAAAACAAGCTGGAAACAAATGGAAGTATAGCAAGTTTCAGCAAGGAAATGAAAGATAAAAAGAAGAACCAAGTGGAAATTCTAGAATTGAAAAACATAATAACCAAAAATAAAAATCCCAAAGGATCAATTCAACAGCAGAATAAAGGGACAGAAAACAATAATTTAACTTGAAAGTACAAAAGTAGAAATCACCCAATCTGAACAACAGAAAATAGATTGAAAAAATAAGAAAGAACAAAGTCTCAGGGGTTTGTGGGACTATAACAAAAGATCTAACATTCATGTCCTGGGACTCAAATAAGGAGAGGAGAAAAAAAAACAAGGATAGAAAAGTGCTGAAGGAGATAATGGCTGAAAACTTCTCAAATTTGTCAAAAGACATACCTACATATCCAAGAAGCTGAGTGAGCCTCAAACAGAAGAAAGAAAGAAAGAAAGAAAGAAAGAAAGAAAGAAAGAAAGAAAGAAAGAAAGTCTACAGCAAGACGCATTACAATCAAACTTCTGAAAACTAGAGACAAAGAAAAATCTTGAAAGCAGCAAGAGAGAAATGACACACATTACCTAAAGGGAAAACAATTCAAATGACGATGTATTTCTCATCGGAAACTATGGAGGTCAGAAATAAGTGACACAACATTTTTCAAAATACTTTCAGCATTTCCAATGCTGAAAATAAAGAAATATCAACTCAGAATCCCACAGGCAGTGAAAATATCCTTCAAGAATGAAGGAGAAATGAAGACATTCTCAGATGAAGAAAAACTAACAGGTCTTGTCACCAGCAGACCTACCCTAAATGAATGACTGACAACAGGAGGTAGCCTAAAAAAGAAAGGAAGGAAATGATAAAGGAAGGATCTTTGAAACATCAGGAATGAAGAAAGAATGTGGGAAGCTAAAATCTTGGTAAATAAAATTGACTTTCCTTTTTCTCTTGAGTTTTCTAAAAATTTTTAGTGGTTGAAGCAACAATTATAACACTGTTCCATATAGTTCTAAATGTATGTATAGGAAATATTTAAGGCAATTATAAATAGGGGAAGGTAAAGGGACATAAAGAAAAAATAAGATTTTTATACTTCACTCACACTGGTAAAAAGAAAAATCTACAGGCTATGATAAATTGTGTATGTTTAATGCAATACCTAGAGCACACTAAAAAAGTTGTACAGAGATACACTCAAAAATGTTATAGATGAAATCAAACTGGAACTTAAAAAATGTTCAAGGAACTCACAGGAAGGCAGGGAAAACCAGACAGATAAATTAAAAACAGAACAAACAGAAAACAAAAAATAAAATGGCAGGGTTAAGCACTAATATATCACTAATTACAGGACCTGTAAATGATTGAAATATACAAAAGAGAAGGCAGTTAGGCAGCGAGGATTAACAAACATGACCCAAATATATGCTGTCTACAAGAAGCGTACTTAAAATATAACTATGAAAGGATGGAAAAGATATATCTTGAAAACATTAATCAAAAGAGAGCAGGACTAGCTATATTAATGTCAGATATAGTAAACTTCAGGACTAAGAAAATTATCAGAGACAGAGACATTATGTAATGACAAAAGGGTCAGTCTGTCAGGAAGATACAGCAATCTTAAATGTGTAAATATCAAACAATAAAGCTGCAAAATATATGAAGCACAAACTGACAGAACTGAAGGGAGAAATAGACATGTGCACAATTAGAATTAGAGAATTCAGCACTCATTTCAATTGTCCAATTGATAGAACTAGATAGAAACTCAGCAAGAACATAGAAAAACTAAACAACACCATCAACCAATGAGATCTAGCCAATATTTATAGAAAACTCCACTGTAGAATATACATTGTTTTCAAGTAAAAACAGAACATAGATAAGACAGGCCATATCCTGGGCTATAAAACAAACATTAATATTTTTTTTAAATATGAAATTTATTGTCAAGTTTGTTTCCATACAACACTCAGTGCTCATCCCAACAGGTGCCCTCCGCAATGCCCATCACCCACCCTCCTCTCCCTTCCACCCCCCTTCAACCCTCAGTTTATTCTCAGTTTTGAAGAGTCTCTTATGGTTTGGCTCCCTCCCTCTCTTTTTTTTTCTTCCCCTCCCCCATGGTCTTCTGTTAAGTTTCTCAGGATCCACATAAGAGTGAAAACATATGGTATCTGTCCTTCTCTGTATGACTTGTTTCACTTAGCATAACACTCTCCAGTTCCATCCACATTGCTACAAAAGGCCATATTTCATTCTTTCTCATTGCCAAGTAGTATTCCATTGTGTACATAAACCACATCTTCTTTATCAATTCATCAGCTGATGGACATTTAGGCTCTTTCCATAATTTGGCTATTGTTGAAAGTCCTGCTATAAACATTGCGGTACAAGTGCCCCTACACATCAGCACTCCTGTATCCTTTGGGTAAATTCCTAGCAGTGCTATTGCTGGGTCATAGGGTAGATCTATTTTTAATTTTTTGAGGAACCTCCACAGTGTTTTCCAGAGCGGCTACACCAGTTTGCATTCCCACCAACAGTGCAAGAGGGTTCCCGTTTCTCCACATCCTCTCCAGCATCTATAGTCTCCTGATTTGTTCATTTTGGCCACTCTGACTGCGTGAGGTGATATCTCAGTGTGGTCTTGATTTGTATTTCCCTGATGAGGAGTGACATTGAGCATCTTTTCATGTGCCTGTTGGCCATCTGGATGTCTTCTTTAGAGAAGTGTCTATTCATGTTTTCCACGCATTTCTTCACTGGATTATTTGTTTTTCGGGTGTGGAGTTTGGTGAGTTCTTTATAGATTTTGGATACTAGCCCTTTGTCTGATATGTCATTTGCGAATATCTTTTCCCATTCTGTTGGTTGCCTTTTAGTTTTGTTGATTGTTTCCTTTGCTGTGCAGAAGCTTTTTATCTTGATGAGGTCCCAATAGTCCATTTTTGCTTTGGATTCCCTTGCCTTTGGAGATGTGTTAAGTAAGAAATTGCTGTGGCTGAGGTCAATGAGGTTAGACTAGCAGAATGGACTCTCTGGAGCCAAACATCAATATTTTTATAGTTTTATATTTTAATAAAATTATTTAATATTTTAATATTTTTTTAAAAATTGAAATCATATAGAATGTGTACTCTTACCATAATGGAATCACACTAGAAATCAATAATAGAAAGATCTCCAAAAAACATGAAAATAAAAGATCATACTCCCAAATAATCCATGGATCAAATAAGATGTCTCAAGAGAAATAAAAAGAATAATGAACTTAATGAAAATAAAACCACAACATATCAAGATTTGTGGAATACAGCTAGAGTAATGCAGAGAGGGCAGTTTATAGCACCAAATGCACATATTAGAGAAGTAGAAAAGCCTCAGGTCAGTAATTTAACCTTCTACTTTAAGAACCTAGGAAAAGAAGAGCAAAATAAACCCAATGCAAGCAGAAAGAAGGGAATAATAAAGAAAATAGCAGAAGTCATTGAGACTGAAAACAGAAGAAGATAGAAGAAAATCAGTGAAACCAAGAGCTGTTTCTTTGAAAAGGGCAATAAAATTGACAAACTTCTAGGAAGACTGACACAGTAAAAAGAAAGAAGTTAGCAATATCAGAAAGGGAGAATATCACTACTGATTCTGCAAACATCAAAGGATAATAAAAAAATACTACTAACAATTCTATGCACACAAATTTGACCACTCAACACGGAGCAAATTTTTGAGAGACACCAACCACCACAACTTATGAAATAGATTGTTTGAAAAACTCTGTAACTATTAAGGAAATTGAATTCATAACTTCAAAAACTCCCCCAAATAAATTTCCAGGCCCAGATGGTTTTACTGGAAAATTTTATCAGGTTTAAAGAATTGAAACCAATTCTACATACTCTTTTCCAAATAATAGAAGAGGAGGGAACACTTCCTAATTCATTTTATGAAGTTAATATTACCCTGATGCCAAAACCATACAGTCCAAAAACAAACAAACAAACAAACAAAACAACAACAAACAAACCCACAGTCCAATATCATTCATAAATATAGACACAACAATCGGTAACAAAATATTAGCAAATAAAATCCAGCAACATATAAAATGAATTTTATACCATGAAAAAATGGGGTTTATTGCTGGGATGCAAAATTGGTTTAATGTAAGAACATCAATCCACATTAATAGGCTAAAGGAGAAAAATCAACTGATCGTATCAATTGATGCAGAAAAAGCATTTCAAATTTAACACCTATTTATGATAAAAACTCAGGATAATAAGAATAGAGGGAAACTTTATGGATAAAGAGTACTATAAAAAACCAGTAGAGAACATCATACTTAATGGTGAAATACTGAATCTTTTCCTCCAAGATTAGCAACAAGGGAAGGATGTCCACTCTTATCATTTTTATTCAGTACAGTTGAATTCAACTGGAAGTTCAAACCGGTGCAGTAAGGCAAGAAAAAAAAATGGCACACGGACTGGAAAGGAAGAAACAAAACTGTTGCTGATTGCAAAAGACACAATTGTTTACATAGAAAATGCCAAGGAATTTACAAAAATAATCCTAGAGTAAATGAGTTCACCAAGGTCACAGGATACAAGGTAAACATAAAAAAATCAACTGTATTTCTATGTGCTAGTAATTAATTCATGGATACCAAAATTTAAAATATAATACCATTTTTATTCACTCAAAAAATGAAATACTTATGTGAAAATCTAACAAAACATATATGGGAATTATGTGCTAAAAACTATAAAATACTGACAAAAAAATCAAAGACAATACAAATAATCAAAAGACCTACTGTGTTCATGGATTGGAAGACTCAACATAGTAAAAAGTTCTCCCCAAACTGATGTATGGTTTCAATATAATTTCTATCAAAATTGCAGCAAGATTTTTTAAATAGGGATAAGAGTATTCTAAAATTTATACCAAAAGGCAAAGCCTTCTTATCAAAAGTATTAAAATAGCTAAAACAATTTTGAAAAGAGGAATAAAGTAGAAGAAATCAATCTACCTGATTTCAAGACTTAATATATAACAACAATAATGAAATCTGTATGGTTTTGGCAGAGGAATAGGCACATTTGATGGATCACTGGCACAGAACAGAGAACTCAGACATAGACTAATAGACCCAACTTATTATTTTTTTTTTAAGTTTATTTATTTTGAGAGACAGAGCGAGTGAGCAGCAGAGGGGAAGAGAGAGAGGAGAAAGAGAATCCCAAGCAGGCTCTGCATTGTCAGCACAGAGCCTGATGTGGGGCTCAAACCCACGAACCCATGAGATCATGACCTGAGCTGAAATCAAGAGTCAGATGCTCAACTGACTGAGCCACCCAGGTACCCCACAACTTATTTTTGATGAAGGCACAAAAGCAATTCAATGGAGGAAAGATAGTTTTTCAACAAATGGTGCTGGAACAACTGGACATCTATAGCCATAAAAGTGAACTTGTTTCATACTTTATACAAAAAATGAAATAAAAATGGATCATGGGGTAAGTGCAAAATGTAAACTAAAACACTTATAAAAAAAGATCTTCGAGATTCAGGGCTAGGCAAAAAGTGTTAATGACACCAAAAACACGATTCATTAAAAAAATTGATAAACTGGACTTCATCACAATTTAAAAATTCTGCTCTGTGGGCGATCCTGTTAAGAGGATGCAAAGACATGCTACAGACTGAGAAAAGATATTTTGAAACCATATAGTCAACAAGAACCAGTATCTAGAATACAGAAAGAACTCCTAAAACTCAGCAGAGAAACAAACCAACCCAATGAGAAAATGGATCTAAGACTTGAAGAGATATTTCACCTAACTGGACACACGGTTGGCAACTGTTCAGTTTCCAGTCATTCATACTCATAGTCTTTGGGACCCGGGTTGTTGGGTTTTGTGCACTATCTGATTGAAAGAGTGATGGTGTTGCTAGGATGAAACTCCTGAGACTTTTGATGAAATTGAGTCACAAAACCATAATCATTGAATTAAAAAAATGGAACATAGGTCCATGGAACAATCACAGGTGTAAATATCAGCATGAACATGCATCTTAAAACTGTCAAAATGACCTTGAAGAACAGGTACAGCTGAAAACAATGAGTATTCAAGGAAAAAATATTCAATATTTGATTCTGCCAGATGGCTTTCCTCTGGATACACTACTCATAGATGTTGAGCCAAGGGTGAAATCTAAGGGGAGATGTTGCCAGAAGAAGCTGAGGCCAAGGAAGAGGAAGAGGAAGAGGAAGTGGTCCAGGTAGAGGAAGAGGGGGCCTTAGGCAATAATGTCTCTCAGGATTACTATTTCAAAGTGATATGTGAATTGGGGCATTTTTGTATAGGTTTTGTTTGTTTATGTCAGTTTTTAATAAACATAAATGTAGGAAAAATAGAAAAAAAAAGATGTTCAATGTCCTTAGCCATCAGGGAAGTGCAAATTAAAGCCACAATGATATTTTATTATGTATCTGCCAAATTGACTAAAATAAAAAATATTGATAACACTAAATACTGGAGGGGATTCAGAGAAATTGGATCATTCACACATTGCTGGTGGAAATGTAAAACAGTACAGCCACTTAAAAACAGTGTAGCAATTTGTTAAATAACGAAATATGCAACTACTATGGAACCAAGCAATGGCACTCCTAGGCATTTATCCCAGGAAGATAAAAACTTACATTCACAGAAAAACCTGTATGTGTATGGAAGTTTTATTCATTATAGTCCCAAACTGGAAACAAATCAAATGTCCTTCAATGGGTTAAACAGACAGTGGTATGTCCATTCTATGGAATATAACATAGCAATAAAAAAGAGTAACTGTTGATACAAGTTACAAGCTGGATGAATCTCCAGAGAATTAGGTTGAGTGAGAAAAGCCAATCCTGATGGGTTATATACTATATGATTCCACTTATAACATTCTTGAAAGGACAAAGTTACAGTAATGGAGAACAGATTAGTGATTGCCAGGGGTTAAGGGGAGGTTGGAGACAGGATGAAAGTGGGTGTGGCTATAAAAATGACAACATGAAGATCCTTGAGGTGATGGAAATGTCCCAAAACGTGACTGTTTCAATGTCAACATACTGTTGATATGGTATTGTAATTCTGTAAGATGTTACCTTTGCCGGGGGGTGAGGGGGCAGGGGGCACGTACTGGGTAAAGGGTACATGGGATGTCTTTGTGTTATTTCTTTACAATTTTTTTAAAATTTTTTTTGAGAAAGAGAGAGACAGAGCACAAGTGGAGAATGGGGGAAAGAGAGGAGAGGGAGACACAGAATCTGAAGCAGGTCCCAGACGCCAAGCTGTCAGCACAGACCCTGGTGTGGGGCTTGAACCACGAACAGTGAGATACCTGAGCTGAGGTCTGATGCTTAACCGACTGAGCCACCTAGGCTCCCTTAAAAAAATTTTTTTTAATGTTTATTTATTTTTGAGAGACAGAACACAAGCAGGGAATGGGCAGAGAGAGAGAGGGGGACAGAGGATCTGAAGAGGGCTCTGTGCTGACAGCAGAGAGCCCAATGCAGTGGTCCAACTCATGAACCATGAGATCATGGCCTGAGCCAAAGTCAGACACTTAGCTGACTGAGCCACCCAGGCGCCCCATCTTTGTGTTATTTGTTACAACTGCATGTGAATCTACAATTACCTCAAAATTAAAAGTTTAATAAAAAATAGTTATGAACCCTTTGCTGCTAAGGTTTATAGTACTTTGGAGGAGTCGTTAATTAAATCTCTATATAAACACATAAAAATTCAACTGTAATAATGCTTTGAGGAAAAGATATTTAGTCTCAGGAGAACATGTAATAGGTAGGGTGTGACCATATAATTTATTGCTCAAACTGGGACACTTTGAGAGTGAAAGAAGGTGCTATTATTAATTAGGCAGAAAAAGGAGTCCTAAATTGGGGCACTGGTCACCCTAATAATGGGGCAGGGGTCCTGAGGTCGGGGGAGGCTCCCATAGGGAAATGAAGCTAGACCCAAGATCTGAAGAAAGATTGAGAATGAATCAGGCAGGTAGGGAGGGGAAAGGCAACACAGGCAAAAACCCCACAGCAGGAGAGAGCCTGTCCTTGAGGGAGCAGGAGCACCCAGGGTGCTCCTAGGAGCTCGGGGAAATCCCTGCATGGTTTTTGGTGGGAGAAGCCTCATCTGGGCTCTGGTTCCTGTGACCTGAGTAGCACTCTCCCTTCCTTCTGCCTTCCTGATGCTGAACTTGGGTGTAAACCACATGTTTGTTTTCAGGCTACATTTAGTTCCTTCCTTTGCTCTTCTTTGCTATGCTTGAACAATTTCCCAAGAACTTCCAGCTCTCTTAGGTCCCCCGTGATGCTCCTGATTCTGAGTGTGGATGGGTGAAAGAGTCATGGTCCAAGTGCGGGGGTGGGAGGGCCACAGAGCATCCATGATACATCTTCTCCTCTGGCTGTAGCTAAATGGCCTCCGGCTCTTCTTGGGGGTGTCCATCTTGTCCTCAGCGGGATGCTTCTTCGGAGCTTCAACTCTGTCTTTACTTGGCTGTTCTTACCCATCTAGAAGCTAATCCTTGCCCCTCTTTCTCCACCCAGGCTCCTCATTCTTGCTTGTCTTGTATCCAAACTTGGACTCAGGAAATCTGCACCCCCTCCCCCTCCACCAAGTTCTCTGAGCACCAGGGACTCCATCTATAAATACAGATACTGACCTGGCCTGCCGACCTCTCAGGACTCTGGGAAGATTAAATGCACTTCTGCTTCCCCATCTGTAAAATGGAGATATCAGCAGTTCCTATCTCAAAATTGTGTTGTTGTTTTTTTTTTTTTTTTTTTTTTTGTTCTTGATTTTTAGGATCCAATGACATAATCTCTGAATAATGCCTGGCGTATAAGCACTGAATAAATCATTACTAGACCTCTTTACCTCTCCTCTCTAATCTCCCTCTACACCCACCCACCCCCTGCCACCAAATGTGCTCCATCTGCTCCATGATGCCTAGATTTCCTTCATGAGAAGCCAAAGCTTTTATTCCCCAAGGTGAAAGTGCAGAATTAAAGAGTAAATCATCTCGAGGCAATGGCCTTGTTGGTTGACCTCAATGCTATGGCTCTGAACAATTATGAAATACTCGTTTCCCTTGCTTCTGAGATACCACTATCTACGGGTTCCCCTTCTACTGCTCAAGTTGCCTCTTCCCAGGCTCATCAGTGTGTCCTCCTGGCCCATCCTCTTACCAACATTAAGGGTTTCAACTGGATGCTTTCATTTCCCACGTTGTCTTGAAGAGACCACCTTATCTCTAGGAACATAGCATTACTGTTAGAGTCGTCAGGGAGAAGAGTAAAACAAAAACCTGTTTCCTCCAATCTTCTTTCCCATTGCACCCACCTCATTAGGTCGATGCTTTTGTTTTTGGAGACATGAGTAGGGGGCAGATGTTGACAATGTTGGTGATGGCTTTCAGCAGCTTAACGAGTGTGTTCTTTTCCTGGAGGTTGTTATGTTTCTGTTGTTGACTTGTCTTCTTCAGCCTGAACTTGCTAGTTGAACACAGGCCTGGAATTCATTGACCATAATTTTCTCTTCCTTTCTAGGGGTGTCATTTAAAGATAAGAATGTCAACAACTAAATCAGCAACCTCTACTCAATTGCTAGGCATGTTGCAGGAACCATGTGCCTGATCAGCTACCAGCGTCAGTCCTCATGGTGTGTCCTTGTGTGGGGAGACAGGTGGCACTGCAGAAAGAACACTGGCTTTAGAGCCAAGGAGACCTGAATGTAAATATTGCCTAAGGCCTGTTGTGTGATCTAGAGGAAGATGCTATAAACCGCTGTGTAAGGACTTAGCTCTAATGTCATACAGATCTGGATTCAAACCCCGAATTCTGTCACTCACAAGCTGTGCAACCCAACCTCTCTGAATCAAGATTTCCTCAGCTATAAAATGGGCCAAAGTGCTGACCTCCACGGGACCATTAAGAAGAGTAAGAACCTTTACAGTCAAATTTACCTTTAGCAATTTATCTGTGCTACACTTCATTCAACTGCTTTTATGTGCATTAATTATTTAATCTTTACTATGACTCTGTATGGTACTTTCGCCATCCCCATTTAAAGATGAGGAATGGAAGCACAGAGAAGTTAAGAATTTGTCCAAGGTCACACAGCTGGGGTTGGTATGGTAGGCATTTGGATACAGGTAATTTAGCTCCAATGTTTGGGTTCATAATCGCTCTGCTAGAACGATTATGGATCATTACCACACATCGGGTCCCAAGTTAGTGCTTGGGGTGTGTGAACACTCATTAATGCCAATGGAATTGCTTTTATCATCACTGCTTCACCACATACATTTTCGTTTCTCAGTCTACCGATTGGAACCAAGGAAACCTACTCTGGCAGAAATAAGTAAAGCAATGGCATAGAAGACACAGAGTGGGACTTAAAGCCCTTATTAAATGTCAGTGTTCATGCTGTTCTTTTCTGCTCCTTCTTTCTTCTTCCGCTTTTCTTCATCATAACATCTTTGGTGACTTTATGACCAAGCTTCTTCTTTTTGTTTTGTTTTGCTTTTATTTTTAACAATGGCCAAGCTTTGTAATGTCACTACGTGCAACTATGCTGGGCAGATGGTCACCTGTGATAGGGAAGAGCATCAAATCGTAGAGCTTTTGCCTCTTTAGAAAGTATATGGGGCGCCTGGGTGGCTCAGTCGGTTAAGCGGCCGACTTCAGCTCAGGTCATGATCTCACGGTCCATGAGTTCGAGCCCCGCATCGGGCTCTGTGCTGACAGCTTGGAGCCTGGAGCCTGTTTCAGATTCTGTGTCTCCCTCTCTCTGACCCTCCCCCATTCATGCTCTGTCTCTCTCTGTCTCAAAAATAAATAAACGTTAAAAAAATTAAAAAAAAAAAAGAAAGTATACATATGCGAAAAAGAACAGAGGACTAGAAGTTGCAGCAGAAGTGTTATTATTTAAACTCATCTGTTTCACTCGTGATTGCACAGTTATCGAGGCTCAGTGCTATGTCACAGATGGGGCCAGGTGCTGAGGTTATAGCGTGGAGCAAACCAGACGCTTCTTGCCTTCGTGGACACACAGTGGTAGGAAGTCCTGATTCCAGTGGTCTTCTGACTACTTTCATCTGCATTTCATGGTTTGTTTTATAATCATTTACCTCTGTAGAAATTCAGAGAGTTACAATGTGAACCGCTGTTTTGATGTTAATCGATTAATTTCCTATTTAGTTCCAAAAAGGATGTGAAGTGGCTTATCAACACCGCACAGCTATTGTAAGACTGAAGAGTATCAAACAACAAAAACAAACAGTATTTAGTAAAAGGGGAGCAGAGGATAAAGATCTTGTTCTGAAGACAGTTGGAGCAAGTGAACCTGGTACTCAGCTTGACTGTCGAGACAAGAGGAAGACAAAGTGAGAAGACAAAGCCACTTTAAGAACGCCTTTAAAAAAGGATGTCAGTTTCACAGGAGAAAGCCACTTTTTCCGGCTCTAAGTTTTATGAGGAATATGTCTTTAGATCCTCATATGAGGAGTGCTGAACATGTTATAAAATATGAGAAACAGGCTTAATTGGAATGCTTCTCCATATGTGCTGGCCATGGGTGTTGATGGCAAGATCTATTAAAATATTAAGGGTTTGGGGTGGGGAGAGAAAGAAAGGGGGGGATAGAGAGGATATGAATAAGAATGCATTTTTGATGTCAGGAAGAATAGTGTCCCAAAGTGTTATTTCACCGTGATGATTAAAAAAATAAAACATGAGGGGCGCCTTGGTGGCTCAGTTGGTTGGGCGTCTGACTTCGCCTTGGGTCATGATCTCACGGTTTGTGAGTTGGAGCCCTGGTCAGGCTCTGTGCTGACAGCTCAGAGCCTGGAACCTGCTTCAGATTCTGTGTTTCCCCCTCTCTCTGCCCCTCCCATGCTCACGTTCTGTCTCTGTCTCTCAATAATAAATAAACATTAAAATTTTTTTTTAAAAAACGTGAAAGAAGTCATATTAGGGTGGCAGTCGTGTAATCTCATGGATAATTTACAGCATACAGTGTGCTTTTTCCATTGTTTGCAACAGGGACAGAAGCCTGGAGGGAAAATGCATTCTCAGTAGGGCCTTCTTTGCTCTCCCCATTGTACCTGGGTGAGGGCTAGTCTTGGCTCCCAACATGACTTTTCCAGCTGAACTGAGCATTATGCCAGCAAGGGAGATTGGAGTCCATCTAACCCTCACCTGTCTTTCCAATTCCAAATAGATGTTGGACAGCTCCCGTCTTACAGCAGGAAGACAAAACTTTGGAGATGGTGATGATGAAGATGGTAGTGGTGACGATAATGGGTAGTGTCAGGTGGAATGCTATAGTGGGGGCAGACTTCACGGGAGAACTGGCATTGAGAGCAGACCCTGATGGAAATGTGGCAGAGGGCAGATGAAGACTTAAGGAATTTGGTAAGAAAGTTCAAGGAGGCAAGGCAGTACATGGAGCCTTCATACTATTTTGAGAAGTTTGGACTTTATGGACAATGGTTGGCGATGCAGAGTTTTGAGGAGGGCGTTCCATGACTAATCTCCCTTATGTTTTAAAAGGCAACCATGAAACTGTGCTGTCTAAAACTGTAGCCACCAGCCACATGTGGTTATGAGCCTTGAAATGTAGTCAGTCTGAGTTGAGATGTAAGTGTAAAGTATACACTGGATCTTGAATACTTAGTGCAAAAATATGTAAAAATACCTCAATAATTTTTATTTAATGAGCTAAAATGAAGATATTTTGCATATGGTTAAGGAGGTATATTATTACAATTAATTTCATTAATTTCTTTTTGATTTTTCATGAGGCTACTAGAAAAATTTAAATTTATACTTTTATTGGACAGGCTGGTGTGGAGGCTGGGTTGGGGAAGGAAAGAACTGAAGACCAAGAGAAGATAGGAAGTTACAGCAAAACCCTAGACGACGGGGGGCGCCTGGGTAGCTCAGTCGGTTAAGCGTTCGACTTCAGCCCGGGTCATGATCTCGCGGTCCGTGAGTTCGAGCCCCGCGTCGGGCTCTGGGCTGATGGCTCAGAGCCTGGAGCCTGCTTCTGATTCTGTGTCTCCCTCTCTCTCTGCCCCTCCCCCATTCATGCTCTGTCTCTCTCTGTCTCAAAAATAAATAAAAACATTAAAAAAATTTTTTTGAAAAAAACCCTAGACGACGGAGGATAAGGGTCAGATCTAAGGCAGTGACTCTGGGAATAAACAGGAGACAACAGGTGAAAAAGGCTTTTAAAACAGGATTTGACAGGGCACCTGGGTGGCTCAGTTGGTTGAGCATCTAACTTCAGCTTGGGTCAGGAACTCCTGGTTAGTGGCTTAGTGGGTTCAAGTCCTGTGTGGGCCTGCATGCTGGTGGTGCAGAACCTGCTTGGGATTCTCTCTTTCTCCTTTCTCTCTCTGCCCCTCCTCCACTTGTGCTTTCTCTCTCTCTCTCTCAAAATTAACTTAACAGAATTTAAAAGAGGACTTGACAATGATTTTTCTGGATGTGGGGATGAGAAAGAGGGAGGAGACAGGGTTGCCTGTTAAGTATCTAGTCTGGGTGACAGAGAAGGAGGATGGTTTTTAGAACTTGATGCATATGGGTTTCAGTGTGGACCTCCACGTGTCTGGAGCAGTGGGGAACTCAGATGTGAAGCTCAAGAGAGATCAGAGTGGGCTTGTCGATTCAGGAGTCAACAAGCAAGAGGTGACAGCTGAGGCACAGAAATGGGTGAGAAGGTTGAGCTCACTCACACAGGGAGGGGGGAGTGAGCATGAAGCATAGAGAATGGGGTGTTGATGGAGGTTTAGGGCTCAGAATTTAATTTGTGGACAGGAGAAGAGAGGCTGATGAGCTTGACTGAGGCTGGTCAGGGAGGGCCCAGGAGACCCTGGTACCACATAGACCAAGGGAGATCTTTCCAGATGGAACACTACAAATGCAGCAAGTGGAAGGTGTTGACCAGGCTGTGTCAAGGAAGCCACCAGGAGGTGTTTGCTGGGAGTAAGCCTTTGATGAGTCACCTGAAGGCAAATGTCCGCTTGCAGAAAGTCCAGTAGAGAGCGGCGGGTGAGGAAGGGGACTACAGGTACAAGAGAGAACTCTGTGAAGAGGCTGAACTCTAGAAGGTTGGTGGGGACTCGGAGGCTGCAGAGGGAGAGTGGGCACAGGGCCGAGGACAAGGATTGTTAGGCAAAGGGTGAAGGAGGGAGAGCCTGAAGATAAAATGGGGGCCAATAACTGCTAGAGCAAGGCCAAGAGGATGAATCCGGGCAGGAGATGTGTGAAATTATCACATCTGCTAGAGCCTTTTATCCCTTTTTTTCCCCAAACAAATACTTAATAGCCACATCTCCCAGAGTCCCCCTCGAGGATCCGACCTTTCCACGGGCTATGTTCAGGTCAGGTCAGATGGGAGTGGGAGCAGGGAGTTTCCAGCATTGCTCTTGCAGATAACTGCCCCCCCCCCCCCATGGGGTACTGCACGTGAACTTTGGGGATTGGACAGCATACCTCCCCCTGTGGGTCTGGACTTGGGAGGCCTACCCCCAGCTCCCCCCCGCCCCGCTCCCGGGCTCTGTGAACGTCCACTCCGGGAGGCCAGCCTGAAAGCCAAGATCACTTCTACTCTGGCAACTAGCACCTCTGCCCACAGCCCAAGCAGAAGAGAGGCCTCGCATCCTTCCTGCACCCCGAGCTTGGCTCGGGCTGCAGCGCCCGGCTTTCCCCGGCAGGGGCGCTGGGAACCTGCGAATGGCCTGCTCGCGTCCAGCGCCCGATCCCGCGCCCACCTCAGCCTTCCGCGCTGCAACTTTTTTGGGGCGTTCCGCTGCCAACGGTCTTTGGAAACCCCTAGAGTCCAAGACACGACTCATCCTGGGCTGGACGTTGTCATCGACTTGGCTCTCCAGCTCAGTCTCCTGGGTTTCCAATTTCCAGTTTAGCTCCGGTCGGAAAAGCCTGTTCGCCAGGGTGGGGGCTCCCGGAAACCGCCGGTTGCCGCCCTCTGTGACCGGCTGATTCCCAGGCCACCTCTGCCTCCTCCATCCCTCTTGGCCCTTAGCTGGCGCTTTCGCCTCTTCTTTTCTCTGGCCTTTCCTTTCGCACCGTTATCTCGCCTTTCCTCCTCCATCTCATTTCTCCTCTCTTCTCCCTTTCCCCTTTCTCTCTTCCCCTCCATTCCCTTCTTGTCCCTTCGCCCCACATTTCTCCTCTTCCCTCTTCCGGCGTTTCCCTCCCTCTGGCTACGCTTTAAACATCACCCACAAAGGAACTCTTCCTCTAATCCCGAGGAGGAGGGGAAGGGCCTGGAGGCGGCCACGCTCTCCAAGCCCCCTCCCTTCATCCTATTCCTTTCTTAACAACCCCTCCTCCAGCTCTGCGCTTCTCGCCTTTCCAACCCCTAGAAATCACGGGTAGCTTCGCGGAGGCGGTGGGCTGCACTACGTGCCCGGGCCTGTAAACCACATCTCCTCCTCGTTCAAGTTTAGCTTCCCGCTCTCCGAAGTCTCCCTTTTCCTAGGGGGCTCCAAGGGCCCTAGCCCGGACTGCGTCCCACGCGCTCAGGCTGCTCTTCTGCAGCGGGGTCCAGGGGGGCCTGGTAGGCCGGCGCTGGGCTAGGCCGAGGGCCCTCTCACTGGCAGCCTACACTTCGAAGGAACAACTGAGCCGGTTCAGAAACGAATCTAGGAAGAGTGAGCGACCTCAATCCCAGGCTAGAAGATGGGGGCTGGATCCCCCCGTGGGAGCGAACGGTCTCCACTGTCTTTCCTCAGCTCCGACCACGGGTCCCGAGAAAGAGAACCGTGGAGCGGGAAGAGCCGGCAAACACCTGACCCCGCCGCCGGCTCCTCCTGGATCTCTCCCCTCGCCTTCCAGGAGGCTTAATGAATCACCAGGTTCCGTCCGCCGGCTGTGGGGGGAGCATGGGTGCGCGGGGCGCCAGGAGGAGGGGGCTGTCCAGGGCGGCCTGCCTCACTCTCAATATTGCCTTTCTGAAGACTCGCAGGCTCAGGAAATGCAAGCATAGCCCGCGCGTGATCCGAGAGCGCCCACGGTCCGAGCGGACCCCTCCCCGCCCCACACCCCACGGCTCACACTGACACGCACACAAATGCGTGCAAACGCGCACGCACGGAGGCGCGCGCCCCCGCACACCGAGCCAGCCCTGGGCTCCGCCAGGTGCCCCCACCCCGCGGCGCCCGCCCGCTAGCCCGCCAGCCCCCGGCGCACCCCTCGCCTCACCCTCTCCCGCCTGCGCGCACGCACGCGCACGCACGCAGTCCCCGTGCCCCCGCACCCGGCGGAGGCGCAGGCCGCGAGGGGCGGGGGGCGGTGGGAGGGGCGGGCCCGGGAGCCGCGAGCGGAGTCCCGGGTCCATCCCGCGCTCTGCTTCCGCACGCCGCCTCCGCACGCGAAGGCTCCGGTCTGCCCCTTGGCTTCCGAACCCGAACAGTTGGCGCTGAAAACACTTTACTCCTCCTCCTCTTCCTCCTCCTCCCCCTCCCTCGAGACCCCCCCCCCCACATCCTCCCTGCACGCCACCTCCCGCCCCCCACAACAGGCCCGAAGAGTAACCCCCTAAAGGCGGCCAGAAGCGACTCCGAACTCTTCGGCGGGAGCAGGTTGGAGGCTGGGTTTCGGAGAGACTCTGGATTGGGGTCCGTCGCCAGCCCCTCCTCCTGGATCCGGCTTGATTTTCATATTTTAAAAGAGGATTTTTCTCATTACCTTTAAACACCCCTTTTAACAAAATTTCTGGAGGAGCTCGGTGAGGAAGATTGTGAGGGATCTTATTTTAAGGGGGAAAAAGCACCGAGGGGGTATATATTAATTTTTCTTGGGTTTTGGAATCGCCCTTTCGAGAGAGCGAGCGGTCGAGAGCGAGGAGGGAAGAGTGGAGAGGACCAGCGAGGCGCGCCAGCCCGAGCCACCTCCTTCCCGGCCGCCCCCTCCCCACTCCCCCCGACACACACTCGCTCGCTGGCTCGCCGGCGCGCGCACACCCCCCGCGCCGGACCCGCACCTCGGCGGGCGCCACACTCTCGGCAGCCCGAGCCGCGGCAGCCGCAGCGGGATGGAGGCAGCGCGCACCGAGCGCCCCGCAGGCTGGCCCGGGGCGCCTCTCGCCCGGACGGGGCTCCTGCTCCTGTCGACGTGGGTCCTGGCCGGCGCCGAGATCACTTGGGGCGCGACGGGCGGTCCCGGGCGCCCCGAGGCCCCTGCGTCGCGGCCGCCGGCGCTGCTTCCTCTCTTCCCGCGGGCAGTGGCAAGCCAGTGGCCAGAGGAGCTGGCGACGGCGCGGAGAGGCGCCGCACTGGGGCGCCGGCCCGGCCCGGAGCCGCTGTCCCAGCCAGGCGGCGGCAGCGGCGGAAAGAAGCAGGGAGAAGGCGGGGGACCGTCGCCTGCAGGCGCGCGGTGGGGACAAGGCACCCCGGCTCCGGGCAAGCCTGCCGGCGCGAGGAGGAGTCGCCGGGCGCAGCCCCCCAGTACCCTGGAACGCGGGGACGCCCGGGCCTCTGCCTTGTCCGATGGTGCCAAAGGAAGCCGCCCTCCGGCCAAGGGTCTCCGGGAGGAGGTGAAGGCGCCGCGGGCCGGGGGGGCGGCGGCCGAGGAGCTCCGGCTGCCCAGCACCTCGTTCGCGCTGACCGGGGACTCGGCCCACAATCAAGCCATGGTGCACTGGTCCGG